>NC_079492.1:16472975-17072975 GCF_020520425.1 Spinacia oleracea | reverse complement strand
ACAAAGCAATCGTTTTCAAAAACTTGTATGTGTGTACAGTTGTTCATAACTAGAAAAAATGAAGTGCTAAACTGGTGACCTGGACTTCAATTCAGCATCAATAACTGGTATGACTGCCAGTTAGGAGTTGCATAAGAACTCTCACTTTCATATCCCCACGACCCCACATTCCATCATTTAAGTAAATACCTCATATCAAGTAGTAACTAATAAGTGACCTACAGCAAAAGATTATTGCCACCACCCGTTACATTACAAGACAGAAAGGAATTTAGGTAAACTTTGTGAAAAGATGTAAAAGGTAAGAATTCGTCATATTAACTTGCAACATGTAAAAGAAAATAGTTCATGATATGATGATGACAGATAACGAGATTGTCACAAATATGCAACTGCAATACCTTTAGCAGACTTCATTATCTGGGCCGAATGAGCAGTTCATTTATCATAAACAGTAACTATGATCTTCGTAGCTCAGTATAAGGATACAACATATCCCATTATCCTCATTTCGTCTCTGAAGCGAAACACGCAAATCTTTCGTTTGTCAAATTTTGATATTTTCAAGTGGGAAATAAAAGCATCTGATGAGGTTGTCAGCATTTCAGCTGCCAATATGCAGAAACAAAAAGAGGAAGAGGAAGAGGAAGATAGTCATGGGTTGATGATTGATGATTCTCCATTAGCATCCTCCATAAAGGCACAATAGAAGATACTCAACGCAGCTGTTTTCAAGAATCAAGATCTTCAGAAAAGAAATCAGGGGGCATTGGCTGATTGAGCTTCACGCCTCTCTGAATCATCTCATTGTAAAGATGATGGGCCCTTTCTTTATTGCCATTTTCAAGGTGGGCAGATATGAGTGGTTTATAGATGCACACGGTTAGGCTTAACGAACGCCTTTTCATGATGGCTAGATACTTATCTGCTTCTTCCAGTTTCCTACACTTGCATAGAGTCCTGATCAGTGAAGTTAAAATTGGTAATCCGGGGGATATTGACCTAAATTCCATTTCATAATATAATTTTAGAGCCTCTTGAATGTTTTTCTCTCTTCCATAGCCATCAATCAGATGAAGAAATGTTGTTTCATCAGGCAAATACCCTTTCTCCATCAAAACAGTTAACATATCATTGGACTGCTTCATATTTCCTGATTCACATAGCTTTCCTACCATCTCATTAAAAGCTGAAGTGCTTGGGAGTAAACCTTTTTCTGTCATTTCTTCACAAAGTCGAAAACTGTCCACTGAGGCCCCTATTCTAGCACAAGCGACAATGAGAGAGTTATAAGTATCATCATATGGCTTTAGACCCATATTTACCATTTCATCCATCAAGTTAAGTGCCTCTTCAACCATCCCCTTCTCACAATAGCCTTCAATAAACAGAGTATAAACAAACGAGTTGGGAAGAAAACCACTACTCAGCATTTGCTCATAAACTTCTCGTGCCAAGTTTAGTTCTCCACTTCTAAGTCTAGCATAAACAACCAATGAATAAGACACATCATCAAGTAACAGCTTATTCTGTAACATCCTTTTCAGCAAAACAAGTCCTTTCTCAATTCTTCCCTCCCCTAACATCCTGAATACCAAAGAAGTGTTCACAGTCACCATGGGAGAGCATCCTTTTCCATGAACTCTACCAATTATGTTCATATATTTCTGCAGCTCACCTGCCTTACACAGGGCATTGATCATTATTTTGACTGTTGCATCATTTGGGTTTATTCTCTTCTGAATCATATGGCCATAGACCTCCCATATCAAATTGCTGTCATCGGGTGATTTTTGTATGACATGAAGCAAAGTGTTGAAGGTCACGAGACTTAAAGAGAATCCACGCTCATCCAAGTAACAACAAACATCAAAGGCAGCACTATACATCCTTAACTTACTATAAGATTGCACCATCAAATCAAACACAAATGAGCACGAATTGGTTACCTTGTAAGTATTCAGTAACATATCTACAACAGGAAATCTCAAAGAACAGTTAACCTCATTTTCACCATTCCTCATCAAAATGGATTCTAACAAACTGCGAGCATCATTTACTAGACGTGCACGCGCTAAAATTTGAATGATGATGCAGTAATGCTTAAGTCCATGGCCAAGCTTATTGTTATGCGCAGCCCAATGAAAAAAACTCAGAGCTCGTTTTGCCTCAATGGGTTCTTTGAATTCAAGAAGTACTCTTTCAATAATAAGATCATCCAAATTAACTGATCCATATTTTCTGCTCAAAGTATCCCAGTTCAAGCCTTTACGGAGGGAATCACAGACGGAGCTTGCAACAGTATGTTTTGGGTCATCAGCCACTAACCGATGGCTGAGAAGGCGTTTGGTGGGTTTTCCTATAGAAAGAAAGAGATTTGTGACAGCAGGAATACTGTGGCGGAGAATGGAAACCATCTCTACCAGTAGTGACTTTCAACAATCCATCAAGATGCAGCCACAGGAAAACAACAAGGCAATAACTATTAGTCTAAATCTTCCAAAAATATCCACATTTCAATAGATTTTGTTCTAGAATTTGCATTTAGATCAACCACAGCAATGCGTACAATTGGTAACTCACAAAGTAAGGAGGAACTTGCAACAGTGAAAACTAGCGGAAAAGTTTTTCTACCCTCAAGGCGCAGTAACCTGCATCATCTTCAGTGCCAGGATGCAGGATAAGGGACTGATACTGCTTCAATTAGCAAATTCCTCTCTATCCATCATGGAAATATCTTGACTTGATGCTGATGGATTCTAGAGCATGAAATAAATACATGCATCATTCAGAGAAAGATGGCTCGAGAAATTGACAACTAAAAGCAACGTAAAATATACTATAAAAATTGAAACAACTATATGTATAATTGATCCTCAAAGATTCACAAGTTTTAATAGCATTCTAGTATGAAACTTTGACAGAGGCAGAGGAGCTCAACTATTGACGTTTCTTCACCTCTTTTCAACTCCTCTACGCTACACTCGGGAGCAGGATATATCACCTAACCATGTTGCAAACAGAATACTTATGTCTTACCCAAAGTAAACCCGCAACAGGAAGTACTACATAAAACAATTATTTGTTATTCTTCGTCCCTAAGGGCACGCTTGGATTGGGTGCAATGCATTATGGGGGTAATAAAAGTCAAACCACCATAATAAAATGACAATAAAGGTGAATTGAGGTGGTTGCAAGGAGGGTGGTGTGGTGGTATTGTGATGAGAAGTTGTGGTAGTGGTGGTGTTGTGAGGAGAAGGGAGGAAGGGGGGAAGTTATTACCCCAAATGAGGGTAATAATCACCCTAGTGGGATGGTGGGTAACTATACCCCCATGATGAGGGTATTTGTTCCCCTTTTCCTTTTATTTTCTTCTTGCCAACACTAGCTTGTTCCCTTTGCCACCACTTCATCCCTTCATCATCACCTTCAATTACCTTAGTTTGACTTTTATTCCCCTTTAATACATTACCCCCAATCCAAGCATGCCCTAAATAGAGATGGCATTTCTAATTAGTCTATCCCAAAATAAGAAGCCACCTTACATTTAGACTTCAACATATCACCCTTTAACAATACCTTTAACTAAGAGTTCTAACGAAAAACCACATTGGAACGGTAGAGATGAACAAATGTTAACAGTGAACGATAGTTGTAGCATTTCAGATTTCAACTACATTTCTAAAAAGGACCTCATATTAAAAGGACTTATTATTCACGGACAGAGAGAGTACATTTGTTACCATGTAGTCGTTCTCATCCTGATCATCCTTTCCATATGACATCAATCGTCAAATGATTTACTTTACAATAACCTTATTTTCTACGGACCGATACAACATGGAGTCAGGCCAATATCTCCAAACCATCATCAAACCATGAAAAATAAATTGAAACTTCATGAAAAACAATAGTAAAGCACAAAACTTCATCATCTTAGTCTTTAGGTACTCATTTATAAACAACTCAAATAAGCCTCCCTCCCCAAAAGTTTGCATAACAAAATTAAACTGCAAAGTCTGTCTACTGTCATTATATCAAGAAACATTTATACTTCAAAGAACCTCGATTTTCATCAAGTTCATCCATAAATTCACATGAATTGACTAATACATCTACTTTAATCAGTACAAAAAAAATTTAAAAAAAAACCCCAAATTATAAGTCTGAACTCAAGCAATTAATCTCTCCAAATACTGAGACCCACAATGTCAAACAGAAGGGAAATTAACCTCAAATATGCACAATTTAATCAGTAGTAACAAAAGATTTCACCCAAATGAAGATTACCAAGAAATAACAATCTATGAAAGCATTAGCAGCATATCAAAGTTGATAAATTTCGTACATCAAACTAGTTGTTTTAGATGCATAACAAGTTGAAAAGCATAACAACATTGTATGGGTTGTAAAAGAAGAGAAATACCTTAGAAAATGGGTGATGAATTCAGTGATTTGAGTGTTGTTCATCAATTGAAGGCCAATAAACATGTAGCCCGAAAAGGGTGAAACCGTTATAACCCAGAAAGCCAGAAACTTGATAATTTCCTTCCGTTTTTTGGAGTTTGGTTCAGCAGGAGTGGGGCGGGGTTTGTCCGGGCTAAGACCAATAAACTGAGCACCCACGAGGCCACGATAGTGGACAAGGAGCGGTAAGACACTAAGACATACTCCCTCCGTCCCGGAATACTCGATCCGGTTTGACCGGCACAGAGTTTAAGAGACTTAAATTGACTTATTTATTAATAGGTACTCCCTCCGAACCTAAATGTTATTCCCGTTTGTCATTTTACGCGGTTATTAAGGAAAAAGAAATATTATAAGATTAACTATTATTAATGTAGTTTTATGGGGAATTGTTGCTTTTTGATTCCATTTTCACAAGAAAACAAAATAGTTGAACCAATAGAATTTAAGGAATAAAAATGCCAATTCATTAATCCATCCAAACTTAAACCAACCAATGAGACTACAAGGTTTTTTTATTGATAAACCAATAGAATTACAAAGTTGAAATTACAAGGAATAGATTAAAAAAGAAATAAAAGAAATGGGAAGATTATTTTGGGACACTAAAAAAGGAAACGGGAATAACATTTAGATTCGGAGGGAGTAGTAAATAGTGGGTATTATTTTAATGTAGTTAGTGGAAGGTGGGTTAAGAGGTGGGGTCGGGGCAGAGTAGGGTTAAATTTTTAATTATATTTTGTATGGAGTAGGGGTATGTGGGTTAATAGGGGTGGAGTGAGAAATAATATAATATTGTTAGAATATTTCCATTTTTAGAAACAGGTCAAGTATTAAGGGACGGCCCGATAAGAAAAACAGGTCAAGTATTCCGGGACGGAGGGAGTAAGACCTAAAACTAAATATGGTACGGCCACAACACGACCCTAACACGAAAAAAGTATGGCACGGCAAAAGTATGGCACGGCACAGGCACGGCAAAAACCTGGCATTAGCAAAGTTGGCACGGGCACAAGGTGGTGGGTCGTGGCTAGGCTCGGGTCACATCTATACTATTATTAAAACTTTAAGGCAAAGAATGTCATCTTGCCACATGTCGCTTTCTATATAACGACGATATGACGCATCGTCATCTTTGACATGGCAACTCGATCATAGAAGTTTATTGATCATGAAAAAATATTAGTTATAGATTTTGAACCAATGACCTCTCATTTGTTTTTTTTTTTGGTGTTACTATAATACTATCTGGTTCACCCTTATGGCTAATTCGGATTCGGGGCGAGTTTTGGGTGAAAGTGACATCTCATTTGTTAGTTACATATTTTAACAACTATGCCACAACTCATTCTGTTATTTCTTATACGTTCAAAATTATATTAAATCAATATGATTAGAAAAGTGATCTGAATCATCAAGGCCTGTCCTAATATTTTGGTGGTCTATGGGCGAAAAAGTAATTTGGGCCCATACTTTATAGGTTTAGGGACAAAAATTATACTCATAGATTGATGTGATGTACTTTTTGTAATTGAAAAAAGTTATGTAAATCATAGACTTCTCACTTATGAAAAGTTAATATTACTCTATTCCAATTAAACTCGCAAAAAAAAAAAAAAAAAAAAAAAAAAAACTATTAAAAAAATGTTAAGGCTCTGTTCTGTTCTACTTATCTATTACTATATACTAAAAGAGACACCAGTAATGACACGTGTCATTTCCTGGTGCGATTTTTTCCCGCCAATTTTTTTTTTTTCTGAAGTTAATAATCTGTAGAATATTAAAGCATAACTAGATTTTTGGCCCGTTCAATGAACGAGTTGATCAAATTTAAAATATACGAATATGTTTATGTTTTGTTTTTAGGAAAAATACATTTATACATTGGAATAATGGTCATAATTATTTTATACCAAAATAGGAAAGTAAGACGGTAAGACAATTAATAAAACAGATATTTCATGAAATACCCCCGAGTTTTGAAGTAATTCCCCAAATGCCCATCAAGTTCCAATAATTCACCAAATACCCCTGACAATTGACTTAATGCCCCAAATACCCTTACTGATAACGGTCCGTTAGTCCGCCGTTAGCCTAGTTTCATAATTCACCAAATGCCCCTTTTTAAAAAAATTATTTCACCAAATACCCCTATTATTAAACTTATTTCACCAAATGCCCCAACCTTAAAAATAGTTATTCTGATGTTCCAACGTAGTTTTTTCGTTTGAAAATTAGTCGTTGCTTATTGTTTGCTTATGCCTTCTTGATCCACTAAAGTCGTGATAATATCTAAAGGCTAATTTTGAACAAACGTTGTAGTACGAAGAGAAAATAATAATATTGATTGTGTGTTCCACTCAATACAAAGCTACACAATTTATAGGTATCAAAATAACAAACTAAGCCTTATACTCCCTCCGTATTTATTTAAGGGATACACTTGGTCGGGCACGGGTATTAAGAAGAAAAATTGAATGAAATAAAGTAATAAAACAAGTGGGGTTGAGTAGATATTTTAATAATAAAACAAGTGGGGACCATGTCATTTTAGGGGATGGGGGGTGGGGGTGGGTGTAGATAGATTATTTAATTAGATGGTGGGGTTGATAAGTTACTAAAAGTGGCAAGTGTATCTCTTAAATAAATACGGCCGGAAAAGGCAAGTGTATCCCTTAAATAAATACAGAGGGAGTAATAAGGAAGAAAGATACTTATGAAATGAATCCAAGCAACAAAGAAAATCAATGTTCTGATTAACGAGTGGGATATCTTGAAATGACAATTTGTACATTAAACTCAAGGCATAATCCAAAGAGAAGCTAGTAGGAAACTTATTCCTGATTTACAGCTACGATGCCAATTATGAGCTTTGGATCTATTGATGTCACAAGGAAATTTGACAAGCATCGACTCATCGTACACAAATTCAACTCCACTGCTTCAACCTAGGGACGGGAAACACTCGAGGAGAATCTCAGAACCTGTTTCGAGCTCCTGTTCTAATATGGTCAGTGGAGGAACCAATCTCACTATTTTCCTTTTCCAGCAGTTAATATTAACAATTTAACATTCCTGAATTTCGATAAGCATCAACTAGCGGGCCAACTTGTACATCCAACTCTATACCAATAATAAGACCCTGCCCTCGGACTTCTTTCACATGTTGTTTGCCTCCCAATTGCTTTGCTAAGAGTTCTCTGAAGTCTTAACTTTTCTTTGCTAAAAGTACTTGCTTGCTCTCCTGAGTCCTAAGTTCTGCCTGTCCATCCCAAACCATGACATAAATAGGATTAGCCTTTCTTCATTTCAAAATCAAAGTAAGATGCCTTGTATTGACATTACAGTATCAACCTTTTCTTCATTTGCTTCAAGTCTTATTGCATCTTACTATTTCCCCTATTTTCAGTACTTTCTCCTTCGTCTAAGCTTCCCCTGTATTGTCCATTGTCCTTCATACTGCTGCCCCCTGTTTTCTTGCTCAACTACTCCCTTGCACCATCTCAGATTGTTGCAAGGATCACACTTGTAGTACAACCTTTGTGGATTGAGTGTTGTATCGGAGCTTCAGATGACAAATTTCCTATCACAATAGCAAAATTGGTTAGGTACTCTAATATATGTGGACTCATTGTGTGTGGATGATGATTTGGAAACAAAACTCATGACACAAATCTAGTGCAATTAGCAAAGCAAAGAAAAACAATATCTAAATTACAAGAAACATTCAGAAAGTGGGTTTTTATAGCCAAGCAAGATCAACAGCTACTTTTCAAACGAAAAACTATTCGTTGGAACATCAAAATAACTATTTTTAAATTTGGGGCATTTGGTGAAATAAGTTTAATAATAGGGGTATTTGGTGAATTATGAAACTAGGCTAACGGCGGACTAACGGACCGTTAAAAGTAAGGGTATTTGGGACATTAAGTCAATTGTCAGGGGTATTTGGTGAATTATTGGAGCTTGATGGGCATTTGGTGAATTACTTCAAAACTCGGGGGTATTTCATGAAATATCCGTTAATAAAAAGAAGTATCACGATTCGAGTACATTCAAGAGTATTATCGATAGTCATTTACAATCTCAGTCAAGAATTATCGGTAGTCATTTACACTCTCATTGTCGATTGCTTACCACGCAATGAAACATGTGATAATCTATATAAGGGGATCGTGCTCATACTTTCCCTAATATTTTTACTTCTTAGGGAACTCTATATATTTGGAGTATTTATTTTATTTAAAAATTAAAATTTAATATTTAACCACCTTAAAATCGTAGACTAAATTACCAATTAATGGCCTAAGATATGCCACAATATTGTATAATACCGTAAGATGATAATTCATTCTCCTATTTAAGCCGAGTAAGCACTTGAGTACATCCTTGATGACAATCATTACTCCGCAGTTTAGCTGCAGCCTGCAGGTGAGTAGTACTGTAGTAGTGTACCATGTAAGCACAAACATTGTAGGCTTTTCATCTAATATGGATTGAATGCAAGTGACCTTGAACTACTTGCTTAAATTTTTACCATCACAAGTCACAAAAACACTCATCCCATTGTTGCTGAAGGGAAATTTTCACAGTATTTGCTGAAAATCAATTCTCTCATTCTTTTCTGGTTATGCCACCACCTTCTTCAGTTCTAATTCATTAATTCTCGTTGACCATTGTGGTTTGTTGGTTAGTTACTCCGTAATTCTTTCATATTCTAACATTAATCTGGCTCATTGAGCTTGAAGCAACACTACTCTTTCAATAGACATGGCTGAGGTCATCTTCCATCTTCTTAAACCATATAGCATAAGCTGCAACTTAACTTTATAGCATACAAAATAGACATTGCTTTTCATAATTAAAAAGATAGAACAGAGACTGAAGGCTCTTCAAAAGCAATAAGATTGGACGTTTTTGAGCAATTTGATAGGATCATAGATAATATACTCAATACTCATTATCAAATAAACCCCAAACAATACGTATATACTTAAGTAAACCCAGTTAAGGAAAGTGTATAGAAGTAGGAAGATTTCAATTAATTATAATAGAAAATGGACAAAATAAATCCAATCTCAAATTCTCGGTTATATCAAGAAGAAAAACAATCAAAATTAAGCTCACCGATGGTGTAGTAGTTGAAGAAGAAATCACTTATGTGCAGACCCATAGTGCATCCTCTTTCGATCAATCGTCTTGGGGAAAAAAAATATGGATAAATATTGTTGTAATGGAGGAAAGGGGAAAAAAATCTCCGTCGACCCGCGAAGATTTGATGCGGATATATATATGATAATTAATGGAAACCATAAACCCTCACAACTCATGTTGTTTCATCTTCATCCTATTATTCAGTTTGAACGGTTTCAAACAACTCAGACAATCGATCGTTTTTATCAATAATTGAATTAATGGTTCCGATTATATTGAAACAGTCCCATTAAAATTGGAAAGAGGAAGGTGAGAATTAAATTGATGTAATTTTTTTTTTCAGGGAGTTGATTAATTGGTTGATTGGATGGAACATTGAATATGAACCAAGTAATGACTTAGTTGGTAAATACAAATAAATGTTAATAAATGGGTTGAATGAGAAGAGGAAGAGGAAATGTGTATGAGAACTCAATTAGTGTAGAGTGTAGAAAATCATCATGTAGAAGGGGTGAAGACTGAAGAGGAAGATGAAACGTTGAAGGAGAAGCAGTGAAAGAGAGAAAAGAGGAAAGTGTGACACATGGACGATGACACGTGGATTCATAAGGAAAGAGATGTGAGGTTTGTGGTTTGTGTTTTTAAATACTAGGTATAAATTAGGTATAGATGGGCTGGCATTTTCTTTTTCCTTGGTGAATACGTGGACATGCCATTTATTGCTGTAATATATACGTTAATTTCTGGTCGAGATTTTGCTATTATGTTTTTCCCCTTACATAACTAATCTATTACTAAAAAAATTGGCTTCCTGCTGGAATATATAACGTATATATTTGACCATTAATGATAATTTCAGCAATCTTAGCAATTTTGGTCATAATTTCAGCAATCTTAGCAATTTTGGAGAATATAATAAAGCATTATCTTACTTTCCTTAAAATGGTCTAATTAGATTGCTGAAATCCCTGTACGACCTTACATAAATAGATTGCTTAACATAAATACACTTTCTAATATTTTGTTACATAAATTTGGTCAGAATTTCTTAGTCAGAATTTCAGAGAATCCAGCAATCTTTGGGTAATATATAAAGCAAGATTTCATTGGAAAAAAACAAAGATGATAATAATAATAACTGATTATTGAAATTATACATTTTAAAAATTATATACATAAAAAAAACACGGAGATTGCTGAAATCAAGGGCTGGAAAATATGACACCTAAATCACTTTCAGCTGCATTCTTCAAATCAACGCCTATAAAAAAAATATTTGACATCTTTATATTAGTGAATAAAATCTTTGAAAATATTCTATGCAATATAAAAACACGTGCAAATGAACCATTAAAAACCCACGAGTTCACTTGATCATATTAAAGACATAAACATACGATAGCTTTCAAACATAACAATCAACAATGACACAAGCTATCGCAATGATCAAGGACATAAATCCTACTGCGAAAAATTTGACACTACAAGTTAGAGTTGTTCGTTTATGGACAATGGCGTCATTCAAAAATCCAGAGGATGTTTACTCTATTGACGTGGTGTTGTTAGATGCAAAGGTAATCATTTTTATCTTATTTCAATTTTATCGACAACTTTATTATCGTCTTCACATTACTAATTATTTATTTATTTTGTCATTTCTCATTTCATGTTAGGGTGATAAAATACAAGCAACTATCAAGAAATCTTTGTTGAGAACATTTCAGCCTCTACTCAATGAGGGCGAACTATATACTATATCAAACTATCGTGTTGGAAAGAGTAGTGGGGAATAGTGAAATACAAGCCTACTGGTCACCCATACAAAATAAATTTTGTGTTTTTGACCCGAGTTAATGTCTTACATGCGGCAACTCCTACATATGGTTTTGATTTGGTGCATTTTGATGCAATTATTTCAAATGGCCTAGATAGCACCTGTTTAGTGGGTATGATAAAGTTATTTTCTTATAGAATATATGATATGAGTTGTAGTATACAGATAGTTTGCTAACATAACATTATATTTTCATGCAACAGATGTGATTGGATATCTTTCCGGAGTAACAAGTAGTGACGATGACATGAGGAATGGAATTTATACAAAGCAACTCACTATTCAGTTAGAGGATCTACAGTAAGTTAACTAAATGTTTTTCTATATAAAGATTTTGAATAATGTATTATTAATATGTTCACGGGGAATTTCAGAAAAAATGTGATCAGTTGCACTTTGTGGAATCATTATGCTGATGAATTGAAAACTTACTTGGCTGAGCACCCAAATTGTCAAGTTATACGCATAGTCCAATTTGCAAAAATCAAGACTTGGCAAGGTATGGAATAAATTGATTGGCGGTTATGAATAAGTGGATAGTTATATAATATATCTATCTTATACATATAAAGGTACTAATGTATTATCAAGTTCACTGTTTGCAACAAGACTCCATATCAATTCAAATGTGGAGGAAATCAACACTTTTAAAAATAGGTATGTAAATGAGAAGGTCTATATACTTCATATTGTAGGTATACACGGAAATGTATTACAAGAGATATATATTTCATGTTTAAATTCATAAAGTTAAAAGAATGATAACTGTTGTTTAAAACTATCGTTTGTCTTTTGTAGCTTTGGGAATGGAGGAAAGACTTCATCAGAAATGGTGACTCAACTAAGTAGTCATACCTCTCAGAAAAATGAAACTGAATTCCTAAAAAAATCTGAGCGAAAGCAGGTTGATGAGATACGTGAGACACAAGAGGCACGTGATTAATCTTATTACTTTTCTTATATAATAATGTTCTGTGTAATGTATTTAACCTAATACAATATATTTTATCTTAAAGGTATGTTATTGTGTGACACTAGCTGTGATCGACTCTATAGAAAATGAAAATGGGTGGTTCTACCTCGCATGTAAGAAAGATTAGAAAAATGTTCAAGAAATGAATGATGATGTGGGGGTGACAAAGTTTTGGTGTGATAAGTGAAATACGAATGTTGAGCCTGTTCCAAGATTCAAAGTCCAAATTCGGGTTGTTGATGATTCTGGAAGTGCATCATTTGTTCTGTTTGATCGTGAAGTGGTGCATATCTTAGGTAAATCTGCTTTATCCATAAGGGAATCTCAGGCACAGGTAATACATAAATCTACAATTTAATATTATCTTATTATGGTTTACGTATTGCAAAGTTTGTATGTGAATAACCATGTTAGTTAATACTTCATTTTTATTGGTGATGGCATGAAGGAGTTTCAGATTCACTTCCAAAAGATTTAAATGAACTCTTGGAAAGGAAATATTTGTTCAGGATTAAGATAACAGATTATAACCTTAAGCAAAACTGTCCAATATTCACAGTCACGAGAATCTCTGATGATGAAAACCTCATAAAGTCATTCGAAGATGCTAATACTAATGATAAGGTAGTTTTAAGTTTTATCGTAATCTATAATAGTATTTTTTTATCCTTTAATGACATGTCTATTTTTTATATATATAGTTTATCGAGCATGAGGAGATTGATGTTACTTCAAATACTGTGAATGCTATTCGGGCTGTTGGAGAGGTATATACTAATAGATTATTAACTTTTAAAATTATATGAGTTAAATTATAAAGAACATTATCGTTATATATTATGATGTTCCAAGGCTAAGTACTAATACTTATTTCAATATATTGTAGAACTCTATCACCATACAGAGTGAGGACACGGACGATAATTGTTCCAATAGGTGTATCACTCCAAAACAAAAAAGAAATTTCAAAGATCTTGATGACGATGGGCATCTTACATCAACTGAGCATTCTTCAAATAAGTACCAGCGAAAGAATATAGTTAAACAAGAAAAAGACACCGCAAATAACTAGAGTCATTGTGGTTGCTCTATAGTTTGTTTTAGATAGGGAGTTTATGTTGTTCCATTTATTATGCATTGCAAGAATAGTATGTGAGGTAGATTAAGTGCCTTTTAAGAACTACATCCTTTAGAGATGAAAAAATACCAGTTACCATTTTTGTTCCAATAATTTATTTTTATTCTAAGTAAGCTTGATTTAAATCATTTTCGGAGCTATATTTAATTTTATTTCTATGATTTTAATAGTAGCTTCTGCACACTTTTATGTCATATGGGTATTGAACGACATTTGGAACAGGGTATTTCATGTTTATTTCATGCTATGCTATCTTCAACAAGCTATATTAGGAGAATCCAAATGGTAGAAGTAACGTTATAAGATCAATGTACTAACCTTTATACGAATGGAACTTGTTGGAATATTTTTTTTATATTTAGCGTTGGCATCACATTGTTCCCTTTTGGTTTCTCACCCTGATCATCAAGATCAATGTCATCTGCAGAAAATATCAAATGGTTAAACAAGGGATCACACTCTCAAACATTATAGAAGAAGCTCAAAACTGGAAGAAATGAAAGCGACAATAACGAGCATTAGATGACTATTTTGCCTTTTTTACGTACATCCTGTATGTCAATATAATAGTAGTTATGTTTAATTCAACATTTTCAATCATTTTGGTTCTCGAGAAGAATATCGATTACTTACAATGACAACTAAAGATGACAAATTAAACAACATTAAGAACAATGGCATACTTATTGTTCTTCCTGAGGAAAGCATGCATTTTGCTATTTCATGCACATACAAAAAAGACACTTTACAAATAGGGGGCATGAACGCTCTAGAGCTCTATAAGGCATTAAATAACGTGCATTAATCAACCTGCCTCTATTACTACATTCTCATTGATGGAGAGGGCAAAGGCACACGGCTATGCAGTTATGGTATGCAGTTAAGCTAACCAAGAGATCCCCACCTTTCTTTAACTAACCTGAAAAGATCAAGATTCCATTAGTTCTAAATGTTAGAAAAATGACAGACATTCTACAAAAAGGAAACAAAGGTATTAATAGATACACAAGTCTGGAACAGTAAAATTCGAACACTATAAATTTAGAATAAATGTGGATCATAAACTGCATTGGAACCATCAACACACCACAAGATGACACATACACCGTAAGATTAGCATGATATTCTTAGTTTAGGAAATAAGCTATTCTCATGGGACTACGCTTATATAAGTTGTCAGCTATTCCCATGATTCCCATAGTTATGGACAAGCGTATGATGCCAGAGGCAGACGTTGCAATTTTTTCCCGTGCCACTGACATAATGATTATTACAGACGAAAAAAATGTAACTGTTAGGAATAAAATAGCAAAATGCATAGTATATATTCAAAAATATGAACAGAAAATAAAAATTCTGTACAAATTAAATGCATATCAGTAAACATTAGATTTAGAAGGTCTGTAGAAATATATTATTGTAGACACCTAAATCGTGTCTCACCTCTGGGATGATGACGATACCATTATCCTTACTAGGCGGTTGGAACAACTCCTTGCGGAAATCCCAATTGCTAAGAACATCTCAAAAATACAAGATCCAAAATCCAATCCCCGAGGCCGTTCCCCTACCGGAACTCGGTACAAAATACAATTTTCAAAAACCAATTTCAAAATCCAAGTACAATCTCATCTAGTAGACCATTCCATTGGTTTTACTAATGCTTTTCCACTCAAAATCATATAAGGCAAGTCAAATTCGAGCGCCGATCCACAAAACCGAGCAAGCCGGGCCTCGTCTCGTAAAACCGAAATTCAAAACCAGAAACGGCTTGTTTTTAGACGCAAAATCAAGTATTAACCTCCAAGCAAACACTACACGCCAAACGTCGTACTATTCGTACGAAGGTACGATATCTTTTCGTCCTTTTTGGCGGCATTCACGCCACGTCACCAGCGTCTAGCGCTGCCAGCTGTGTGCTGCACTGGCGATGACTGGCGTTTAGCAGCCATTTTTCCTATAAATACCCCATAATTCCAAGCATTAGGGAGGGAGATTTCAATATACAACGCCGTAATACAAAAATTACGTCTCAAATCCAAATCAAAAAATCCTTCAAAAACACATATATAAAAACTTCAAGTTCTAAGCAATTGGGAGCTCTAAAAGGAATTCTTGCCTAAACCTAAATAGGTAATTCCGAATCCCACCATATTAAACCATGTTTCTTTGATTTTCCTATTTCAAAAATGATTAGCAAGTTGACATTTTTACTACTAAAAATGTCACTTGCAACAATCATACATCTTTTCAAAATCCAAACTTTTCAAAATACAAAAATGCAAACTTTCAAGATTCAAGGATGTTCAAAGTTGTTTGCAATCACTTCTTTGAACTAGAATCACTTTCAAGTATGGAGTAATCAAAGATGACACCTTTCTAACTTCTAAAGGTTTAGTCTTTTGAGATTTAAGACTCCATTTTTCAATATACAAGTTCAAGTTTTCAAATTTCAAGATCCCACAATGTTTAGGGTTGCTCATGACTACTTCCCTAAACTAGGATCCTTTCAAAGTAAGAGCACATCAAAGATCTAACCTTTTCAACATTAAAAGGCTCGATCTTTGAGATTCAAGTCTCTTAAGCTTCAATATTTCAAGTACAAGTTCAATATTTCAAGTTCAAATTCAAGTACTTCAAGTTCAATATTTCAAGATTCAAACTTTCAAGTACAAGTTCTATATGCAAAATCTAGGATGCTTTGGGATGAGAAACTTCTCCCAAGTTGAGATTTTTGGCTTTGAATTCGTGTCGGACGCACTTATTTTTAAGGAACCGCTTGGCGTTCGAATCTCATGTGCCCAAGTACAAATTTCAATAATGCAATTTCAATTATGCACCTTTCAATATTGCAATTTCAATTACGCACCTTTCAATTCCGCAATTTCAATATCGCACTTTCACTTCCGCAGTTTCAATATCGCACTTTCAATTCCGCAATTTCAATATCGCACTTTCAATTCCGCATCTTTACTTGCCTAGTCCTTCTAGGCAATGTGGACCTACTCCCTAGTCCATCTCTAGGGGGTCTTGTATTTACTAATTCCGCACTTATTTACTATTGTGATGTTGCTTTATTTGCTTTATTGTTTTCATAACCATACATGCTAAATACAACAAAATGCAAGGTTACATCACGCTTAACAAAGATAATTTCTTGGACAAAACGATCTTAGGTTCCCTTAAATTAACTTTAAAGCAAAGTGACCACCATACAAAGTAGAGATTCTATTTTCTCTAAATCTAAACCCACATAGTCTAAACTAGGGTATTTTCGAAAATGTTATGTCACGTACTTGAATAATTTCTAAAGCTCGCGGAATAAGCATCTCGTTCCCGTGCCCGGATCTCACCCATCCGTTTCGAAGATTCAAGTCTTATCCCAATAGAGTCATTTACGGTTTTTCCAAATAAGACCTTAAATAATGTTTGGTGGCGACTCCTTCGAGGTACAAAAATACGACGGTTTCTAAAAACCGCCCCCTTGTAGGGAATGGCATGCAACGCACAAAAAAAAATACCCCTACAATTCTGGCGACTCCACTGGGGACTTTTCTAATTTCAAATTCGAAAATGCGAGCAGATTTCAAGCAACAAGCCACTGATCTGCTTAAGTACTGGATGCCAGCACTGGCGCCAGGCGCAGCCTCCTGCGCCCAACGCCACTGCCTGCATCCAGGACAGTGGCTCACAGTGGCTTGTCGCCCACTTTTGCTCAACTTTTCGTCTTGGGAGTTAGTCTATTTTTGAATCTTGAAGGACGCTCCCAAACCTCGAGAACGAATGTCGAAAAACGGGCTTTACAAATACAAATTCAAGTACGATTTCAATTTTCAATTTCTAGGCATTTCATGCGTTTTTCGAAAACCGTATTTATGCAAAATGAATTTCTACCTTTCCCAAACGGATGTCTTCTACATTCGGGCTAGCCCCAGGGGCAACGAAATGGTGACTCTTCATACGGTTCCCGACCAAAGTGTGTGACCATTTCAGCGCCTACCCAAACTTGGCATTTACTTGACATTCCCGATGTCAAGTATGGAGGTCGTCTGCCGACACACACGTCCCTTAGGCGGATGTGCAAGTTGTCGCCGGATCCGTCTCTTAGTCGAGAACCTTTTGACACCCAAAGCCGACCACTTGCATCATACAAAACTTAGACCGACCTTAGGTTGAGAACTTTGCATGTCGCATTCATATTCATGATTAGTACGTGTGACAATGTGCTATTTGTGCATTGTGTGGGCGTCTTTGCACGCGTGAATGACTAACCTCGAGTTCTAGCTTGCCAAAACCAATTAGCCTCCAACTAGGGAACCAAACCCCTAGGAGCATCATTCAAACCTCATGCATCTAAATCGCCGATTTAAGGTCTTTTAGGAGTGTCACTCCATTCGATTCAAAACCCTCAAACACGCCTCACGCAAATGCCAAATTCAAAATTCAATCCAACGGCGTCATAATGCCGGATTTTCGAGTCCAAATTCCAAGTTCCAAATTCAAAATGCAATCCAACGGCGTTATAATGCCGGATTTTCCACTCCAAATTTCAAACTTCAAATACAAAATCCAATCCAACGGCGTCATAATGCCGGATTTTCCATTTCAAACCTCAAGTTCCAAATTCAAAGTTCAATCCAACGGTGTCATAATGCCGGATTTTCTAGTCCAAATTTCGAGGTTCAAGTCCAATCCAAATTTTCTAGTCCAAACCTCAATTTTCAAGTCCAACGGCGCCATAATGCCGAATTTTCTAATTCAAATTTCGAGTTTCAAGTTTCAAGTCAAAACTCAAATCCAACGGCATCATAATGCCGGATTTTCTAGTCAAAACTTCTATTTCCAAGTTCAAAACTCAAATCCAACGACGTCATAATGCCGGATTTTCTAATCAAAACTTCCATTTCCAAGTTCAAAACTCAAATTCAACGGCGTCATAATGCCGGATTTTCTAGTCAAAATTTCAAAATCCAAGTTCAAAACTCAAATCCAACGGCGTCATGCCGGATTTTCTATTTCAAACATACAAGTCTTCAAACCTCAAACTCAAGTTTCCAATTCCAATTTCGAAATCTCAAAGCCTCAAATGTCCAAACTCATATCGGCGTAATGCCAACTTTTCAACTCCAACTTTCAAACCTCAAATCCCATGTCAATCTTTCGAGTTTCAAGTCCTATGCTCAAAGTTTCAAGTTCCAAATTCATGCCGTCGTAATGCCGACTTTTCCATTCCATATTTCAAACCTCAAGTTCGAAGTTCAAAAATTCCAAAACCTTCAAATCTCAAGTCCTATGTTCGAAGCTTCCAATTCCAAATCCATGATGGCATAATGCCGAGCTTTCCTCATTCAATCTCATTTTCAAACACTTCAAAATTCCAAGTCCACGGCGGCATAATGCCGGACTTTCAAATTCCCAAATTCAATGCCTCACATCCATGGCGGCGTAATGCCGGATTTTCCATATTCAAAGCCTCACATTCTATATACAAAAGTGCGTCTTTTTCCATTTCAAAGTTCAAAGTTCAAACTTCGAATCAAATTCAAACTTCAAACTCATTTTCGAGCTACAAATCCTTGCTTTCCATCACTCTCAAATTCAAAATTCCAAACATTCCCGATGGGTTGAAAATCCCTTGAAATAATACAAGTCCAATTGTCAAATGGGTTGAAATTCCCTTGAAATAATACAAATTCAAAACCCACTTTTCCAATGGGTTGAAAATCCCCTGAAAATAATACAAGTCCAATTTTCCAATGGGTTGAAAATCCCCTGAAATAGTACAAGTTCAAACTTCGCATCCTATTCTTGGGTTGAAATCCCCCTAAAATAGTTCAATGGGTTGAAACTCCCCTAAAATATTCCAAGTCCTATCAATGGGTTGAAATCCCCCTAAAATATCTGAATGGGTTGAAACTCCCCTAAAATACTTCGAAATCCAATGGGTTGAAAGTCCCCTAAAATATTGACGGATTGATATTCCCTTAAAACAATACAAATTCAATCTCCTAGTACAAGTCCAATTTCGAAATTTCCAAAATGGGTTGAAATCCCCCTAAAATAGTTCAAGCTCCAATAGGTTGAAATGTTCTTTTTTCGATATTCCAAGTTCTAGTACAAAGAGTCAACTTCCACAAAAGAATGAAGGATCCTCTCAAACACTTCCAACAGGTTGCAAATCCCGAATACAAGTACAAAAATCCAAAATCTCGAATCTTCGGAGTGGCACTTAGAGTCAAGTCTAGGTCACATTCATTGCATGCATATCATATCATGTGTCGGGAAGTCCAAGTTATAAATCATGTGGTGTGTCCTAAATATGAGTCCAAGGATCCTGTGGGTTCGCCGAAGAGGAGAGAGGTTGAAAAGAACTCCATCAACCCTAGCCTCCCTCATAGCCGGCATCGAACGAGCAGCCAGTTCATCTCCTACAAATCAAACTTCTAGTCCCTTTCAAGAATCAGTCCAAACGGCTGCCCCCGATCAACTCACTCAACTCCTGGCAGCTTTCACCAGCCTCAGCGCCAATGTGGAGAACATAAGCAACCGACTGGGTATTGTGGAACAGGGCGCGCCCACTGATGACTTAACCAAGAAGATCGAGAGTCTGGTCAGTAAGGTCACTAATCAAGAGAACTATTTTGACACCTCAATGGAGGACAACCTCAAGGGGAGGGCGAATCTTCCCGACAAGTTCTCCGCCAATGATATTCCAAAGTTCAAGTCCACCGACAATCCTAAATACCACCTCAAGAACTTCAGAGCTACAATGGCCATCAAGGGGGTTGAACTCGAGCTATACCCTGTGGTTTTCCCTATGTCTCTGGAACCCGTCTGCCAGAAATGGTACTATTCACTCAAAGAACATCAAACATGTACATGGGAAGCAGTTGCTCGAGCATTCATGGAGCAGTATCAGCCCAACATTCAACTTCAAACTACTCTAAGGGAGCTAGAGGTTCTCAGGCAAGGGCCTCGGGAAGGCTTCACTAATTACCTCAGCCGGTGGAGAGAAATGGCATCCCAAATGGTGACTGGACCCTCCGAGAGAGAATTGGTCAAGATCTTTATTGCTGGTCTTCTTCCGAAATACAATACTCACATGAAGTACCTAGGCTTGGAAAGCTTCAAGAGAACCTACAACATCGGGGTCGACATAGGGGATGACCTGATGAAAGCACCACCAGCCCCGGCTCCACAAGCTGAAAAGTGGAAGGGTAAGAGACTTGAAGCAACACACAAAGTTCACGAGGTCAACGCCCTAGAGGCTCCTCAAGGTCCAAAGTCAAACAATTTCAAGAACAATGCTAACCAGCGCAACTATCAAGGCAGACCACAAAGGGTCTTTACAAACCTCGGAATGTCTTACAGCGAGGCATTCGATCGGCCGGTCGAAAAGCAAGTCATAACACCAATCGGTCCAACACCCAATCCTCCAGTCGACAAAAGATCCAAGAGCTAGGATCCGGCAGCCCATTGCAAGTACCATCAAAGGAAGGGTCATGATATCGAAGACTGCTACAAGCTTAAACATTTGATCTAGAACATGGTCGACAACAAGACCTTACCCTACCTCCCGGAGCCAAATAAACTCCCTCGGTCCAAGCCATCTCCTATGACTGTGAAGATGAAGGAGAGGAATTTCCATGCAATTTAATCTCTACAATATACAAGCCAGGTTACGAACTGATGGTTCCAAGCTTCTTCCATCTCCTTCCAAGTGCTCAAAACTAGGTGATCCCCGAACCTAGGGTAACCACCGACATTCGAGAAAAGAGCTGTTCCCTCGCCACCTTGAAGGATTTGGGGTTCTCCGAGTACGATCTCATGCTGAGTGCTCAACAGACTGTCAAACTCCAGGGTGTCACATACAAAGTCCTGGGAGTCCTCGAACTGGTTTTCTCCTTCGACACCTATTACAACAGTGCTAAATTCCTAGTTATCGATATGCCTGCCAACTTCTATCTACTATTCGGAGAGCCTTGGTTCGAGGAAATATTGGATGGACATGCCTGCCTCACCCTCAAAGGTTCAAGCTTCCGAGACACTTCCATCAAACAAAAGCCGGCTGTACGCTAGGAAAAGGATGAGTGCATTCAAGAATACTACCACAGATGGGCAATCTCCGCTCGTACAATCAAGCCCGAGCTGCCAGAGGGAAAAATGGTGAGAATGTTCCTCTTAGGGCTCTACACTTCAAGCAAAGGCAGCTTCGCCGCATTTCCTTACAGCACGTGGGACCAAATCTGGGATCAAGCCTTGAAGATCTGTGCATGTAGCCCCATCTACGATGATTATGACGATGACGTGGATATCTGGGAATACCCCGAGAACTATCTTTACGATTAGTGTCTTTGTCCAAGTCCAGAGTCTGTCTTTCAATTTCCGAGCCTAGCAATGAGTCTAAGAGTCTAGAACTAGAGTCGTGCATCAATCAAGAGCCTCTAAAGGCCGAGCTTCAAGTCAAAACAGTCGATGTAATGATTGCTGATTTCAATAACACTTCAATTTCTACTTACTCCTCGAGTTCTAATTCAAAACACAATCCTAATCCAAACAACTTTGCTTCACAAGAAACTGACCTTGAAATTCTAAAAGCTATCGAAAATCATGAAAGCAGGACGCCCATAATTGAGGAAACAGAAAAAATCAACCTTTCTAACAACAGTGATTCAAAACTAGTTCAGATTGGTTTAACTCTTTCTCATGCAGAGCGGGACGATCTTATCAAGCTACTTTCAGAGTACATAGACGTCTTCGCATGGTCCTATCATGATATGCCAGGGGTTGATCCAAGCATCGGTCAACATACAATTCCCCTCATTCCAGGTTCAAAGCCCATCAAGCAGAAACTCCGTCGCATGAAACCAGACGTTTCCCTCAAAATTCAAGAAGAGGTCTCCAAGCAACTAGAGGCTGAGTTTATTCGAGAAGTAAGGTATCCAGAATGGATCGTAAATGTCGTCCCAGTTCCAAAGAAAGACGGCAAAGTACGAATGTGTGTGGACGACAAAGATCTTAACAGGGCCATCCCTAAAGACGGTTTTCCATTGCCTCACATCGACATCTTGGTCGACAACACCGCAAATCATGCCTTACTCTCTTTTATGGACGGATATGCAGGCTACAATCAGATTCCCATGGTAGAGGAGGACATGGAGAAGACAATCTTCATCACTCAGTGGGGTACATATTGTTATACAGTTATGCCGTTCGGATTAAAGAACGCGGGAGAAACCTACCAAAGAACAACAACATCCATCATGAGCGATATGATTTACAGGGAAATTGAGGTATATGTCGACGACATGATTGTCAAATCCAAAGAGCGACACGAGCATACCTCAGTACTTCGAAAGTTTTTCAACAGGATCAGGCAATACAACATGAGGCTCAATCCTCAAAAGTGTGCATTCGGGGTAACGTCAGGCAAGTTACTCGGATATGTTATCATCTCTCGGGGCATAGAGGCTGATCCTTCGAAAATCAAAGCAATTCTCGAGATGCAACCACCAACGAATGAAAAGGAAATTCGGGGTTTTCTCGGCAGATTACAATATATCAGCAGGTTCATTTCAAGACTTACAATGATCTGTGAACCGGTATTTCGAAAGCTCCGAAAAAGCGAGCCCAAAGTGTGGGATGACGACTGTCAGCATGCATTCGACACTATCAAGAACTACCTTTCCAACCCGCCAGTACTAAAGCCAGCCTTGCCAGGGATTCCCCTCAGGCTCTACCTCACAACAACAGATTCAGCAGTAGGGGCTATGCTTGCCCAGGAAGTTGAAGGCAAGGAGAACGCCGTATACTACATAAGCAAAAAAACTGATCGAGTACGAGACCAAATACACTCAGCTCGAGAAACTCAGCATCGCGTTGGTTTGGGCCACAAAGAAACTACGGCACTACATGCTCTCCCATACAGTATATGTGATCAGCAAAGCGGATCCTCTCAAATATCTATTCAAAAAACCAGCTCTCAACGGACGGTTGTCCAGGTGGTTGGTCATGCTAGCAGAATTCGACCTCAAGTACATCACGCAGAAATCTATAAAGGGTTCAGCAATCTCAGACTTCCTTGCCGACTGTCCTGTCGAGGTAGAAGAGGAAGATTACGACTTACCCGACGAGCAAATCTTAATGACCAGTGATGACAGTTGGTCGATGCATTTTGATGGTGCTTCAAATCAGAACGGATGTGGTGTTGGAGTAATTCTACTAGTCCCAGACGGCACCCACATTCCTATATCAGCAAAACTGCGATTCAACGTCACAAACAATGCGGCAGAATATGAAGCATGCATCATGGGCCTGGAAGCCGCCTTAGCATTAGGTGTCCAGAAACTTCGAGTATACGGGGATTCCTCCCTAATCATCAATCAAATTTCCGGCAAATGGAAAGTAAGGAGCGAGAGCTTGCTCCATACCAGTCCTATCTTGAGCAGCTGTCTGAGCAAATACAAGAGCTTCGCTATACATATCTCGCCGATGCACTAGAAAAGCTGGCCTCAATGATCAACATTCCAAACGGCGTGGCCGAAATGCCGCTTACAATTGAAAGACGTCAAGAAGCAACATATGTCCATGATATTGACGGCGTCGAGCAAGACATAGATGAACCTTGGTTTACAGACATTCAAAGGTATCTACAAAATTCAGAGTATCCCCCGCACTTTTCAAGCAAGAATCAAAGGGCTCTACGACTACAATCAACCAATTTCGTCATAGAAGGCGGGGTTCTATACAAAAGGTCCCTTGGCGGTCCTAACCTCCGATGTGTTGACAAGCATGAAGCTCAAAGAGTCATGGACAACATACATGCTGGAGTCTGTGGCACCCACATGAATGGGAAGATGCTAGCCCTCAAGATCATCAGGGCTCGATACTACTGGACTACCCTCGAACGAGATTACTACTTCTTTGTCAAGAAATGTCCTACCTGCCAAAAGTGTGCGAATCTGAAGCACATTCCTCCATCATTGCTATACTCTCAATCATCACCATGTCCATTCTCAGCCTGGGGTATCGACGTCATTGGTAAAGTCACTCCAACAGGCACCGGGGGTCATGAGTTCATACTATTTTCTATCGACTACACCAAATGGGTCGAGGCCAGATCATTCAAAGTGTTGGGTTCCAAGCAAGTGGCCCAGTTCATACAAGAAAACATCATATGCAGATACGACGTTCCTCACGAATTCATCAGTGACCAGGGAACCCATTTTCAAGGAGAGTGTGAAGATCTATTCACCGAGTACAAGATTCAACATCATCGCTCTTCGCCTTATCGCCCACAAACCAATGGGGCAGTCGAAGCAGCCAACAAGAATATCAAGACCATCATCATGAAAATGACTACCAATTACAAGGACTAGCCCCAGAAGCTGCATTTCGCATTGTGGGGGTATCGAACTTCAATTCGCACTTCAACTGGTGCAACCCCATTCTCGTTGGTCTATGGAATAGAGGCAGTACAACCTATCGAGCTGGAGATACCTTCTCCAAGGATAGTCCTCGAAAGCAAAATCCCAGAAGTTGCATGGGTGCAAGCAAGATATGATGAGCTAGTCATGCTCGATGAGCGTCGGTTTCAAGCCGCTCACCATGTACAAGTCTATCAGCGCTGAGTGGCCAGACATTTCAACAAAAGGGTCAGAACCCAAAACATCAAGGAAGGCGAGCTTTCCCTAAAAGCCCTTCGAAAAAGTACCATGGACACAAGGGGAAAATTCAAACCCAACTGGGCAGGCCCATACGTTGTCAAGAAGATCCTCTCCGGGGGAGTGTAAGGGGGTCGAAAAAGCACGAGGCTAATGCGTGACCTCGTCCCTCGTGGGCATGACGTTGTCAGATCAAGTGTAATTAGATTTCCTTTGAGTTTACACCTAATCGACTAGTAATATAGGAGTCGCCAATGAGAAAAACTGACAAAACCCGATTATCTTGACATAAAGGGAGTGAAATTATGTTTGACCACGACGGCCATGGGTTCCCTTGTGATCCCTGGTGTGGGGATCGCTCAACGTACACCCGCAGGGCAAAGATTGAGAGTTCGGGGGACTGCGACTACCGAGAGGAGTGCTCATCGATAATACTCCAGAGGCAGGTTATCCTTACTAGCTCAGCATAAATAATTGAAGGGGACATGCGTTAAACTATTAAACTATTCTGAATTGATTTTAGCAATATGCAATACATAATACTAAATCGATTGTGATTATCTTATTTAGATTGATTTAAGGTACCTAGCATGATAATTCAATTGTCCAAGGTATTATCTTATTAGGCGTGATAGATCAATCAAGTTAATAGTTTGACAGTTTTATAAAAGGGCGATAAAAGCGATTAAATCATATGATGGACACATTACAACGCACCCTTGAGAGGTGCGTTGTGGTTCTCAGAAAACTAACCACTTTGGCTTTGCTATTTTTCCTTTTCTTTAACGAATCTCGGGTTTCCAAGCAATGTTCCAGTATTCAGGCTTAATTCATCAGCTACAAGGGCAGGATGCGTTCTGTTCGACTTTGGGTCGATTGCGACAGAATGCTAGATTAATTTCGCAGCGTGAGGCTTAGGCTTAAGGCTAGAGTCAATACTCAGATTATGGAATTGTGTGTTGTTTCACGTCGGTTTTTAGGCTGTATTTATAGGAAAAGAGTGTGTGGAAAGATAGATTTTAAGATACGAATCCAAAAAGAATCCGGAAATAAAACGGCCCCAGGTATTTTCAGTGCCCAGGGCTGGGCGCCGAAGACTTCGGCGCCCAGATCCAGGCGTTGAAAATAGGATCTGGGCCGAGTTCTTTGTCAGATCTGGACTCTTAAAACACGGAGCTTTTGAGACTTATCCAAGTCTTTTAGTGCGTATTAACTTAGGACGGAATGCGTCTGGACCCGTTACGAACTCTAGGTTCGTTAGGAATTTAATTAATACGTAACTCTTATTTTCGAATTATAGCATGAATAGAATTCCTTTTGCCAATTCTATCTCTTTTAGGGTTTATGTTGGAGTGCAACACCTAATTCTGACAGGTTTCTATCTTTTATGACTTTGCCACTTTTAACAACTACTTCTTACGACAGTTACTATTCTTAGCAGGTTTCTATAAATAGAAGTTTTGGCTGAAATGAAAGGGTGATCAAAAGGTCTTGTGCGCACAAGGTGTACAATAAATTTATTGTACACCAAGATAACTTTTATGCAGTTTTTCGTAACTTTAACCTATTTTTCTGTAACTTTTATATTGTAAAATTAAAAAGTTGAGAGATAAACATTTTAAAGGGTTAAGTGATTAATTTATACATTATTAGTGATTTTGAAGAAATAATTTTTTATTCAAATGAAAAATTTATCATTAAAAAATAGATAACTTTTACATATATAAATGTAACTTTAAAGCATTTTAAGTCAACTTTTACTTCGGTGTACAATATTTATTGTACACCCATTGTAAATAAGAATTTGTGAAGGGTGATTGAGCTTCGTTATTTTATAGGAGATGCGTTGCCAAGTGGAGATTTACGTTCTCATCATCGAACCTTCCCTTTCGGGAATGGGGACAAAAGTAGGTGTCTACAGTTAGCCCCCACTTTGACTGAGTCTTGGAATAAGACGATGGTCAAAGTATTAGACGGAGTGTGTCATACAAGCCATGGTGTATGTGACCTGTTTTGCGAGGTTCTCACGAGCCCCTGAGTGATAACATTTGACTTAAGGGTCATCACTTGAAGTGTTAACACATTCCTCACGTGTCATTGGAATTTGTTAAGCATAGAAACTCCCTCACTTTGTCATTGGAAGTATCTAAAGATGTATAGAAACTCCCTCACTTTGTCATTGGAAGTATCTAAAGATGTATAGAAACTCCCTCACTTTGTCATTGGAAGTATCTAAAGATGTTTTCGAAATCAAAGCTATAAAGTGTAATCAGGCCTGGCCAAGCCCAATCACGAGGTAAAATGTTTTTTTAAAAATTCTCATTTTCAGGGTTAGCTAAACGAGAAAACCCCCTTGTTTTTATAGGACGTAAAACGAAGGAAAATCCAGCACATCGCTCTTTTTTGCAAAAGTGTAAAACCAATTTTTGATTTTTTTTGAAAGGGGTCCTTTGATTTTTGGAAAAGGGAAACCATCCTTTGATTTTTGGAAAAGGGAAACCATCCTTTGATTTTTGGAAAAGGGAAACCATCCTTTGAATTTTGGAAAAGGGAAACCAGGAAAGGTTATCGCTGCAGCGACTAAGGACCTGCGCGGTTAGTGACGCAGACCCCGCCCGCTGAAGGTGGGTGAGCCTATCCGCTAAGGGTGGACGCCCCGTCCGATAGAAGTGGACGAATCTTCTTTGATATTTTGAAAATAAGGACCTACGCGGTTTGTGACGTAGACCCCGCCCACTGAAAGTGGGCGAACCTGAATTCATCTTTTCGATTTGGGACTCGCATGGTTCTGGCGCGATCTTGCCTGATCGAGGTGGACCAGTCCCTATTTCATTTATCCTTTGGATTTCTTTTGAGAATTTCTTTTTATTCATTCTTGTAAGAGCGAGTTCTTCCGAGAGATGCTCGGATTTAGTTGTAACCTGAATGTGGGTTGGCAACGTGTCTAAACGGACCATCGTTTCGTGGTCGTCTGCCTTTCATGGTTTTGAGCTAGTCTTTACGGCTCAATTTTGCAACTACCTGGGTCCTTGATTAGGGGACTATGTATAAGTATCAACGGCGACCTTTGTCTTGAGGTCGTAATCCGGTTTTATCTTTTGAGATTATCCAAACACGGGACTTCGTACAACGTAGTCTGGGAATATTGTTTTAACTTTGCATACTCTCTTTTGAAATATATATTTTCTTTCGAGCCCCCAAGCACTCATGCTTGACGGTCATTTCTTGTCAAAGAGGTTCCTTGGGGATACGCATTTTGTAATGTCCTTGATCGTGTTTGGGATCATGCTCGTAAGTGCGAGCGATCTTTGTAGTGGTGTGCTACTCTTAACAAAGCCGTGAGGTGCGACTTTCATAAAGAAAACGGCAATTTTCGAGTCGAATGGATACGGCAGGGCCCTATGGAAGTCAGGGCTTCTTTTAGGCCTGGGCTCATTTCCGGCGCCCAGGCCTGGGCGTTAGAAATAATTCACGCCCAGGTGGGGCGTTGAAAATATTGTTTGGGCTGGTCTTTTGATGACACAGTTGGCCTCTTGTTCGTTCATTTTTTTTTCACTTGGGAATTCTACGTATTCTCTTCTCTTTTGTTTTTCTTTATTTTTGGAACGTAGAATTTTATTGGAGATCACAGTGAGTTGAGTGATCGTGATGATTTCTCGAGAAGCCATAGCCGAGTGGTGGGCTACGGTGTTTGTCGCTTTGAGGCGATTATTCAAAGGAACTGTCGCTCTTAAGGCGTACAGTTATTGCAATAGTTGGGCGAGTCTGTATGGCCCAAGGAACATACCTTGAGGCGTAAGACTTTGATCGCTCTTGTTGTTATTTTGAACGTATATTTTTTTCTTTTGAATGCGTTCGTGAATGTTCGATACTTAGAATGATGATATGTATGTGCGAACGAGCGTTCATAGAATGGCCGTTGCGTGCGGTCCATTAATCAGTTCGCTTGAATCATTTTTTTTTGAGCGATGACTGATGTTGAATAGTTTGCTTAGAAGCTTGATAGGGTTCAGGTCCATTCATGTAGCGGGCTCAAGCATCGTGCCCTTTTCGATCGTTCAAACATTTGCTTTGAGATTTTTTTTATATTCTTCTACGGTCGTTTCGTAGCTTGGAGCCCCCAAGTATGCATGTTGGGATGCTTCCTTTTGGCGTACGATTTTTGTAGGTTCTTTCGAGAAATATGCCTTGGGGTTCTGCTCGTGTAGGTGCGAGGTATCCCTCCCGTGGTAGGCAATATTTTTCTACCTTCAATCCTTAATGTAGAAGTCGTGTTGCTTGCATTTTGAATTTGGGCGATAAGTAGTCTTTGCCTCTTTTACACATGCTCTTGGTCGTGCCCGCATTAGTGCAATATGCCTTACTCTTTTTTTTTTAGACTTGTACCGTGGGATGGTTGAACTTATGGTGCGAAGTAGGCTTGTGTGGCCTAACAGCGTGTCTTAGAACATTCCTCCAGGTGTTGGGATATCATTATTATTTTTTCATTGGAGTACTTCATCACGCCTCGTTCAGGTGCTCGAACAAGTGTGGCATCTTCTGCGTGGGTGTGCACGGCTTATTACTTCGTTCGATGCGAGGATTCATAGATGTTTTCTTTCTTGTTTTTATCCTTGATTTTTCTTTCGCTTTTGTTTTGGAACGACGTAGACTGTGTAACGGATCATGAATTCATGGTGACATGGATCATGAATAGTTTGAACCAGACTCGTTTAGTGCGAGGTACGTTCGAGTAGTGATTTGCTACTTGATTTTTATGCATTCATGGTGACATGGATCATGAATAGTTTGAACCAGACTCGTTTAGTGCGAGGTACGTTCGAGTAGTGATTTGCTACTTCTCTTGTAAATGTCGTATTGTACGACATTTCCATGGTTAAGGTAGTCACATGTTGAAGTGTGCCTTGACCAAAAGCTAGGTGCCTTTCTTTACCCATAACCATATTTAGAAATCTTTTTGACTCACTTGCAACATCGAGATATACGCATACTTAGCTTAAACCAACGACACTTTATTATGTTCGAAGAAGTCTTTGAAGATTATCCGAAATCCGAGTCCTACTGTGTACAATCCGAGGTGTCCTAAGTAAGTTGACTTATAGAAGGGTTCGTACAGGGTTACATGAGTGAATCAAAATACTGTTACGATTTTTGGAATGCTGTCTAAGGGTTTGCTGGAAGCCAGGGTGCAGGCGTCAAGATATTACTTGTGCCCGTGTGGCACATGCTTTAGGCTTTTAGGGCCGTCTTTTCCAGAATTGCGGGAATATAAACCGCTTTCAAATTGATACGGTTATGGATGAAAGTGATAGTCTTATGCAAGCAATTGGAACCAAAACTGATTTGGGTTCAATGGCTCATTTTGTGTTCATGGTGACTTGGATTGAGTGAGCTCTTTATATGGTCCTTATTATCAAGGTGGTACGTTAATCAAACTGGTCCGTTTAATCATATTGGTCCGCTTGTTTAAACAGATTGTACGCACTTATTATTTTTAATTGCTTTGGTTAAAGTCGGTTTAATAAAGGGATATTTGTTTAAATCCCCAATTTAAATTCAGTCATTACTTAGCTTTGATTATTGCTGTTTGTAAGGAGAGTTTTAAGCCTTTGTCACCTCCAATTTAGTGACTGAATTAGGAGGCTTTAGAGCTTGTAACTGCCAGTTTTAAAGGCTCTTAAATGGCTCTTAATTAGCCGTTTAAAGCTCTTGTAGCTGTTGGTTTTTGGCTATTTATAGTCAGCTTCTTGATTGGAATAAACAACCAACTGGATGATTAAAACACTTGTTTGTTACATTTCGAATTATAGTTTATAATTCAGCCTTTTTCTTTGTTTTGGACGCGTTTCCTATTCAAAGAACTGATTGTGAGTCAATAGGTCTTGTCTTGCATTCACGATCAACGAGTTAAAGGTCTAGCTTGTTAATCAACTATCCTTGTTGATACAACGAGTTTTTAAACTCGTATCATTAGTGGTATCAGAGCTGCTGTTCGTGTGATCCGCCCAAAAAAAAAAAAAAAAAAAAAAAAAAAAAAAGAGCTGCTGTTCGTAATTCTTACAAACTGAAATATGGATTTTGATGATCCTGACTTTCTACAACATCTCCAAGAAGCCTTGAAGAACGTTAGAGATGGGGGGTATCGTAGGCCTCCTAGGCGTGATCTACGGGCTATGGATGAATTCAAAGTCACCGAACTTCCTGAATTTGTTGGTGGAACAGATCCGGAAGCCTATTTGGAGTGGGAGCGCAAAATAGAGAGAATGTTCGATTTCAAGGACATCGATGATGAGAAGCGTTGCAAACATGCCATATTAAAGCTAGGACGAGGGGCTTCATTGTGGTCCGAGGGACTGAAATCCAAGAGAATACGTGAAGGGAAGGAGAAAATTACCTCTTGGGAGTCTTTGAAACGTAAGCTACGTAAAAGGTATGTGCTAGCAACTCACAGAATAACAACTTATCGTAAAATTGCCGAATTGAGGCAAGGAAAAATGAGTGTGGCTGAATATATTGATGAGTTTGAAAAGTTGTCCTTAATGGGAGAAATTGAGGAAATTGAGGAACAAAAACTGTCCAGATTTTTAAGGGGTCTAAATTATAATATTGCCAATACCGTAGACCTTTATCCATATTCTGATTTTGACACTCTTTGTGGACTTTGTTTAAAATTGGAAAATCAAGGGAAGGCAAAATATGGGGGAGGGTCTAGTATGGATGGTAAAGCCAAGTCTTGGGCTAAATCCGAACCTAGCTTGAAACCAAACACATCACCTAGTACCGTAGGTTCAAGTAATTCTACGGCTGCCCCTAAACTATCTAACCCAACCAAAGAAACAAGTCTGTCCAAGGTGCGTTGTTTTAAGTGTCAAGGGTTTGGGCATTATCAAAATGCGTGTCCAAATAAACGAGTAGTGACCTTGAGAGAAGCTGTTGAATGTCGTGAGGAGTTGTTTGAAGAGGAAAATAGGTTGGGGGACGTATTTGTGTTTGATGAGAGTGGTGATGAGGAGGAAGAGGAAGGGTATGAGGCTCCAATTTATGACACGAATCTGGTTCTTAGACCGCTACAAACTCAAATTTCACCTACTGATCTAGACCAACGAGATCAGTTGTTTCATACTAAATGTCTAGTGAAAGATAAGTGGTGTAGTGTAATTGTTGATGGGGGGAGTTGTACCAATGCTGCTTCTAGTGAAATGGGGTCAAAATTAGGCTTAATCACTACTGCCCATCCTAGGCCATACGCACTCCATTGGCTTGATGATGGTAATAGTGTAAAAGTGTCGAAGCAAGTAAGGGTTGGTTTGACTTGAAGGAATTACGTCCTTAGACATTTCCGGCAATTACTAAATATAAATAGGAATTAATTATGAAGATAATAAATTAATTATTTTAGTAATCATATTTGCTTGCTAGAGAATAAATGTGATTAGTAGGACAATATTGATTGGACCTACAACTAAAATATATTAATCCTATAAGGTCACACATATAAGCACTAATTGGAATGGGCCCAAAAGGTCCTATGGCAACCGGCCTGCTAAGAGAAATAAGGTTGGGCTTTGTGTTAACTTAAAAGCCCTAAACATTATAATAGTTATAATGTCAGGGATTCAGTAACTACGTTAAATTGAATATCAGACACAAAAGGAAACACAAAAACCCTAACTGTGATTCTCTAAACGCCGTACATCCCAAACAAAGCAAGAGACAAATTGTGATCGTTCTCTTCCGTACTAGCATACGTGGGATTCAATTCGTGCTTGTGGACTGAGTAGAGGAGCAACAAGTGGGGCTCTAAGATCTTCGAAGCTTGCATACGAACGGGAGAACACGCTTCAAAGGTGATTATTCTTTCGACTTAATCTGATCTATACTATTGTTATGCATGAGATCCTGTGATAGATGTTAGGAAATTGTTTCCTGAAATTCCGCTTTATGCATCTATATGTTCCTACAGTGGTATCAGTTTTAGCCTCTTGCATAATATTTTATGATCATGATTGTATGCAACATTATTATTTTGATTCAATTATGGGAAGATTTATTTATGGCTTGAATTTGCAAAATTAATATATGATATTAATTGATTGGAATCATTAAATCGTGATTTAATTAATTTTTGCTCAAAATAAATTTATAAAATTCCGAAATTTTTATCACAGGTTCGAAATTAACAGTTAATATCACATAAAAATTTTCGGATTTTTTAAAATTAAATTCGTCAGATTTTAAATTATTTTTTGGTTAATAAGATTAATCATGGAAATAATTTGTTAACAATTAAAGATTTGATTTTTAATTTGTTAAATAAATCTATTGATTATCCCCTAATTTTTATACAACAGCCGAAATTTTTTGGTAATTTTTTAACTAATTTTCGGAATTTTTGTATATTAATTATTGAATTTGGTTAATTTTTATGTTTAATTCGATTAATCATAAAATTTAAGGATAACAATTAAATTTTTTAATTTTATTTGTTAAGAAAATTCAATAGAACCGCCTCATAATTTAATTCGAATTTTTCGGATTATAATTGTTATTTTTCTGAATTATTTGAATAAAATGAGATAACTATGCCCTAAATTTTGAATTCTTGTTAGATTTAATTTGAATAAAGATTCTAATTGAAATCTAACTTTTAACAAACCTAAAATTCAGTTTTAATTTTGTAATTTATTCAAATTTTCAGCCATAATTTTTGGATTATCACACCTAATTAAATTTGTTATTTTTTTTAAACAAAAGTTGGATAAAGATTAGTTTAATTTAGGTAATTGTTACCCAAATTAAAATAACAACCTCCATGGCTGGGTGGCCACCACCCGCGACGGTGGAGCCACGGTGGAGGGGAATTAGGGCGGCGTTCCGGCGGGAAAAGGGGCGGCGGACGGGCGGCAGTAAGGGAGGCGTAGGGACGTTGCACCTGAATTGCTGTTACGCCTGGCTCGATGGCTGGCCTGGCTGCTGGCGTCGATCGGTGAGGCCTGGCTGCTGGCGTCGACCGGCGAGGCCTGGCTGCTGGCGTCGACCGGCGAGGTCTGATTGCTAGCTTCGACCGGCGTGACTGGGTTTTGGCCTTCGTGCTTCACGGCGAGGCAGGGGCGGGTCTCATGCCTGCCTTCCTGTTCTCTTTATATTAAAAAAAAAAAGGAAATATCAGATCTCCTAAATCACGTGCAATACTGAAATAATATTGTGCGACTTTGTTGCTGCGATTTTTGTGCAGTTACATTATTTGGAAAAATGGAGATTTTATCAAATAAACGATTATTTTCCAAAAGATTTCTGGGAAATGGTCTTTATTGAATGCTTTGGGAAATTTGTTTTTATTGAAAAGGAAAGTTGGAATTATAAAATAATTTCCAATATCAATTTTGATTAACTTGATTTTTTTTTTCTTCTCTGAAAATATATTTTGTATGTTGAGCATAAATCATAAGTTTCCAATAAATGCAAATTCTTGATTAATAAGATTATTCTAGCCATATTTAAATAGTAATTGAATTAAAATAATAAAGTTTCTTAAATAATGTTAAACTTAAATTGTTTAAGTTTTTATAATTATTTTGGAAATGTTATTTGCTTATTAATAGTTAATAAGTAAATAATTTGTGTTTAATATAGTTTGATATTATATGCGTGTATGGAATATATATGATATTTTGTTACAGGCAAGTGACTAGTATGGCCCAAAATAGGATAGAAAATACAATCTGCGTATCGTTTTGTATTCTTGTAAATTTTGAAATACGATCTGTGCATCGTTCTGTATTGTTGTAATTTAATTTAAAAGTTTAAATTAGATTATAAAGTTCGTATTATAAGCTCGATGGAGTAAGAAGGTTCAATCAGAAATTCAAGGATGGAGATCCAAGAAAGATGAACAGGAACCCAAGAAGATTTGAGCTTATTTTTTTAGGGGCCATACTAGGATCACATTTAATTTTTATGCATTTTATATTGCCTTAAAATGCTTATTGAGTCTATGTATGTGGTTATTTAAAGCAATGTGTTCACTTTTAATTAACCAACATAGTAAACTTAGGTCCCAAAATAATATTGAGTTTAAGTGCTTTTCCATACAACACCTATAAAGCCTTAGATCACGAGTAATAGGTTCTGCCAAAGCAGGGTGTTGCTTATAATTCCGGGGATAGTAGGGTAGGTTTTTGAAACTTACATGTTAATGTGTGGTTTAACTCAACAAAACTATCAAAAGACAAAGTTTTGGGTTTTGAAGCTAAGAGATAGGAAAATACAAAGAGTTGTTAACCTGTCTACCAAGAGTTATAATCAGTTATAATTAGTAAAATGTTTACTTACCTCGAATACTATAAATTAAAGTAGCAGGGCCAAAGTCCGTTTGATTGTAGTGGGAGGGGATCTTGGTTAATTCTTTAATCAATGGGGACTTCTAATTTTGAATAAAGGGTAGTAGTTAATTAAATTTGTTTAATTGCTACTTTTGATAAACATTATATTGAATCTTGCTTTACCTTTTATTGTAGTTATCATGTCTGGTGCAAACAACAACTCTACTTTTAACTTGTGCCCTCTAATTGAAAACAAACTGAATGCACACAACTTCCTACAATGGGAAAAGGCTATGAGAATTGTTCTCAGAGCGGAAGGAAAAGAAAGCGTTCTTGAAAATCCACTCCCTCTTGAACCCCTGCCAGAAAATGCTACTGAAGCTCAATGTCGACCTAAACAAACTCTCCAGGATAACTCTCTGCAAGTAACATGTTTGATGCTTGCTTGCATGGAACCAGAGTATCAAAAGCGTTTTGATGGTCTGGATGCCTACACAATAATCCAGCAACTGAAAACTTTGTTTCAGAAGAATGCTAGATTAGGGAGGTTGCATAGTATGATGGTTCAGGACGAGGGGAACTTACCTGGTGAACCTGAACATAAGGATGTTCTAATGGTCAAGAGAGGTAAGCAGTTCAAGAGTATCAATGTCATAGAAGTTAATTTAGCTACAACTACTTCTTGGGTATTTGATACCGCTTGTGGGTCGCACATTATTGGTAATGTGCAAGGACTAAAAAGAAGTAGAAGCTTGAGCAAAGGCGAAGTAGATCTCCGAGTAGGCAATGGAGCAAGAGTTGCTGCTTTAGCTGTAGGAGATTATAGTTTACGCTTGCCTTCTGGTTTAATATTAAAACTTTATAATTGTTATTACGTTCCAGTTATTACCAAGAACATAATTTCTATTCCGATTTTGGATTCGGAAGGTTTTTCATTTCAAATTATGAATAATTGTTGTTCAGCATATTTGAATGGTATGTTCTATGTCTCTGCTAAATTATCAAATGGTTTATATGTACTAGACTTACAAAACCATATCTATCACATAGAAAACAAGAAACACAAACCAAATGATTTGAACCCTACTTACCTATGGCATTGTCGATTAGGCCATATAAGCTCAAAGCGCATAGAGAAACTTCATAAGGATGGAATTCTCAAATCATTTGATTTTGAATCATTTGAAGTATGTGAATTTTGCTTAATGGGAAAAATGACAAAGTCTCCTTTCACAAGCTCAAGTAAAAGGGCCAATGATCTTTTAGCCCTCATACATACTGATGTTTGCGGACCTATGAGTACTTTGGCTAGGGGAGGGTACGGGCATTTCATTACTTTTACTGATGATGTGAGCAGATTTGGATATGTTTACCTCATGCGACATAAGTCGGAATCCTTTGAAAAGTTCAAGGAATTCCAAAATGAAGTACAAAACCAACTTGGAAAGAAAATTAAAGCATTGCGATCCGATCGTGGTGGTGAATATTTATCTCAAGAGTTTGGTGATCATTTGAAAGATTGTGGAATACTTTCGCAATTGACTCCACCAGGGACACCACAGTTGAATGGGGTTTCCGAAAGAAGGAATCGAACTTTATTAGATATGGTTCGGTCCATGATGAGTCTTGCTAACCTTCCTGCCTCATTTTGGGGATTTGCGCTTGAAACAGCGGCATTCACACTCAACAGAGCTCCGTCCAAAGCAGTAGAAAAGACGCCATATGAGATGTGGACTGGAAAAGTTCCAAAATTGTCTTTTCTAAGGACATGGGGTTGTGAAGTTTATGTAAAACGTTTACTTTCTGATAAGCTTTCACCCAAGTCCGATAAGTGTCTTTTTGTGGGTTACCCAAAACAGACTAAGGGATACTACTTCTACAACCAAAGCGAAAACAAAGTGTTTGTTGCTCGCGATGGTGTCTTTCTGGAAAAGGAGTTTATTTCCAGAAAAACAAGTGGGAGTAATGTATATCTCGAAGAAATTCGAGATGAGCAACAAATGGATGAGGTTCACACCTCGTCAGAGACGACCCAGCATGAAAATGCTCAGGAGGCGGTGCATTCCATTCATGCGCCTTCTACCGTCCCACTTGGAGATAATCCATGCGAAGTCCCTCAACCTAATGAGGTGGAAACTTCTCCTGTTGTTCCCCAACGTAGGTCTAGTAGGACCGTCATTCCGTCAAAGAGATATATTGATTTCCTTTTGACTGAAAGTTCTGAAATAGAGATTTTAGAACATGAGGAACCTACTAGCTACATAAATGCTTTGACGAGTCAAGACTCCGAGAAATGGCTTGAAGCCATGAGATCCGAAATGGATTCGATGTTTGAAAATCAAGTATGGGACTTGGTTGCTTTGCCTGATGGGGTTAAACCCATAGGTTGCAAATGGATTTTCAAACTGAAAAAGGACAAAGATGGAAACATTGATGTCTTTAAGGCAAGACTAGTGGCAAAAGGTTTTAGACAAATTCATGGTATTGACTATGATGAAACCTTCTCACCAGTAGCCATGCTGAAATGCATTAGGATAATTCTTGCGATTGCTGCCTTTCATGACTATGAGATCTGGCAAATGGACGTCAAAACCGCTTTCTTGAATGGGTTCTTGAAAGAGGATGTGTACATGACACAACCACAAGGTTTTGAAGATCCAAACAGTCCAAGAAAAGTTTGCAAGCTTAAGAAGTCCATTTATGGGCTTAAGCAAGCATCCCGGAGTTGGAACCTCAGATTTGATGAGGCAGTCAAATCTTTTGGCTTCCTCAGAAATGAAGAGGAATCTTGTATATACAAGAAGTTGAGTGGGAGTAGTATTGCTTTCCTAGTCTTGTATGTGAATGACATACTTCTAATAGGAAACGACAAGACCATGCTTGAGTCAGTCAAGGAATGGCTTAAAAGTTGTTTTTCCATGAAAGACCTAGGAGAAGCTGAATACATCTTGGGAATAAGGATCCATAAAGATAGATCCAAAAGGCTGATTGGACTTAGCCAAGAGACTTATATTGATAAGGTTCTTGCAAGGTTCAAGCTGGAAAACTCCAAAAGAGGTTTCATTCCCATGCAACATGGCATTTCACTTGGCAAGACTCAGTGTCCTTCGACACCTGATGAGGTCAAGCGCACGAGTAATGTTCCTTATGCCTCTGCAGTAGGGTCCATTATGTATGCCATGGTATGCACTCGACCGGATGTTGCATATGCTTTGAGTATGTGCAGCAGATACCAGTCAAACCCAGGAGAGGCGCACTGGATGGCAATAAAGAATATCCTTAAGTACTTAAGAAGGACTAAGGATGATTTCTTGGTCTATGGTGGAGATAATGAGTTGGTTGCCACTGGATACACCGATGCAAGCTTCCAAAGTGACAAAGATGATTTTCGATCACAATCTGGTTTCATGTTTTGTCTCAATGGAGGGGCTGTGAGCTGGAAGAGTTCTAAGCAGAGTACCATCGCAGATTCTACAACAGAGGCTGAGTATATTGCACCAAGTGATGCAGCAAAAGAAGCTGTTTGGATCAAAAAGTTCATTAGTGAACTTGGTGTAGTTCCTAGCATTAAAAATGGCATTGAGTTGTATTGTGACAACAATGGTGCCATTTCCCAGTCCAAGGAACCCAGATCGCACCAAAAATCCAAACATGTGCTCAGGAGATTCCATCTTATTCGAGAGATCGTTGAAAGAGGGGATGTGAAAGTAAGCAAGGTTCATACTGAGGATAACGTGGCTGATCCTCTGACTAAACCGCTTGCTCAACCTAAGCATGAGAGTCATACTAGGTCTATGGGGCTTAGGCATATGGGAGAATGGCTTTAGTTTGTTTACTTTATGTTTACAATTGTAAAGACATTTGTTATGATTTGAATGTTTATCAATAAAAGTTCTTTCTTATTTAATTGTTTGGTTTAGTATTAAATAAAATGTCCAAATAACTTGTGTTTTCAAATAGGATTATCGAAAACGTTTTGATAATGGAACCCTATAAAGTGAACTGAAATCACAACTTATTAAGTCCCTAGTCTAAATCACTAAATTGGACATAAGTGATTTATGTGAAGACTAGCATGTAATTAATTGATAGTGCAGTTCCATGGGCTATGGAGACATAGGGATGTCTAATTGATTATATGGATGTATACTTGATGCATTGAGACTTGACCTAACTAGATTCTAAAAGTAGAATCAAACTTCTATATTTAGTGGATTCCTTAGACATGAGTATGTCTTAATAACCACGAGACAATTAGTTTAACTTTGACGCTGTTAAACGCCGCGCCGTAAAAGGAGGTTATAAAGGCAGTGATCAGGTGGGCTAAGAATTGAGTGGGAGTTATGGTCATACAAGAGTGAATAAGTCCTCCTATTTGATAGGAATGGTGTCTGGGCCTCTTGATGAGCGAGAACTGAAAATTGCATGGCCATGCGGAATGGGATTAAAAGTTAATCTTTATTTGAACAGTTCGAACTCGGCGATCAAGAAACTAGAATTTGAGAATAACAGTGTGTTATCAAATTTTGGCATTAAGAGACTTAAGGAATTTAGCATTGCGTTCTTGTCTTCGGACAAGTGGGAGATTGAAGGAATTATGTCCTTAGACATTTCCGGCAATTACTAAATATAAATAGGAATTAATTATGAAGATAATAAATTAATTATTTTAGTAATCATATTTGCTTGCTAGAGAATAAATGTGATTAGTAGGACAATATTGATTGGACCTACAACTAAAATATATTAATCCTATAAGGTTACACATATAAGAACTAATTGGAATGGGCCCAAAAGGTCCTATGGCAACCGGCCTGCTAAGAGAAATAAGGTTGGGCTTTGTGTTAACTTAAAAGCCCTAAACATTATAATAGTTATAATGTCAGGGATTCAGTAACTACGTTCAATTGAATATCAGACACAAAAGGAAACACAAAAACCCTAACTGTGATTCTCTAAACGCCGTACATCCCAAACAAAGCAAGAGACAAATTGTGATCGTTCTCTTCCGTACTAGCATACGTGGGATTCAATTCGTGCTTGTGGACTGAGTAGAGGAGCAACAAGTGGGGCTCTAAGATCTTCGAAGCTTGCATACGAACGGGAGAACACGCTTCAAAGGTGATTATTCTTTCGACTTAATCTGATCTATACTATTGTTATGCATGAGATCTTGTGATAGATGTTAGGAAATTGTTTCCTGAAATTCCGCTTTATGCATCCATATGTTCCTACATGACTATGGGTTCGTATGTGGATGAAGTTCTTTGTGATGTTATTCCTATGGATGCTTGTCATATTTTGTTGGGTCGTCCTTGGCAGTTTGATAGGGATGTGATTCATAAAGGGAGAAGCAATGAGTATGAATTGAGAGACAAAGGCAAGAAAATTGTGCTAAAGCCTATGTCATCTCAAGCGGTTCGATCCATGAGTGTGAAACAAAAAAAAAAGCCGAATCTCACCATGTTGGCTAGTGAACGAGAAATTGAGCAAGCTCTTGACCATGGAGAGTTGGTGTATTTGCTCGTGGCTAAGGAGAGTCCAATTGAAGGCCAAAATTGGAAAGAAGGCAGTCCCATTGCCGAATTGCTGTTTGAGTTCAAGGATGTATTTCCGGATGAATTACCACCAGGTTTGCCCCCTATTCGTGGTATTGAACATCAAATTGATCTTATTCCAGGAACTTCTTTGCCTAATAAGGCTGCCTATCGTTGCAATCCGGAGGAAACAAAGGAATTACAAAAGCAAATTGATGAACTTGTGAATCGAGGCTATGTTATAGAAAGCTTGAGTCCATGTGATGTTCCGGTGTTGCTTGTGCCTAAGAAAGATGGAACATGGCGAATGTGTGTTGATAGTAGGGCTGTGAATAACATTACCATCAAGTATCGTTTTCCAATTCCGAGACTTGATGATATGTTAGATGAGCTCCATGGTTCGAAGTTGTTCTCAAAAATTGATTTGCGAATTGGTTATCATCAGATTCGGATGCGTGAAGGAGATGAGTGGAAAACGGCTTTCAAGACAAAACATGGTTTGTATGAGTGGACAGTCATGCCATTTGGTCTCACTAATGCTCCTAGTACGTTTATGAGGCTAATGAACGAAGTGCTTAAATCATTTTTGGGCAGATTCGTTGTGGTATATCTTGATGACATCTTGGTGTATAGTAGGAACGAAGAGGAGCATCTGATTCATTTGAGGGATGTTTTTGAAACACTTAGAGCTCAAAGACTCTATGGGAAGCTAGAGAAGTGTTCATTCCTTGTTGACAATGTTGTATTCTTGGGCTATGTGGTTTCGAAAGATGGAGTGTCCGTGGATCAGTCCAAGATCGAGGCTATCAAATCGTGGCCTAATCCTAAAACTATAAGTGAGGTGCGTTCATTTCATGGTCTTGCTTCATTTTATAGACGTTTCATTCGTGATTTCAGTACTATTACTAGTCCTATCACTAGTTGCTTGAAGAAAGGTGCTTTTGTATGGGGAGAGGACGCTCAAAAGGCGTTTGATGTGATTAAAGAGCGTTTGTGTGCTGCTCCTATTTTGGCGCTGCCAGATTTCTCTCAACCTTTTGAGGTCGAGTGTGATGCTAGTGGAGTGGGGATTGGTGTTGTTTTGATCCAAGGTAAGCGTCCCATAGCTTATTTTTCGGAAAAGTTAGGGGGTGCTCGTTTGAATTATTGCACTTATGATAAAGAGTTCTATGCCATTGTTAGAGCTTTGGATCATTGGAGTCATTATTTGCGTTCTAGCCACTTTGTTTTGCATTCTGATCATGAATCTTTGAAGTATATTAATGGGCAACAAAAATTGAGCCCAAGACATGCTAAATGGGTTGAGTTCTTGCAATCCTTTCATTTTTCTTCGAAATACAAAGATGGTAAAAGCAATGTGGTGGCTGATGCATTATCACGAAGGTACACTTTGCTTGCTACACTTGATGTTCGTTTGTTGGGGTTTGAGACCTTAAAAGATTATTATCATGATGATGGTGATTTTGGAGTTGCATTCGAGAAATGTGCAGTTGGTGCTTATGGGGAGTACATGTTACAAGATGGGTTTCTTTTCAAAGGTAATCGCCTTTGTATTCCTAAGCATTCAATTCGTGAGTTACTAGTGCGTGAGGCTCATGGTGGAGGATTGGCTGGTCACTTTGGCATAGCCAAGACCTTGGAAATCTTGAGAGAACATTTCTTTTGGCCTAAAATGTTAGGTGATGTAACGAACATTGTGAATAAATGTGTGACTTTTCATATGGCCAAGAGTTCTTTCAAACCCGGTTTATACTCACCTTTGCCGGTTCTAGTTCGCCCTTGGGAAGATGTATCCATGGATTTTATAGTGGCTTTGCCTCGTACTCAATAGGTAAGGATGCTATAATGGTCGTGGTGGATAGATTTTCAAAAATGGCTCACTTCGTTGCTTGTTACAAAACGGATGATGCTTGTAATGTGGCTGATTTGTATTATAAGGAGATTGTTCGTTTGCATGGAATTCCAAAGACTATTGTTTCTGATCGAGATTCCAAGTTCTTGAGTTACTTTTGGAATACATTGTGGAGAAAGGTGGGAACCAAGTTGTTGTTTAGCACTTCACATCACCCTCAAACTAATGGGCAAACAGAGGTGACAAATCAAACCTTGGGAACGCTATTGAGAGGGTTGGTAAGTAAAACGCAAAAGGATTGGGATGTCAAGCTTGCTCACGCTGAATTTGCTTATAAGCGGTCTCCTACTTATGCTACTGGTCATTCTCCATTTGAGGTAGTATATGGGATTAATCCATACTTGCCCTTGGATTTAATTCCATTGCCAAAAGATGAGTTGGTTCACAAGGAGGCCGATGCTAAGTTAAAGTCTATGATGAAATTGCACCAACAAGTTCGTGAGCGAATTGAAGCTATTAATGCCTCTTATAAACAGAAATCAAATAAGAATCGCAAACCGAGGTTGTTTGAAGAAGGTGATTTGGGTTGGGTTCATTTAAGGAAAGAGCGTTTTCCAAGCAAACGCAAGAACACGCTTATGCCTAGGGCTGAAGGTCCTTACAAGGTGGTTGCACGTGTGAATGATAATGCTTACAAGATTGAGCTTCCGGGAGACTATGGTGTCCATGCTACTTTCAATGTAGGTGATCTTTCACCTTATCTTGACGATGATGGCCTTGCTGAATTGAGGTCAATTCCTTTTAAAGGGGGAGGGGATGATACGGTTATGGATGAAACTGATAGTCTTATGCTAGCAATTGGAACCAAAACTGATTTGGGTTCAATGGATAATTTTGTGTGCATGGTGACTTGGATTGAGTGAGCTCGTTATATGGTCCTTATTATCAAGGAGGTACGTTAATCAAACTGGTCCGTTTAATCACATTGGTCCGGTTGTTTAAACAGATTGTACGCACTTATTATTTTTAATTGCTTTGGTTAAAGTCGGTTTAATAAAGGGATATTTGTTTAAATCCCCAATTTAAATTCAGTCATTACTTAGCTTTGATTATTGCTGTTTGTAAGGAGAGTTTTAAGCCTTTGTAACCTCCAATTTAGTGACTGAATTAGGAGGCTTTAGAGCTTGTAACTGCCAGTTTTAAAGGCTCTTAAATGGCTCTTAATTAGCCGTTTAAAGCTCTTGTAGTTGTTGGTTTTTGGCTATTTATAGTCAGCTTCTTGATTGGAATAAACAACCAACTGGATGATTAAAACACTTGTTTGTTACATTTCGAATTATAGTTTATAATTCAGCCTTTTTCTTTGTTTTGGACGCGTTTCCTATTTAAAGAACTGATTGTGAGTCAATAGGTCTTGTCTTGCATTCACGATCAACGAGTTAAAGGTCTAGCTTGTTAATCAACTATCCTTGTTTATACAACGAGTTTTTAAACTCGTATCACAAATTGACTTAGATTTACTTGGTACATGTCTGCACAAAAGGTCAAGGTATACTTAGTTCTCTCCCTAGCTCTTTCATTTCAATTTTTAGCCCCCAGTTGCTATTATGTCTTCTCATTAATGATGCTTTTCAGATTTCGATTTTAGATGCCCGTGTCATATGTCTGAGTAGGGTGAGCCTTGGTTAAGTGCCAAGTCCTATTGACAATGTCTGATTTTTTCAAAGGGGATTCGCAAGCATTTGGATTACCATGAACGGGTGCCCTGAGTTCGAAGGAACGATGGGGCGATGCCGTAGAACAATCCTCTTTATTGCAAGCTTACTGCCTTTACTACTTGTTGGCGATTATGACCGTGTCTAGTGGTGAAAGAAGGTCTTAATGAGTTGCTTTGCTTTGGGGAGGGTCAAGTCGAGTACTTTAGAGGTCATGGACGCTCGCGTTAGCCCCATTCAATTGAGGCAAAGCGATCTTTTGAGTATTGGCTAAGTGCCTAGGAGTGTGAGTGCTCCTTCTGGCAAGGGTACGTGCCCTTATTATTTTTCGATGTGTGCTCATTTTGGCATCTTGATGACTTGGATTCTTCCTTTGAATTAAAATTTTTCTTTTGACTTGGATTGCAAGTAATTAAATTTCAATAAGGGACTCTATTTTTTATTCTTGTTATTCTATAGATTTTAACATTTTTGCAAATTGGTTGGGCCGAATCATGGATTGCCTACGTATCTGCCTTAAATAGATTTAATTTGGAATCAGGTCTTGCGTAGCTCTTAGCCAGAAAATGGTTTCTTAGAATGCAATTTTAAACAAGTACGTTCGAGTGGAATCGTAATGTTTGAAATAGGGTGAAATAAGTGTACGAAAATTTTGGAGCGCGCGTATTTTGCGTATTTTATACGATCTTCTACCCCCAAGTGTTTGTTATTCTTCCGCATGTATATAGGAAGATATACAAACACTTTTAGGAATTGGGAGTTGAAAAGTGATAAGCAAGAATGGCGCCCAGGGATGGGCGTTATTATTTTTGGCGCCCAGGTCTGGGCGTTGAAAACGTGTTCTGGGCTGCCATTTTACGCTGCTCCTTTTCGTTTCGTGCCAAGTATTTGCGAATCTTTTTTGTGCGCTAAATGCTTCTTTTTCTATTTTAGACGAACTTTAAAAGCGCTTTGCAAAGTTTTTTCTTTTTTTTTCTTTTTTTTTACGTTAAGCGTAGAACGCACTTTTCATTTGTCTTTTTTTTTATTCGTGACTCAAGACGGCTTGAAAGATGGGTTGAATGAGATAGGATAATTTGTATAGGTATTAGTCAAGCATCGTAGAACTTTATGTAGTTTTTGTGGTATGATTTGGATTGGCTGACTCAATTCCTTTTCTTCGTTTACTTGGGTAAATTCCGCACTTTGGGAGGTACGGGCTAAGTATTTCATGGCTCGCTCTTTTCACTCTCCCTTTTTCTTTCTCTTTTCCACATTCTCTTTTTCTCTCTCTCTTTTTTTTGCTTGGGATTTCTCCCCCCTTTTTATTTGGGCTAAAAGGTAGATGGTGGTGCGATTGTTTTCAAGTGATTTGGGGGTGGGTATTTATGTGTGATTTTTTGCAGGTTGGTGTGATTTTCTGGCGTAGGGTATTATTTGGTTGGTAGAGATGGGCTTTGTGGGTGGTTGGGCAGACGTTGTTGACGGTGGTTCGGGTAGAGGGGCAATGATGGGTAGTTGGTTCAGGTGGTTTCGGTTACTTTCGATGGTTGTGGTCTTTGAGTCACGAGGCGAGACTGAGTGAGCCTCGTTTGGTAGGCCTATGGTGAACCTTTAATTTTAGTAGGCCTAGGGTGGACCTTTAAATTGTCTTACTTTGCAAGCGTATTTAGTCGTTTCTTAAAATGTGCAAATAGCGTAGATTCAAAATGTTGTTTTTACTTTATTGAAATTTAACGAAAGAATTACATCGAAAATAATCTTTTTTGCTTCTTTTCAGATTCCAGTTTCCGGGATTTAATTGGAAGTTGTGATTTAGACTCGAACTTTCATTAATTTTTATAACCCGTGTAGGAATACAAGGAGGTGGCCTAGACTCAAAATAATGATGTGGCGTAAGCCTATAATACTTGACCAAGCAACTTTCAGACTTAGGCTAATTGGACCATAACTTTCGTTGGTTGACACTTTAGATTTTAACCCCTGGGTGTTCATTTGTCATGCGCCATTTTGCTTAATGTTGGCAAGGTAGTTAGTTGAGGAGATCGAATTTTCATTTTTGCAAGATTAGAATCATTAGTGCGGCTTCCCTCTTAGTGTGTATTGCTTTACCCCAATGGTAGCCTTATGGCATGCCGATTTGGGTATTTTCATGGTTCGTCATGTTGCATTCATGGAAAATCTTTTAGTCCGTACTTCGGAGTACTTCAAGGAGCGAGTGGCTCGAGAGGACTATGATAGTCGTGACCCAATGTGATCATAAGCCTTGAGGCCATTAATTTTTTCGCCAATGGTATTGACACCTTAGGCTCACTTTGGGGGTTGTGCGACTATGGAGGAATGATTTTCAGAATGTGATTGTTTCCATTTTGCAAATACTTGAATTACATAATATATTCTTTTTATTGGTGAGAGAGAGTATTGAGGCCGTAGATTCTTAGCAAGGGATGACAATTACATATGAGTGCTTATTGATTTCTTTTAAATTTTACGAAGGGAGACTCAATATGGTTTAACCTTTTAACTTGCAGAACGACACCAAGCATTAGGACCGATTCTATGTATAAGACAACTAAGGCTTAGGATTTAGATTGTACTTTGGCATAGCCTAGTCTAGACTCGGATTTATTTATTTTTTATTCAAACATTATTTTTCCTTGAAAATTTTATTCGAACATCATTTTTTGAATACTTTGCCCATGTGACATTCAAGGTCATTTAATCAGCGTGCTCGGTTTAGTGCCGAACATAGTCTTCATAGGAGGCCTAGTGACGACACAATGAGTTGTTTAGTTTATAAGTCGTTCTTTAGAATTGAGTGCCTTTTTCCATACGTCCTTGTAGCAAATTTGTTACGAAAGTTTTTTTTTATTGCTACGTATATTTTGTGCGCGGGTACCGAGGCTGCTGTGCCTGACCAAGAGGCCAGGCAGCAACTTCAGCGCCCAGCAGGGGCGTTGAAAATAATTGGCGCCCAGCCAGGGGCGCTGAAAATGCGTCCCTGACTGGTACTCGTATTCTGTTCGTCTATCTTTTTTCGTACATACGACTTAATTTTACGTGCTTGCCTAATAACGTCCTTTTTTTTTTGGCAAGCAAGCAAGAAATTATATTATAGATAACACCAACATACAACTCAGAAAGAGGAGAGGCAAACCTTCTAGGAAGGACTCCCTCAAAGCTCAAACTGAGAAAAACAGAAGCTCAAAAGAGCAACTGACTAGCTATTTACAAGGCAAGAAGCCACTCCCTATCCCTAGCTCTAATTTTCTGACTAATAATGCTCATTACTCTATGTTTAACAGTATACTGGATAGTTTTAACAGTACAAGCAATGGATGGAACAGATTGTTCCCAAATAGCTAGGTTCCTAGCTTTCCAAATCTGGTACACAGTACAAGCAACAGCAGCATAAGCAACCTTCCTAGTAAAGGAATTTTTACAGTACCTATGAATCCACTTAAGGAGAGTGAAAAGATTGTTCCTGGAGGAGGTAAAGCCAAGCCAAGCCAACATCATGGAACTGCATTCTTTACTAAAATGACACTTGAAGAACAAATGAGCACTATTTTCAGTGTCATGTCCACATAAAGCACATGTTTCATCCATGGTAACCCCATATCTGTGTAGTCTTTCTTTGGTCTTGAGTCTGTCCTGGAGAGCCAGCCATATAGTGACTCTATTCTTGGGAAGAGTATACCTATTCCACACAAAATAGTCAAAGTTGACCTTAGGGATCCGATCACACAAGTTCTGATAGATTACTTTGATAGAGTAACTTGTAGCAGTGAGCCAAGAATTGGAGTGTAGTCTGTCAGAACATTCTTTTTTAACTTTGCAAATATACTTCATAGCCCAACTGGCTGCCACAGATGGACTGTAATCCACCCAATTCCTGTTTTTCACATAGACTGTATGCACCCACTTCACCCACAGGTTGTCTTGTTTTTGAGCTATAGCCCAGGCCAGGTTCCCAACTTCAGCTTGATTCCAAAGAGCTAAGTTTCTGAAACCAAGCCCCCCTTGAGTTTTAGACCCACAAAGAACATGCCAAGCCACTGGACCTGGCCTACTGTCATCATAGGTTCCATACCACAAGTAAGCTCTACAAACTGCATTGATTTTCCTGATAACAGGTTTAGGGAGGATGAAAATTTGTCCCCAATAAATGCTAATGCTCATCAGAACAGAATTAACAAGTTGTATTCTCCCTGCAAAGGAGAGGTGTCTTGAACTCCAAGTTTTGATTCTAGAAACCATTTTGTCCACCAGCATATCACACTCACCACTGTGAAGCTTCCTTGTACTGATAGGAACACCTAGATACTTGAGTGGGAGACAGCCAAAGGAGAAACCAGAGAGTGACCCAATAGCATGCTTTGTAAAATTATCAACACCACAACAGTAAATAGAGGACTTGCTTGGGTTAACTTGGAGTCCAGTAGTGTTGGAAAACACTTTGAACCCCTCCAGCATCAAAGCAACAGAGTGTAGGTTGCCATTACAGAACATCAGCAAATCATCAGCAAAGCATAAAATGGTTCAGCTGAAGGGATCTACATCTCGTATGTAACTTAAACTGAGTATACTCACCAACAGTTTTCATGGATCTTGAGAAATACTCTATGCAAAGAGTGAAAAGCAATGGTGAAAGGGGATCCCCCTGTCTTAACCCTCTTCTTGGCTGGATAAGGTCAGTTGGCTCACCATTGATGATGGAATATCTTGTGGTGGAGAGACATGTCATAATAAGTTGGACAAAGAAAGGGGGAAAACCAAGGTGCAGCATCACTTCCTCAATGAATGACCACTCAACAGTGTCATAAGCTTTCCTAATATCCACCTTCATTAGGCAACAAGGTTGAGTTTGGGAGTGATAATACATTTTGATGAGGTCCTGACAAATGAGGACATTGTGCAGGATGGATCTACCAGAAACAAAAGCACCCTAATTGTGGGAGATCAGATCAGATAAGACCTGACTCAACTTGATGCAGATAAGCTTGGAGATGCATTTATAGATGACATTGCAACAAGCAATGGGTCTAAAATCACTGACAGAGGCAGGAACTGAGACTTTTGGAATCAAAGTGATGGAAGTCACATTGAGTTCTTTGAGAATCTTGTCTGTGTGGAAAAAGTCAGTTATGGCTTTATGCAGATCATCCTTCACAATATGCCATGTTGCTTTGTAAAATTGACTGTTGTAACCATCCAGGCCAGGTGCCTTATGGTTAGGAATGGACCAAAGTACAACTTTGATATCATCCATGGTGAAATTACAGTCCAGCAAAGATTTATGAACATCATTGAGTCTAGGGCCTCTATTCATAATGGCAGTGTTGACATGGCATCTTTGATCCATCTGGTTACAGAACAAATCTTTGAAGAATTGAGAAAAAGCCATTTTAACCCCATCAGGTGTTCCAACCCAATTCCCATGCATATCTTGAATGGAATGAATGGTGTTCTGCTGTCTTCTCTGTTTGATACCCTGATGGAAGAGCCTGGAGTTCTCATCTCCCTTTTCTAGCCACTGGATCTTGGCAGTTCGTTGTAGGAAGGACATGTACACCTGGTGTGCACTTTTGTAAGCTTCTGCAGCCTGTTTCTCTTCTGTAGCAGCAATAACATCACCAGGGTTAGCATGGTGATTGGCTTGCTTTGTCAATAAGTCAGCACAGGTTCTCACATCATTAGCCTCCACATCATTGAACCCCACTTTATTAAGGAGTTTCAGATCCACCTTGAGCCATTTCAGTCTTTGGAGAACTCTAAACATGTGGCACCCATGCACCTGTTTAAGCCAGTTACTATGGACCACCTCAAAGAACTTATCTGCACAAGTCCACATACTAATAAATCTAAAAGGTCTTCTGATAGGGTTATCAATGTAGCTTTTCATCACCATTGGACAGTTATAAAACATACCCTCAGGTAAGAAGTGAGCCTCCACATTAGGAAAAAGGTCAGTCCAACTTGTGGTTGCCAGAACTCTATCAATTCTGGATAGGACCCTATCCTCTCCCACCTGTTTATTATTCCAGGTAAACTGATTACAATAAGCCATGCAAGATCTCATTGGTTGGATATCCCTAATTCTGACTGGTGCACCAACTCTGTCCTCTATGTCCATTAGGGCATTAAAATCACCCATAATAACCCAAGGTTGATTGCAATGGTCAGCAATCTGACACAAGGCATTCCACAATGGGATTCTATCCTTCATATCATTCATGCCATAGATAAAGGTGCCAAAAAACCCAGTGCCAGTACTTTTGGGAGTGATAAAACAATGAATATATTGACTACTCATAGACTCAATATTCAATGTGAAGCTATTAGGATCCCAGGCCAGAATAATTCTACCAGAGGTAGAATAAGTAACATTGGTGGTGAAGTTCCACCCAGGACAAACATTCAAGTAAAGATCACCTAATTTAGGTCTCTTCACCTTTGTTTCCAGAAGGCTAACCAGTTTAATTTTGTGAGTGTGAATGAATCTCCTCACTTCAATTTTCTTTGCTTTCCTGTTTAGCCCCCTGATGTTCCAGCTCAATATGCTATCCATTGGATCTAGGGGTCATCAACCCCTGGTCCAACAGAATTTCATCATCAACAACAGTCTCAACTTCATCATAATCATCCATGTTGAGAATCTGGAAGCTATTCCTTGTGTTAACTGGTTTCAGTTGCTGGCATTGCTGTTTACTGAAGGAAGTGGCCTGCACAAAACCATCAAAAGCAGCCACATCATGTGCACCCTCCTTTTGAGCCACAGTAGACCCATCCACCTGTGTCTGAGTTGGGGCATTCACAACCCTAGCTTGTTGTTTAGGTACCCATACTCTCCTCTATGGGGCCTTCACAATTTTTGAGCAATGAGCACTCTCATGGCCAAACCCTCTACAATGAGAGCATAAGATTGGGAGCCAATCATATTCTAAAAGTTGATCAACTATATGACCTTTCTCATTGACAAATTGGATCTGTTTAGGACATAGCTGACCAATATTTGCCTCAACAAGTACCTTGGCAAACATCAACTTGTCCCTATTCTTAGTAGCTTGGTCTACTCTAATGGCTTTACCCACCTGACCAACTATTTTGAACAATCTTTTCTCCCCCCAATACTTAACATCTAACCCAGGAAGTTTAATCCATAATGGAACTTGCTTCACAGGGTCTTTTGCATAGTTGACATCTGCAGACCAGGGCTTAACAATCAAAGGTTTTTTATCAAAAAAGTAGGCGTTCCCCTGAAGAATTTTGTGACAGTTCTCCATGGTGGTGAATCTAATAACATATATACCTTTCCCAATCAAAGCAACCTTCTCCACCCCCATTTTCCCCCAGATTCTATGTACAAATCCCTCCCTCGCATGTTGAGGGCGGTTTGCACCCAACACATAGCACACAACAACTGACTGCCAGTAAGCAATCTCATCCTCAATATCTTCAAGATCAATTGTAACAGGGGATGGAACGGGGGAATTCACAATCACAACAGTTTCAGCAGTATTAGCATGGATATGTTCATCATTATCATCAAAAAGCATAATCACAGGATCACCATTATGAGATTGACCAATTTTAGACCCATTACCCCCATTCCCGCCAGATTTTAAATTCGAAGAAAAATGGGTACAAATGTCATGTCCAGATTCAACTCCATTAATCCAAGCATTGAATTCATTACGCACCAGTGAACGCATTTGTAAAGAAGCCAGTGAAGATTTGGGGGTGAGAATCTCAGGTTCCAATAATTCTGGGTTTGAAATCGAACCCTCCGAAATTGCATCATCATCCGCCATTAATGGGGTTTGAGTGTTTTTCGAGGATGCGCGAGTAATAGGCTTAGTGAGAGCATCCTTATTCTTATTCGGTTGTTTTCCAGAAGATTTTCCATGGTTCTTTCGAGGTCTTCCCATGGTGTCGAAGGAGAGGAGGAGATCGCCTCTTCGAAACCTCTCAACCACAGCGTATTTGCAAGTGAACGCTCCTAATAACGTCCTTTGCGCGTGCAGCGTCGTGGGATCCGTTACAGGCTATCATGGGCGTCGCTTATTTTTGTGGCGATCGCCCGGGACTGCGGAACACGTATTTTGGTATAACTCTTCGGCCAATTGGTGTTAATGAATGTTTGGGCAATTTTTAGGGTCGTTGGTTTTCTAACATTATTTGTCACACACAATCACATAATTCGCTACACATAACTAACATTACAACATGAATCAAAATAATATGTCACGTAGTTTATGATAGGCTTCTATGGGTAATATTTGCGCCGGCTTGGTACCGCTTCTATCGTCGATCCAACACATGCCCCGGTCGGGGTAGTGCATTCACGAGTGAATTTCGTCCCAAGAGGCCAATCACGATGTAAGCCAAGGGGGCATGCACCAATGAGAGGGACCTAGTGGGCGAGCGATTGGGTTTGGAATAGGTGTACTACTAGCGAAAGTGCCGAGTGGACAACATTCGAAGCGTATGCACCCCCCGGGTGGCGATGGGTATCCTTATTCCCAACTCCCGAGATGAAACATGCCAAGGGAGCCAAGATTCGTTATGCGGTTCTGTCCTTTCACATTAATATGCTGATTATCAGGTCGTCCCAACTTGATAGGGAAATAAACGCTGGGTAGGATCGTTTCACCCTTCGGCTATTTTGATTACCTACGAGCACGAGTATTTCATTAAAATCCCCAGCGGAGTCGCCACTGTGAGGGGGTCGAAAAAGCACGAGGCTAATGCGTGACCTCGTCCCTCGTGGGCGTGACGTTGTCAGATCAAGTGTAATTAGATTTCCTGTGAGTTTACACCCTATCGACTAGTAATATAGGAGTCGCCATTCAGTTTTTAACGACAATGAGAAAAACTGACAAAACCCGGTTATCGTGACATAAAGGGAGTGCAATTATGTTCGACCACGACGGCCATAGGTTCCCTTGTGATCCCTGGTGTGGGGATCGCTCAACGTACACCCGCAGGGCAGAGATTGAGAGTTCGGGGGACTATGACTACCGAGAGGAGTGCTCATCGATAATACTCCAGAGGCAGGTTATCCTTACTAGCTCAGCATAAATAATTGAAGGGGACATGCGTTAAACTATTAAACTATTCTAAATTGATTTTAGCAATATGCAACACATAATACTAAATCGATCGTGATTATCTTATTTAGATTGATTTAAGGTACCTAGCATGGTAATTCAATTGTCCAAGGTATTATCTTATTAGGCGTGATAGATCAATCAAATTAATAGTTTGACAGTTTTATAAAAGGGCGGTAAAAGCGATTAAATCATATGAGGGACACATTACAACGCACCCTTGAGAGGTGCGTTGTGGTTCTCAGAAAACTAACCACTTTGGCTTTGCTATTTCTCCTTTTATTTAACGAATCTCGGGTTTTCAAGCAATGTTCCAGTATTTAGGCTTAATTCATCGGCTACAAGGGGCAGGATGCGTTCTGTTCGACTTTGGGTCGATTGCGACAGAACGCTAGATCAATTTCGCAGCGTGAGGCTTAGGCTTAAGGCTAGAGTCAATACTCAGATTATGGAATTGTGTGTTGTTTCACGTCGGTTTTTAGGCTGTATTTATAGGAAAAGAGTGTGTGGAAAGATAGATTTTAAGATACGAATCCAAAAAGAATCCGGAAATAAAACGGCCCCAGGTATTTTCAGCGCCCAGGGCTGGGCGACGAAGATTTCGGCACCCAGATCCAGGCGTTGAAAATAGGATCTGGGCAGAGTTCTTTGTCAGATCTGGACTCTTAAAACACTGAGCTTTTGAGACTTATCCGAGTCTTTTAGTGCGCATTAACTTAGGACGGAATGCATCTGGGCCCGCTACGAACTCTAGGTTCGTTAGGAATTTAATTAATACGTAACTCTTATTTTCGAATTATAGCAGGAATAGAATTCCTTTTGCCAATTCTATCACTTTAGGGTTTATGTTGGAGTGTAACACCTAATTCTGACAGGTTTCTATTTTTTATGACTTTGCCACTTTTAACAACTACTTCTTACGACAGTTACTATTCTTAGCAGGTTTCTATAAATAGCAGTTTTGGCTGAAATGAAAGGGTGATTGAGAATCGTTATTTTATAGGAGATGCGATGCCAAGTGGAGATTTACGTTCTCATCATCGAACCTTCCCTTTCGGGAATGGGGACAAAAGTAGGTGTCTACAGGGAGCAGTCGAACTAACAGACGTCGATGGAACATAATTCAGATCTCTGACAAACCTTGATCAACTCAAGAAGTTCTATGTCTAAGTTCCATGTTCAAATTCAAGAAACCAATTCAAAAGTCCTGTAAGGTCGTCAAAACTACGTCCGGCCTGATTCCTTAACGGGTGATACGGTTATGGATGAAAGTGATAGTCTTATGCTAGCAATTGGAACCAAAACTGATTTGGGTTCAATGGCTCATTTTGTGTGCATGGTGACTTGGATTGAGTGAGCTCGTTATATGGTCCTTATTATCAAGGTGGTACGTTAATCAAACTGGTCCGTTTAATCACATTGGTCCGCTTGTTTAAACAGATTGTACGCACTTATTATTTTTAATTGCTTTGGTTAAAGTCGGTTTAATAAAGGGATATTTGTTTAAATCCCCAATTTAAATTCAGTCATTACTTAGCTTTGATTATTGCTGTTTGTAAGGAGAGTTTTAAGCCTTTGTAACCTCCAATTTAGTGACTGAATTAGGAGGCTTTAGAGCTTGTAACTGCCATTTTTAAAGGCTCTTAAATGGCTCTTAATTAGCCGTTTAAAGCTGTTGTAGCTGTTGGTTTTTGGCTATTTATAGTCAGCTTCTTGATTGGAATAAACAACCAACTGGATGATTGAAACACTTGTTTGTTACATTTCGAATTATAGTTTATAATTTAGCCTTTTTCTTTGTTTTGGACGCGTTTCCTATTCAAAGAACTGATTGTGAGTCAGTTGGTCTTGTCTTGCATTCACGATCAACGAGTTAAAGGTCTAGCTTGTTAATCAACTATCCTTGTTTATACAACGAGTTTTTAAACTCGTATCATTAGTGGTATCAGAGCCAGGTTTGTGTGATCCGCCCAAAAAAAAAAAAACAAAAAAAAAGGAAAAAAAAAAACAAAAAAAAAAAAGAAAAAAAAAGAGCTGCTGTTCGTAATTCTTACAAACTGAAATATGGATTTTGATGATCCTGACTTTCTACAACATCTCCAAGAAGCCTTGAAGAACGTTAGAGATGGGGGGTATCGTAGGCCTCCTAGGCGTGATCTACGGGCTATGGATGAATTCAAGGTCACCGAACTTCCTGAATTTGTTGGTGGAACAGATCCGGAAGCCTATTTGGAGTGGGAGCGCAAAATAGAGAGAATGTTCGATTTCAAGGACATTGATGATGAGAAGCGTTGCAAATATGCCATATTGAAGCTAGGACGAGGGGCTTCATTGTGGTTCGAGGGACTGAAATCCAAGAGAATACGTGAAGGGAAGGAGAAAATTACCTCTTGGGAGTCTTTGAAACGTAAGCTACGTAAAAGGTATGTGCCAACAACTCATAGAATAACAACTTATCGTAAAATTGCCGAATTGAGGCAAGGAAAAATGAGTGTGGCTGAATATATTGATGAGTTTGAAAAGTTGTCCTTAATGGGAGAAATTGAGGAAATTGAGGAACAAAAACTGTCCAGATTTTTTAGGGGTCTAAATTATAATATTGCCAATACCGTAGACCTTTATCCATATTCTGATTTTGACACTCTTTGTGGACTTTGTTTAAAATTGGAAAATCAAAGGAAGGCAAAATATGGGGGAGGGTCTAGTATGGATGGTAAAGCCAAGTCTTGGGCTAAATCCGAACCTAGCTTGAAACCAAACACATCACCTAGTACCATAGGTTCAAGTAATTCTACGGCTGCCCCTAAACTATCTAACCCAACCAAAGAAACAAGTATGTCCAAGGTGCGTTGTTTTAAGTGTCAAGGGTTTGGGCATTACCAAAATGCGTGTCCAAATAAACGAGTAGTGACCTTGAGAGAAGCTGTTGAATGTCGTGAGGAGTTGTTTGAAGAGGAAAAGAGGTTGGGGGACGTATTTGTGTTTGATGAGGGTGGTGATGAGGAGGAAGAGGAAGGGTATGAGGCTCCAATTTATGACACAAATCTGGTTCTTAGAGCGCTACAAACTCAAATTTCACCTACTGATCTAGACCAACGAGATCAGTTGTTTCATACTAAATGTCTAGTGAAAGATAAGTGGTGTAGTGTAATTGTTGATGGGGGGAGTTGTACCAATGCTGCTTCTAGTGAAATGGTGTCAAAATTAGGCTTAATCACTACTGCCCATCCTAGGCCATACGCACTCCATTGGCTTGATGATGGTAATAGTGTAAAAGTGTCGAAGCAAGTAAGGGTTGGTTTGACTATGGGTTCGTATGTGGATGAAGTTCTTTGTGATGTTATTCCTATGGATGCTTGTCATATTTTGTTGGGTCGTCCTTGGCAGTTTGATAGGGACGTGATTCATAAAGGGAGAAGCAATGAGTATGAATTGAGAGACAAAGGCAAGAAAATTGTGCTAAAGCATATGTCATCTCAAGCGGTTCGATCAGTGAGTGTGAAACAAAAGAAAAGGCCGAATCTCACCATGTTGGCTAGTGAACGAGAAATTGAGCAAGCTCTTGATCATGGAGAGTTGGTGTATTTGCTCGTGGCTAAGGAGAGTCCAATTGAAGGCTAAAATTGGAAAGAAGGCAGTCCCATTGCCGAATTGCTGTTTGAGTTCAAGGATGTATTTCCGGATGAATTACCACCAGGTTTGCCCCCTATTCGTGGTATTGAACATCAAATTGATCTTATTCCAGGAACTTCTTTGCCTAATAAGGCTGCCTATCGTTGCAATCCGGAGGAAACAAAGGAATTACAAAAGCAAATTGATGAACTTGTGAATCGAGGCTATGTTAGAGAAAGCTTGAGTCCATGTGTTGTTCCGGTGTTGCTTGTGCCTAAGAAAGATGGAACATGGCGAATGTGTGTTGATAGTAGGGCTGTGAATAACATTACCATCAAGTATCATTTTCCAATTCCGAGACTTGATGATATGTTAGATGAGCTCCATGGTTCGAAGTTGTTCTCAAAAATTGATTTTCGAAGTGGTTATGATCAGATTCGGATGCGTGAAGGAGATGAGTGGAAAACGGCTTTCAAGACAAAACATGGTTTGTATGAGTGGACCGTCATGCCATTTGGTCTCACTAATGCTCCTAGTACGTTTATGAGGCTAATGAACGAAGTGCTTAAATCAATTTTGGGCAGATTCGTTGTGGTATATCTTGATGACATCTTGGTGTATAGTAGGAACGAAGAGGAGCATCTGATTCATTTGAGGGATGTTTTTGAAACACTTAGAGCTCAAAGGCTCTATGGGAAGCTAGAGAAGTGTTCATTCCTTGTTGACAATGTTGTATTCTTGGGCTATGTGGTTTCGAAAGATAGAGTGTCCGTGGATCAGTCCAAGATCGAGGCTATCAAATCGTGGCCTAATCCTAAAACTATAAGTGAGGTGCGTTCATTTCATGGTCTTGCTTCATTTTATAGACGTTTCATTAGTGATTTCAGTACTATTACTAGTCCTATCACTAGTTGCTTGAAGAAAGGTGCTTTTGTATGGGGAGAGGACGCTCAAAAGGCGTTTGATGTGATTAAAGAGCGTTTGTGTGCTGCTCCTATTTTGGCGCTGCCAGATTTCTCTCAACCTTTTGAGGTCGAGTGTGATGCTAGTGGAGTGGGGATTGGTGCTTTTTTGATCCAAGGTAAGCGTCCCATAGCTTATTTTTCGGAAAAGTTAGGGGGTGCTCGTTTGAATTATTGCACTTATGATAAAGAGTTCTATGCCATTGTTAGAGCTTTGGATCATTGGAGTCATTATTTGCGTTCTAGCCACTTTGTTTTGCATTCTGATCATGAATCTTTGAAGTATATTAATGGGCAACAAAAATTGAGCCCAAGGCATGCTAAATGGGTTGAGTTCTTGCAATCCTTTCATTTTTCTTCGAAATACAAAGATGGTAAAAGCAATGTGGTGGCTGATGCATTATCACGAAGGTACACTTTGCTTGCTACACTTGATGTTCGTTTGTTGGGGTTTGAGACCTTAAAAGATTATTATCATGATGATGGTGATTTTGGAGTTGCATTCGAGAAATGTGCAGTTGGTGCTTATGGGGAGTACATGTTGCAAGATGGGTTTCTTTTCAAAGGTAATCGCCTTTGTATTCCTAAGCATTCAATTCGTGAGTTACTAGTGCGTGAGGCTCATGGTGGAGGATTGGCTGGTCACTTTGGCATAGCCAAGACCTTGGAAATATTGAGAGAACATTTCTTTTGGCCTAAAATGTTAGGTGATGTAACGAACATTGTGAATAAATGTGTGACTTGTCATATGGCCAAGAGTTCTTTCAAACCCGGTTTATACTCACCTTTGCCGGTTCCAGTTCGCCCTTGGGAAGATGTATCCATGGATTTTATAGTGGCTTTTCCTCGTACTCAAAGAGGTAAGGATGCTATTATGGTCGTGGTGGATAGATTTTCAAAAATGGCTCACTTCGTTGCTTGTCACAAAACGGATGATGCTTGTAATGTGGCTGATTTGTATTATAAGGAGATTGTTCGTTTGCATGGAATTCCAAAGACTATTGTTTCTGATCGAGATTCCAAGTTCTTGAGTTACTTTTGGAATGCATTGTGGAGAAAGGTGGGAACCAAGTTGTTATTTAGCACTTCACATCACCCTCAAACTGATGGGCAAACAGAGGTGACAAATCGAACCTTGGGAACGCTATTGAGAGGGTTGGTAAGTAAAACGCAAAAGGATTGGGATGTCAAGCTTGCTCACGCTGAATTTGCTTATAATCGGTCTCCTACTTATGCTACTGGTCATTCTCCATTTGAGGTAGTATATGGGATTAATCCATACTTGCCATTGGATTTAATTCCATTACCAAAAGATGAGTTGGTTCACAAGGATGCCGATGCTAAGTTAAAGTCTATAATGAAACTGCACCAACAAGTTCGTGAGCGAATTGAAGCTATTAATGCCTCTTATAAACAGAAATAAAATAAGAATCGCAAACCGAGGTTGTTTGAAGAAGGTGATTTGGTTTGGGTTCATTTAAGGAAAGAGCGTTTTCCAAGCAAACGCAAGAACAAGCTTATGCCTAGGGCTGAAGGTCCTTACAAGGTGGTTGCACGTGTGAATGATAATGCTTACAAGATTGAGCTTCCGGGAGACTATGATGTCCATGCTACTTTCAATGTAGGTGATCTTTCACCTTATCTTGATGATGATGGCCTTGCTGAATTGAGGTCAATTCCTTTTAAAGGGGGAGGGGATGATACGGTTATAGATGAAAGTGATAGTCTTATGCTAGCAATTGAAACCAAAACTGATTTGGGTTCAATGGCCCATTTTGTGTGCATGGTGACTTGGATTGAGTGAGCTCGTTATATGGTCCTTATTATCAAGGTGGTACGTTAATCAAACTGGTCCGTTTAATCACATTGGCCCGCTTGTTTAAACAGATTGTACGCACTTATTATTTTTAATTGCTTTGGTTAAAGTCGGTTTAATAAAGGGATATTTGTTTAAATCCCCAATTTAAATTCAGTCATTATTTAGCTTTGATTATTGCTGTTTGTAAGGAGAGTTTTAAGCCTTTGTAACCTCCAATTTAGTGACTGAATTAGGAGGCTTTAGAGCTTGTAACTGCCAGTTTTAAAGGCTCTTAAATGGCTCTTAATTAGCCGTTTAAAGCTCTTGTAGCTGTTGGTTTTTGGCTTTTTATAGTCAGCTTCTTGATTGGAATAAACAACCAACTGGATGATTAAAACACTTGTTTGTTACATTTCGAATTATAGTTTATAATTCAGCCTTTTTCTTTGTTTTGGACGCGTTTCCTATTCAAAGAACTGATTGTGAGTCAATAGGTCTTGTCTTGCATTCACGATCAACGAGTTAAAGGTCTAGCTTGTTAATCAACTATCCTTGTTTATACAACGAGTTTTTGAACTCGTATCAACGGGACACGTAGGCAACCTCATTTCGAGGCCCAGCCACTTTAATACAAAAAAATTCAAAATTTCCTCAATTAAGGGCATCCTAAAAATAAAATCAAATTAAAAATGTAATTGTTGTTGTCTTTATTCCAAATGTGCCAATTTAAAGCAAAGCATGTTCAAGCGGAATTTAACACAATAACTCTTTATTTGGCTCTAAGGCCTTCAAAGCTAGTACAAGGTCAGGATCAAGTGAAGCAAAGTTCAAAAGCCTTTTCACTTCCTAAACACATCTTCTAAACACATCTTCCAAACACATTCTAGACACAATTCCTTCGAATACAATTTCAAGCACATTTAGCCTACAAAGATCTAGGGTCGGGCGACTATGCTCTCGAGTCTTGGCACCTTGAGTACTATCCCCTGGCTCCTCCCGCAATCAATGATCAATCTTCCCCTTGCCCAAGCGGCGGGAGAAGGAACTTGCTAACCTTCCAAGACGGGAGGACGACGAACCTCCTTTGGACTCCGAACGGGCAAGCACCGGATGGGCCACACTCCTGTCACCTTCCTCATAGTCAGTTGATGCAGGACGTCTAGCTCTAGATACTCAGACTCTAGCTGGTCCGGAGAGAGAAATGTCCCTCTGGCTTAGGCCTCTCATCCATACAATGTACCCCGCAGACAGAGTAACTGGCTCAGGTGGGAACTGAATACTCAAGAATGGTTTGGCGACCCATTACCGCCTCCAAACTTCAAGTCGATTTGCATTCAGCGCAACAGGTTTCGGGTTCTCTTCAGTACAGTCCGTGATCTCCTGTTTCAAGCCATACTGTCTCATCACTCGAGCAGGCGAGTAGAAGACCAGCATTGTGAGGCTTGGCACCCTCAAACTGTGGAACCAGGGGCATGTCTCATAGCAGCAATTCCCCACCAAGGAGCTACCCACTTTATACAAGATTCAATCTCAGAGAGTGCGCATCGCCACTCGTCCAATGAAAGCCGGCCATACATCATGGGCCGCACAGTGAACCCTTTTCTATTATAGCTCTCCATGTTCTCCGATGGTGCCACCAACATGAGCCTCTCCATAAGCCAAACCTTGGGGAGTATACAAGAAGTGCATTTCAAATTTCAACATTCAAAATTCAAAATACAAGTACAAATTCAACATACAAGAAGGCTCCAGATCCTTACTTGGAGTAATACCGGACTTCCCGACGGCAAAGAAGAGGGGTCCGACTTCAGCATGTCAAGGCCCATCAATGTTTCGCCAATCCACAAGCGGCATTGGGTCCCGACCGTTAGCAAACTGCTCTACAATCTCTATTAGGGAGGCATCTCCATTGCCAAACCCCTGTTTTGAAAAGAGGAAGCGAACAAATATACAAAAACTCAAGGCCCTCAGGCAGAAAACTTTGGGAACATCAAGCCCAGCAAAGTAGGTGACAATGAGGGACAAATCCACCCCTCTGCCATATACAACAGCACTCAAAAGTGGGGGCTTCAAGCCCAAATATCTTTCAAAACCCAAGAAAAAGTGTTCTTCAACACTGGGCATGCATGGCTCCGGCATAATGGGCCACCCCAATATGGCGCTAAACTCTTCAGGCAGGGGACATACCTCATTATTCCCAAAGCGGAAGACATGATGATTCGGGTCCCAAGCCTCCAAAGCAGCAAAAATCAAAATGCACATCCAGCTTTACAAACCGGAAGGAGGTGAGCACCCCAAGATGCATGCCATCAAGCTCCCTTTTCTCCAATTTGCCTAGCGAACCAAGCCACGAGTTCAAGGCATTTTCAAAGGACATAGCCATATTCTCTCTTCTTCTTCGCGAGGAAGTAGTATGCAAGGAATAGCAGGGAAGGATTGATGCAAGAAATGATCCGAAATACTCCCTATTTATACAAGAGTCGGCTTGCACGACAGCACGCTGGCGCCAGGCGCCATGTCCTACGCCAGGCGCAGGGGCCTGCAACAAAGGACGAGGCCACCGTCCTCCTTTATGGTTCCAAGTACACACTCTTTAGTGTTTCGGACAACAGAGTACAACCTCCATTATTCAAGATTCCAAAGCCGCAAGCCGCGCAATTTTATGTAGTCCGGATCAACGCTTCTGGCAGATTTCGGTTCAATTTATAATTAATGCATTCTAGTCCTAGATCGACGTCCTAAGTCGAGTCTGCATATGCATAAGAAAAAGTTGAATATAATTTGACTTGCGCATTTCCTTACCAAAAAACCTCAGTCAAAGTGGGGGCTTATAGTGGGTATATACACCTGAAAAAATGGGCAAATATTTTCAAATTTTTTGCAAAATTGTCATGCATGCTATATAGCTACAAATTTGAAAGGCACACACAAAGCATACAAGTTCAAATATTCAAACATAAAAAAGCCAATCTTCAAAAAAATTTCCAAACCAATTCGAGTTCAAAACCATACAACCATACAAAATTCAAGTTCCAAACCGTACATATCCATACAAATACAACCCAGCCTATACAAAATCAACCCAGGCAAGCTGGAACTCGCTACCATGCAGGGTCAGTCTGAGTCATCATCAGCTGTAATGTCAACCACAGGCTTCTTGTGCCTGTTCCGCCTCCTAAGGCGCTCCAGATCCCGATCCATCTCTGTCCCAGGGGTACTAGGATCCTGCTCCGAGATACGAAGAGTGCCAGGAGAGAGATGAACTCCCTTCTGAGGAGAAGGATATTGATAAGGCGGCGACATCGCCATGAACTGGTACAGCGCAAACATCTGAGCCTGACGCATCCTTTCCATCTCCAAGTAGTAAGCCCATGAATCCGCATCCCAAGGCTGAGGACCATTCCCTCCGAAGTAGTAACCGGGAGGAGGAACAAAGGGCCTCAAACTGCTTGCACCCCCAAACGAATGCCTGGTAGGTTCATCATGTACAAAAGGGGCAGCTCCCCGATCAGCATCCGAATGCCTCTGATGAGTACCAGCACCGGACCCCTGTCCCAGGTCCAAGCTTGGTCCCTTCTGCCACAAGGAAGTCTCCACCTGGGGCTCCATATCAACGGAACCTCTACGGTCTCGACCACGCTCCTATACAAAATGCAAATTTCAAGAATCAACATGCAAGTCCGAGTTTCCAGAATACAAATTTCAAAATCAAGAAAAGCACCTCTCTGTCCCGGCCAGAAATCTTCTGGGTCAGCTTGGCACTATGCCTTTTCAAAGAATTAATCAAGAGCATCCAACGACGCACTCTCACCCGAGGCGCCTTCATACAAAATTCAAGATCAATTTCCAGATACAAGGTCATCATCAAGTTTCAAGCAAATACAACAGTACTTACAGCTGCATAATGCTCAGGTACATCATCATATGATCTCCGGTGCGGAGGAGAAGCTATAGGAATTGTCACCTCCACCTGTTCCCCATCCGAGTTCTCGTAGCGGATGACCCTATCAGCATAAGAGATGTCCTCGGGATCAACCTCCTCTTCCTACATACAATCATACAATCATACAATCAAACCGACATACAACATACAAGAATACAAGAATACAAAATACAAAGTTCAAAGCTCACCGGCAGTACGAACCGTACTGGTGGAGCCAGCCTCCTCAGGAAGTCGTCATAGCTACCCTTTCTTTGTACAAAGTCCCTCCAAGATTGGCAAACATCATCACCCCTAGCATTCACATAGAGTCGGGCAATCTCTTCATCCGGCGCCAGCATGGGCTCTGGTGGGTCCTTGGGGACAAACCTATTCCCCGAACTGTGCTGAAGGGACACTCGCTCCCCCAGATACTACATGTGGAGATATACCCCTGGGAGCAAAACCCGCCGTCCAGACAAGAAATGGGCACGAGCAGCCGAGGCAGGTACAGACGCGTTAGCAAAAGGACGCCACACCACCTGCAAAGCAGACAACTCAGGCAACAATACAAATACAAATACAAAAGAGGAAAACAGTACAAAAATATTACCTCATCAGCAGGTAGAACTCTCCAAGCTCTGCGGGAGGCCGCCAGAGGCACCCTCCTACGCACCGCTCCTATCCAAGAGGCATCATACGGGTAAGCCGCATCTCTAGTACGATCCGGCGCCAAAGTCGAAAAGTGCTCGTATATCCAAATCTTTCAAAAGCAAGCAAAACATAAGTCAAGTTCAAGATACAAACCTACAAGTACAAGGCACAAAGTACAAGGAGTCTTAAATACCTCCAACACACTCCATAGAGCAGTCATGCTCGGCTCGCTCTCCAACGCAGTCCGGGAAGCCCGCTTCATCACGTACAAGAGGTGGCTATATGCCAAACCACCCTAGTTGTAGCTCGAAACAGCTCTCAAGTCCTGCAAAACTGACAAGAATCTAATGTGCACCCGACTGTTCCTGCTAGGGGCCACCACCCTACTCACCAGAGCTAAGAGGAATAGCCTAACCCTCCGCTCTGCAGATACCCCCAAACCACAGATAGCATCCACAATCACCGTCACGGAAACATGGGTGTCGTCCTCTGATAAGTCAACAACATGGCCGAGCAAGTCCCTAGCAGCGGCTGAGCGCCACGTCAGCTCCGAATCAAAGGTCACATTCCTTTCAGAAAAAGGAAGACCCGTAATCATGGCAAACTCAAAGGGGGTGATGGTGATCCCCCCCCCCCATGCCATATGTGTAATACCTCGGATTTTAATAATATTTATAAGTATATTTAATAATATTTATAAAGCATTTTACGATTTATTATCATTTAAATAATATTTAAATGCATTTCATTTAATGTATTTTAATTAATTAGAATATTTATTATTTTAATTAATTACGAAACGAATTTAATTCTTGAGTCGGGAAATTAAATGGGTTGCAAATGATTTTTAAAGGCTTCGGGTTTTAAATAAAAAGTCCAATTCGTTTTATTAAATCAGCCCAATCAAAAGGGTTTAAATTAAACCCTAAGCTAGCCCAATCATTTATTTCCTAAGCCCAACTCAAATCTCCTAAGCTTAGCCCATCAAGGAATTAGGGAGCCTATAAATATGACTCCCCCATCATTAAATGAAACCCTTAAATTCACAAAACCCTTTTTGGCTTGCTTGCACCCCACTCCTCCTTCTCTCCCCTCTTTGCTCCGCACACCGCACACCCGCACAGCCGTGCTCGTGCCCTCGTGCTGCTCGGCCTCACGCCCAGCGCGCTGCCTTGTGCCTTCGAGTGCTGTCGCTGCCCGCACACTCGCACTCCCTCTCTTCTCCCACGCTCGGCAGTGCTGCACGCTGCTGCGTGCCTCGCCTTCCCTCGCTCTCCTTCCCTCGCGCACACCGCCCACACTCTCGCCTTCTCTCGCTCTCTCCTCGCGCACATCACGCGCCCCTGCTGCCCTCATCCCCTCGTCGCTGCGCGCACACCCGCACATGAATTTGTGCGTGTGTGTGTTGTTCGTGTTCGTTCTTGTTCAATCTTTCGCCCAATCACTTTAATTCGTGGTTGTTCCGTGCTATAGGCCGGATTGGTATAGCCCTAATTCTTTTAAATTATTTTATTTAAATTCCGTATTTTAAATTATTATATTAATATTGTTTTGAGTAATTTAAATGCTGGGAACCGGTTATGAATACCGTGGTTTGAGGATTTGTGTTGTGATTCATTAGGCTTGTTTCAATGATTAAAGAATGAATTTTCAGATTTGTCTATTTAATAAAGCATTGATTTTTATGATAATAAACTAGTGTTATTGGGATTTTCAAGTTAGGGTTTTAACCTAGACCTAATGAGTCAATTGATTAGCATAATTAAGTGATGATTTTAATTACGATAATCAATTATATTTTCAGATTTGAATAAAGTTTTAAAGTGTTGAGTTTTATTGATTTTAAAGGTAGAAAAAGTATGTTTTCGTAATAGGGATTGATTTTGCAAATTGAGACGTTTTTATTATTGAAAAACGATTAAATTCTAAAGTCTAAAGGAGGTTTTAAATTTTATAAAGTTGCTGGAAATTTAATGAACATGGAAATAATTTAAGTTTCATTATTTTGATGATAGGAGGTGATTTCTAGTTGAGTGCTCGTATTGCAAATTGGCCCCTACGCTTAGGTATTCAAGGTACGTACAAGTCTAGGGCGACCACACCTTTTTGTCAATGACATTACATGATTGTTGGTGATGTGAATTACATTATGTGGAATCATGTTTAATTTGGTGAACGAGCATGTGATTTATGATGTTGGATTTATTGGATTAATTGTTGAACAAGCATGTTGAAATTGTTATGAGCATGAGTTTCATTGTCAATCATGTTGTTCAATATTTACGCATGTATGGGTTGTTTCGCATGCAAGGGATGGATTATTTATTTGTATGCTATTGTACGGGATGTCTAGCATACTTTGAGCCAATTATTCGTACCTCGTCGTACTATTTATTTTACCACATGTGAAGGGTTAGCTCACGTAAGCCACCGCACATGCAGGGTTCAGTTGGGAATATTTTGTATGAAACGAATTAGGATTTGTCGTGCAAGGGCACAACCCTCATGTTAATGTGCATGATGTGGAGTCTCACTTTGGTGAGGAGGAACATGGTAGTAATATCACAAGTGTCTTGCTTGGTTGATCACAAGTCTTAAAGCATTAAAATAAGATTGTTTTGGTTGTCATTTATTAATTGTATGTGTGTACATTGTCGAGTCTTGGGTTCACCTTTAATAAAATATTAATAAACGTAAAGTGCAACCAGAACAAGCTTCAAAACTCTTGGAACGTATATACCTTGAGTATGAACAATGGGGGGAGTCTTGCCGGAAAGCTCGTACTCCTACTAATGATACAAGACGTTGTTTCATTTATATTATACGCAGGAATTCCGTCGGTATGGCCCGACACTCGGTATGGTTCGAATTTATTATTATTATATTTGGTGTATGGTTGGCTCCCATCACCTTTTCCCTTTGTGGATTATTCTTTTGGCCCGTTCGAAGCTTATTCTAATTAAATTGTGAGTCAAGAGTCGAGTCAAGAGTCAAGTCTTGTATTCATGATTGATTGTTCATTATTATGTGGCTTTTGCATGTTGACTAGTACTTAGTGAGTGATGCATGTTTTAGTTTCATTCACTCTATGCTTGTAAGTACTCAGCTTTTGCTGACTACATGCTTTGTGTGTTTTGGTCATGGCCTTTGCCTTAAAGACCCTATGATGATCTATCATTTGCACTTGCATTGATGGGGAGTAGAATAAAATAGCAGGTTGGTAGATCGGAATCATGTGGCTTAGGATTATCGTGAGAGTTGCATGTTTTCGTATTTCGAACTATTAATGTACTTTAATTATGTTTTAAATGTTTGAACTATTTAGTACTTTGGTTTTGGGCCGTTATGGTTCCAAATTATAGGAGGCCTCAATACTTCATTTATTATGTTTTTAAAAGTTAGTTGACACTTAATTCTGCTGCGTAATTCTGGTACTAGCCTTAACCGTTATCACGGTGGCGGTAATACTTTAGTAATTCCTTTATTTTAAGTTGGAAAATGATTTTATAAAAGTAAGGAATTATTAGGGTGTTACAAAGTGATATACTAGAGCTTAGTTTCATTCCTTCTTTGTAGTAATCAATACTACAAAGTGGTAATCGGAGACTAGTGCGGAACTTTAGGATTTTTAAATATTATTTTCCTAAAGTCAAAACGTAATATTTTGAGTACTCAATATTTTAAACGTCAAATATTAAATATGTTTGAAATGAGTTGAAAAGTTTGGGTTATTATTTAATTTAATTAATTTTTCCAAATTTTTTTTTATTCGAAATTTTCGAATTAAATTCGAATTAATTTTATTATTTTTGGATTTTATTAAATATCCGAATTATTTTATTTTATTATTTATTTATTTAAATTATTATTTATTCGAATATTTTTTTCGATTTTTTTTTCCGGACCTTTTTTTTGTTTTTCCGAGATTAATTATTTAATTAATCAATAATTCTTATTAATTTTTGATTTTAATTTAAATAATTTCAACCAAGTTAGGAGTTATTTCTAAATTAATTTCGAAAATTAATACTATTTTCAAGTGAGAAATGGGTAGATTAAGAAGGGCATATTAGTCTAAGAATGCATATTATGTGACAATGTGATTTATTAAGTGCCATGAATATGTTCTAACCATGTTTTATCTTGCTTTATGTGATTAATTGCATCATATTTCATGTTAAGCATATACTTGTGCATTGAAATTGTATGGCTCCACGAACTATTTATTGTATCCTTTGGGGTTGGAATTTCTATGAAAACGCGTTAGTAAGACCTTTGAGTTGTGAATTTCAAGGAATTAAGGATGCTACCTTCTAAGTTCACCAGTCTAGGATACTTAGAGAAGATGGATAATGAGACTCCTCGCATGTATGTTCAGAAGATCGTGTTTGCTTGTGACTATTTGGCTTCGACCAAGAATATACCCCACCTTAGGCACAAAGATATGATGGCTAGTATGGTTATACATTGTTTACCCCATAAGAACCCTTACATAGATCTCAAGAACAGGTTCAGTGACGTGCATTTTGGTGATGGTACCCCTAATTGGTACAAATATGGAACTAGTGATGGTAGATGGAAGTACGATTCTGAGGTTCTTGCTACTATCTTAGAGGTTGCGGAAACTAACTATGAGAATGGGAAGTATTTTGCGGGTCTAGGCATGGGTTATCGAGGAATAGAAAGTGATGGTGAGGATGGCATGGTCCATGATGAGCAAGCTAGTGAATTTGAGGAGGATAGTGATGATGATGTGGTAGAGATTGAAAATCCTAACCCTATAGTTCCTGAACCAACCATTGAGATATCCAGTGGGTCTGAAGATGAGCTTGAGGAAAATAATGTGGTTGATAGTGAGCCACAGCAAAATGATGAGGCTATGGAGGAACACTCGGATCCGGAAGAAGACTTGGATGATCCTAATGATCAAGACTTTACTCCAGAGCTATACAAGGAAAGAAATGATCGTCATGATGACGTTAGTCTCTAGAGAATTGTAATCCTTAGTTTTAATTTTCGTTGATTAATAAAGTGGCAAAGCTACTATTTATGGTTTTAGTTTTTATAGTTGGAGAATAAATGCTATGGAATTAGTGGATGTAAGACTTATTCATTGGGGTTTTAATAAAAGAATAGAATTTCCTTTTTCGTTATCCTTTAAGTTCAATTCCCAATTCTAAGCCTTGTGGGTATCGCAAAGGGATTACTTGTTATTTCTTAAATGAATTTTTTTTATGTGCAAGGTGGTCTAGTAGCAACCATCTAAATTTACTTGCATCGAATAGTGGGTGAGAAGGCCCAAGAATGGCGCCAACTCTCCCCTAGGTTGCGCCTGAATGTGTCCTTGTTGGGAGTAGGTTCGTTGTTGAACTAGTGCCTTAGTAATGCAATGTCCGACCAATATTAAAGTTAGCCTTTTTATTTACTCAGGAGAAGGGATATGGCTAGCCAAGAGATTTTTGAAGTGGTTAGGCAGCTGGCTGAGGTAGTTCGGGACCTAGCTCAAACTAGGGCCAACCCAGTGCATGATCTGGCTGGGGAAATGTTTAAGAAAATAGCTCAAAGCAAGCCTCCCCTGTATAGCGAAGAAATTGAACCCCGTGTGCTTGAGAACTAGTTGAGAGAGTTTGATAAACTCATTGTAGCTGTGAATTGCCCAGAAAACCTTAGGGTGAACAGTGCTGTGTACTACCTGAGGGGTGAAGCTGACTTATGGTGGCAACGATGTGAGGATACCCTTAGAGCCACACCAAACTTTGGATGGGAAGCATTCAAAACTGCACTAAGGAACAAGTTTTACCCACCTTATCTGAAGAAGCAAAAGGCTCAAGAGTTCATTGAACTCAAAATGCGAGGTATGTCTGTGACTGAATACTATTCTAAGTTTAAAGAGTTTTCTAGGTTTGCACCTGAAGTGGTGGCAACTGAAGAGCTCAGGGCTCAAAGATTTGAGAATGGTTTGACCATGGACTTACAGCTGTTGTTGTCTGGAGATACCTTTACCTCATTAGACACACTGTACGGAAAAGTTGCTCACATGTATGGGTTACAGCAAAGGAAGAATGGTAGTGCTGAAAAGAGAAAGGATGGTGGAAGCTCGAATCAAGGGAATAACCATCAGAATCAAGGGAATTTTAAGAAGCACAAAGGAAATGGGAATTTCCAGTTTAGGGCTAACAATGGTGGTAAACGCAACAACCAAGGTGGTGGAAATCAGTCTGGAAGGAATGGAGTAAGGACCTACGAATGTAGGCGCTGTAACATGAACCACCCTGGAAAGGATTGTGATGGAAATTTGGTGACTTGTAGATTCTGTCAAAAGTTAGGCCATAGGGAGTATGAATGCTATTCTAAGAATGGAAAGCCTAACCAAGGTAACCACCAAAGCAATAATCGGAAAAATCAGAAGCAGAATGGGGGAAATGGTGGTGGAAACGAAAGGAACTACCAAGGTGGTAACAATGGCAATAGTAATAGCAATGGCAATCACCAGAACCATGGGAAGCCCGGAGGAAACCAACAGCAGAATGGGAACCGAAACAACAATGGGAACACCAATGGAGGTGGCTATAACAAAGGAGTTTCCCAAGGAAAGTAAAATGTGATATCCAGGCAAGAAGCGGAAACTTCCTCTGACGTCATAGCGGGTACTTTCTCTATTAATTCCGTTTTAGTTAAAGTTCTATTTGATTCTGGTGCGACTTATTATTTTATATCAGTAGATGCTTTGGGGAAACTAGGGTTGAAAGAGCCTGAAACAATTGAAGTACCTAGAGCATGTGATCAAGAATCAGCCTGAGGATATTGCAGTAGTCAATGAATTCCTTGATGTATTTCCAGAAGAAATCCCGGGGATGCCTCCCAATCGACCTATTGACTTTACCATAGATTTAGTGCCTGGAACCGCCCCTATTTCAAAAGCACCTTATCGAATGGCTCCAGCAGAAATGAATGAGTTAAAAGGCCAACTAGAGGATCTATTGGAGAAAGGTTATATTAGGCCAAGTGCATCGCCTTGGGGAGCACCAGTGTTGTTTGTGAAGAAAAAGGATGGAAGTATGAGGCTCTATATAGACTACAGGGAGCTCAATAAGGTCACAATCAAGAACAAGTATCCATTACCTAGGATAGAGGACCTATTTGACCAACTGAAAGGAGCAGGAATCTTTTCAAAGATCGATTTGCGTTCGGGTTATCATCAATTGAGAATCGCTGACCATGACATACCAAAGACCGCATTCAGGACTAGATACGGACATTACGAGTTCATTGTTATGCCTTTTGGGTTAACCAATGCCCCTGCAATATTTATGGACTTAATGAACCGTGTATTCCATGCCTATTTGGACAAGTTTGTAGTGGTTTTCATAGATGACATCCTAGTGTATTCAAAGAGTGAAGAAGATCACGCGGAACACTTGAGATCGGTGTTGAGTACCTTGAGAGATAACCAGTTGTATGCCAAGTTCTCAAAGTGTGAGTTTTGGTTGGAAAGAGTTGCATTTTTGGGACATTTTGTGTCAAAAGAAGGAGTGGCAGTTGACCCTGCTAAGATCAAAGCTGTTAGTGAATGGCCTACACCCAAGACTGTGACTGACATTCGTAGCTTTCTGGGATTAGCTGGCTACTATAGGCGTTTTGTGCAAGACTTCTCTAGGATAGCCAAGCCCATGACTACCTTGATGAAGAAGGAAACCAAGTTTGAATGGAGTGACCAATGTGAGGAAGCATTCCAAGCCTTAAAGACGCGATTGACAACCGCGCCAGTGTTAACCTTACCAGATGAGAGTGGTGCATACGATGTGTATAGTGATGCCTCTAAGAATGGTTTAGGGTGTGTATTGATGCAGAACGTGAAGGTTATTGCGTATGCGTCAAGGAAATTGAAGCCATATGAATCCAATTACCCTACCCATGATTTAGAGCTAGCTGCTATAGTGTTTGCGTTGAAGATATGGAGACACTATCTGTATGGTGTGAAGTGTAGGATAGTTACGGACCACAAGAGTTTAAAGTATATCTTCACACAGAAGGATCTGAATATGCGCCAACGAAGGTGGTTAGAGTTGATTAAGGACTATGATTTGGATATCCAGTACCATGAGGGAAAAGCCAATGTAGTTGCGGATGCCTTGAGTAGGAAATCAAGTTATAGTGTTAATGCGTTAGTAGTTGCTAACGAGCTGTGTAAGGACATGCAGCGTTTAAACCTTGAAATAGTAAGTGGTGAAAGCCTTGAGGGAATTATGAATGCCTTAACCATCCAGCCAAATATTTGATGAGATTAGGGAAAATCAAGCCGGTGATGTAAAGTTGGAGCGAATCAAGGAAAAGATTTCGCAAGGTAAGGAGTTAGATTTCCGAATCCATGATGATGGAAGTTTGAGGTACAAAGGCAGGTGGTGCGTGCCTCAAAAGTGTGGAGAATTGAAGGAGAAATTGATGAAAGAAGGGCACAATACGCCATATTCTGTGCACCCAGGAGGTGACAAGTTGTATAAGGACTTGAAAAAGGTCTATTGGTGGCCAAGGATGAAGAACGAAGTGGCTGAATTTGTGGCTAAATGTCTGACTTGTCAGAAGGTTAAGATTGAGCATAGGAGACCTCAAGGGAAGGTCCAACCTTTAGAGATTCCAAGCTGGAAATGGGACTGTATTTCTATGGACTTCGTCACTTGTTTACCTAAGTCAAAGACTGGAAATGATACAATTTGGGTTGTGGTAGATAGGTTGACTAAGTCAGCAGTGTTTATACCAATGAAGGAAACCTGGAAGATGGAACAACTTGCTAAAGCTTACATTAAGAATGTTGTGAGGTTACATGGAGTTCCTAAGGATATCGTATCAGATAGGGATTCAAGGTTTCTTTCGAATTTTTGGAAAAGTGTGCAGAAGAGCTTTGGTACGACATTGAAAATGAGTACAGCCTTCCACCCAGCCACGGATGGACAAACTGAAAGGACTATCCAAACCCCGGAGGACATGCTTCGGGCATGCGTTATTGATTTCCAAGGAAGTTGGGAAGATAGCCTGGATTTGATTGAGTTTTCCTATAACAATATATATCATGCTAGCATTGGAATGGCACCATTTGAGGCTCTGTATGGACGAAAGTGTAGAAGTCCACTTTGCTGGAACGATATTAGTGAAACCGTAGTGTTGGGACCTCAAATGATAGAGGACACCATGAACCAAATCCGAACCATCCAATCAAAGATTCAAGCGGCGCAGGATCGCCAAAAGAGTTATGCAGACTTGAAACATAGAGATGAAGAGTTCAACATAGGTGATAAAGTGTTGCTCAAGGTGTCACCAATGAAAGGTGTCATGAGATTTGGAAAGAAAGGGAAGTTAAGCCCTAAGTACATAGGCCCATATGAGATCTTAGAAAGAATCGGAAAGGTAGCCTATAGACTAGCCTTGCCTATGGACTTGCATAGAGTGCATAATGTATTCCACATATCTCAGTTAAGGAAATATATCCCGGATAAATCGCATGTGTTGCAACAGGAGACCATAGAATTAGACCAAAGGCTAACCTTTGAGGAAAGACCTGTCAAAATCCTTGATAGCAAAGTGCGTAGTACGCGTACTAAGGATGTGAAAATTGTCAAAGTATTGTGGTCTAACCAAGAGTCCGAGGAAGCTACTTTGGAAGCGGAGGAAGAAATGAGAAAGAAATATCCCGAGCTTTTTCCCGAGGTTAGTTGAGTTACGGGGTCGTAACTCGTGTCTTTTAAGGGGGGTAGAGTGCGGTAGAATTTCGCGCTTTTTACCTTGTTTTCCCCTATTTTATGCTTAATTTAGTGCTTTCTATTGAATTTGCACTTATTATTGTCCTGTTTAATCATGTGAAGAGTACAGTAACTTAAAATTTTTGCAAAAGAACGCATTGAAAGTCTCAAGTTTTGAGTTGGATTTTGATTTCCGAACCCAAGTTTCGGGACGAAACTTCTTTCAAGGAGGGTAGACTGTAATACCTCGTATTTTTATAATATTTATAAGTATATTTTATTATATTTATAAAGCATTTTACGATTTATTATCATTTAAATAATATTTAAATGCATTTCATTTAATGTATTTTAATTAATTAGAATACTTATTATTTTAATTAATTACGAAACGAACTTATTTCTTGAGTCGGGAAATTAAGTGGGTTGCAAATGATTTTTAAAGGCTTCGGGTTTTAAATAAAAAGTCCAATTCGTTTTATTAAACGAGCCCAATCAAAAGAGTTTAAATTAAACCCTAAGCTACCCCAATCATTTATTTCCTAAGTCCAACTCAAATCTCCTAAGCCTAGCCCATCAAGGGATTAGGGAGCCTATAAATAGGACACCCCCATCATTAAATGAAACCCTTAAATTCACAAAACCCTTTTTGGCTTGCTTGCACCCCACTCCTCCTTCTCTCCCCTCTTTGCTCGGCACACCGCACTCCCGCACAGCCGTGCTCGTGCCCTCGTGCTGCTCGACCTCACGCCCAGCGCGCTGCCCCGTGCCTTCGAGTGCTGTCACTGCCCGCACACTCGCACTCCCTCTCTTCCTCTCTCGTCCCGCGCTCGGCAGTGCTGCACGCTGCTGCGTGCCTCGCCTTCCCTCGCTCGCCTTCCCTCGCGCAAAGCGCCCACACTCTCGCCTTCTCTCGGTCTCTCCTCACGCACAGCGCGCGCCCCTGCTGCCCTCGCCCCCTTGTCGCTGCGCTCACACCCGCACACGAATTTGTGCGTGTGTGTGTGTGTTGTTCATGTTCGTTCTTATTCAATCTTTTGCCCAATCACTTTAATTCGTGGTTGTTCCGTGCTATAGGCCGGATTGGTATAACCCTAATTCTTTTAAATTATTTTATTTAAATTCCGTATTTTAAATTATTATATTAATATTGTTTTGAGTAATTTAAATGCTGGGAACCGGTTATGAATACCGTGGTTTGAGGATTTGTGTGTTGTGATTCATTAGGCTTGTTTCAATGATTAAAGAATGAATTTTCAGATTTGTCTATTTAATAAAGCATTGATTTTTATGATAATAAACTAGTGTTATAGGGATTTTCAAGTTAGGGTTTTAACCTAGACATAATGAGTCAATTGATTAGCATAATTAAGTGATGATTTTAATTATGATAATCAATTATATTTTCAGATTTGAATAAAGGTTTAAAGTGTTGAGTTTTATTGATTTTAAAGGTAGAAAAAGTATGTTTTCGTAATAGGGATTGATTTTGCAAATTGAGACGTTTTTAGTATTGAAAAACGATTAAATTCAAAAGTCTAAAGGAGTTTTTAAATTTTATAAAGTTGCTGGAAATTTAATGAACATGTAAATAATTTAAGTTTCATTATTTTGATGTTAGGAGGTGATTTCTAGTTGAGTGCTCGTATTGAAATGTGGCCCCTACGCTTAGGTATTCAAGGTACGTACAAGTCTAGGGCGACCACACCTTTTTGTCAATGACATCACATGATTGTTGGTGATGTGAATTACATTATGTGGAATCATGTTTAATTTGGTGAACGAGCATGTGATTTATTATGTTGGATTTATTGGATTAATTGTTGAACAAGCATGTTGAAATTGTTATGAGCATGAATTTCATTGTCAATCATGTTGTTCAATATTTACGCATGTATGGGTTGTTTCGCATGCAAGGGATGGATTATTTATTTGTATGCTATTGTACGGGATGTCTAGCATACTTTGAGCCAATTATTCGTACCTCGTCGTACTATTTATTTTACCACATGTGAAGGGTTAGCTCACGTAAGCCACCGCACATGTAGGGTTCAGTTGGGAATATTTTGTATGAAACGAATTAGGATTTGTCGTGCAAGGGCACAACCCTCATGTTAATGTGCATGATGTGGAGTCTCACTTTGGTGAGGAGGAACATGGTAGTAATATCACAAGTGTCTTGCTTGGTTGATCACAAGTCTTAAAGCATTAAAATAAGATTTTCCTGATAACAGGTAAGCCCTACAAACTGCATTGATTTTCCTGATAACAGGTTTAGGGAGGAGGAAAATTTGTCCCCAATAAATGCTAATGCTCATCAGAACAGAATTAACAAGTTGTATTCTCCCTGCAAAGGAGAGGTGTCTTGAACTCCAAGTTTTGATTCTAGAAACCATTTTGTCCACCAGCATATCACACTCACCAATGTGAAGCTTCCTTGTACTGATAGAAACACCTAGATACTTGAGTGGGAGAGAGCCAAAGGAGAAACCAGAGAGTGACCCAATAGCATGCTTTGTAAAATTATCAACACCACAACAGTAAACAGAGGACTTGCTTGGGTTAACTTGGAGTCTAGTAGTGTTGGAAAACTATTTGAACCCCTCCAGCATCAAAGCAACAGAGTGTAGGTTGCCATTACAGAACATCAGCAAATCATCAGCAAAGCATAAATGGTTCAGCTGAAGGGATCTACATCTCGTATGTAACTTAAACTGAGTATACTCACCAACAGTTTTCATGGATCTTGAGAAATACTCCATGCAAAGAGTGAAAAGCAATGGTGAAAGGGGATCCCCCTGTCTTAGCCCTCTTCTTGGCTGGATAAGGTCAGTTGGCTCACCATTGATGAGGATGGAATATCTTGTGGTGGAGAGACATGTCATAATAAGTTGGACAAAGAAAGGGGGTAAACCAAGGTCCAGCATAACTTCCTCAATGAATGACCACTCAACAGTGTCATAAGCTTTCCTAATATCCACCTTCATTAGGCAACAAGGTTGAGTTTGGGAGTGATAATACATTTTGATGAGGTCCTGACAAATGAGGACATTGTGCAGGATGGATCTACCAAAAACAAAAGCACCCTAATTGTGGGAGATCAGATCAGGTAAGACCTGACTCAACTTGATGCAGATAAGCTTGGAGATGCATTTATAGATGACATTGCAACAAGCAATGGGTCTAAAATCACTGACAGAGGCAAGAACTGACACTTTTGGAATCAAAGTGATGGAAGTCACATTGAGTTCTTTGAGAATCTTGCCTGTGTGGAAAAAGTCAGTTATGGCTTTATGCAGATCATCCTTCACAATATGCCATGTTGCTTTGTAAAATTGACTGTTGTAACCATCCAGGCCAGGTGCCTTATGGTTAGGAATGGACCAAAGTACAACTTTGATATCATCCATGGTGAAATTACGGTCCAGCAAAGATTTATGAACATCATTGAGTCTAGGGCCTCTATTCATAATGGCAGTGTTGACATGGCATCTTTGATCCATCTGGTTACAGAACAAATCTTTGAAGAATTGAGAAAAAGCCATTTTAACCCCATCGGGTGTTCCAACCCGATTCCCATGCATATCTTGAATGGAATGAATGGTGTTCTGCTGTCTTCTCTGTTTGATACCCTGATGGAAGAGCCTGGAGTTCTCATCTCCCTTTTCTAGCCACTGGATCTTGGCAGTTTTGTGTAGGAAGGACATGTACACCTGGTGTGCACTTTTGTAAGCTTCTGCAGCCTGCTTCTCTTCTGTAGCAGCAATAACATCACCAGGGTTAGCATGGAGATTGGCTTGCTTTGTCAATAAGTCAGCACAGGTTCTCACATCATTAGCCTCCACATCATTGAACCCCTCTTTATTAAGGAGTTTCAGATCCACCTTGAGCCATTTCAGTCTTTGGAGAACTCTAAACATGTGGCACCCATGCACCTGTTTAAGCCAGTTACTATGGACCACCTCAAAGAACTTATCTGCACAAGTCCACATATTATAAAATCTAAAAGGTCTTCTGATAGGGTTATCAATGTAGCTTTTCATCACCATTGGACAGTTATAAAACATACCCTCAGGTAAGAAGTGAGCCTCCACATTAGGAAAAAGGTCAGTCCAACTTGTGGTTGCCAGAACTCTATCAATTCTGGATAGGACCCTATCCTCCCCCACCTGTTTATTATTCCAGGTAAACTGATTACAATAAGCCATGCAAGATCTCATTGGTTGGATATCCCTAATTCTGACTGGTGCACCAACTCTGTCCTCTATGTCCATTAGGGCATTAAAATCACCCATAATAACCCAAGGTTGATTGCAATGGTCAGCAATCTGACACAAGGCATTCCACAATGGGATTCTATCCTTCATATCATTCATGCCATAGATAAAGGTGCCAAAAAACCCAGTGCCAGTACTTTTGGGAGTGATAAAACAATGAATATATTGACTACTCATAGACTCAATATTCACTGTGAAGCTATTAGGATCCCAGGCCAGAATAATTCTACCAGAGGTAGAATAAGTAACATTGGTGGTGAAGTTCCACCCAGGACAAACATTCAAGTAAAGATCACCTAATTTAGGTCTCTTCACCTTTGTTTCTAGAAGGCTAACCAGTTTAATTCTGTGAGTGTGAATGAATCTCCTTACTTCAATTTTCTTTGCTTTCCTGTTTAGCCCCCTGATGTTCCAGCTCAATATGCTATCCATTGGATCTAGGGGTCATCAACCCCTGGTCCAACAGACTTTCATCATCAACAACAGTCTCAACTTCATCATAATCATCCATGTTGAGAATCTGGAAGCTATTCCTTGTGTTAATTGGTTTCAGTTGCTGGCATTGCTGTTTACTGAAGGAAGTGGCCTGCACAAAACCATCAGAAGCAGCCACATCATGTGCACCCTCCTTTTGAGCCACAGTAGACCCATCCACCTGTGTCTGAGTTGGGGCATTCACAACCCTAGCTTGTTGTTTAGGTACCCATACTCTCCTCTATGGGGCCTTCACAATTTTTGAGCAATGAGCACTCTCATGGCCAAACCCTCTACAATGAGAGCATAAGATTGGGAGCCAATCATATTCTAAAAGTTGATCAACTATATGACCTTTCTCATTGACAAATTGGATCTGTTTAGGACATAGCTGACCAATATTTGCCTCAACAAGTACCTTGGCAAACATCAACTTGTCCCTATTCTTAGTAGCTTGGTCTACTCTAATGGCTTTACCCACATGACCAGCTATTTTGAACAAGCTTTTCTCCCCCCAATACTTAACATCTAACCCAGGAAGTTTAATCCATAATGGAACTTGCTTCACAGGGTCTTTTGCATAGTTGACATCTGCAGACCAGGGCTTAACAATCAAAGGTTTTTTATCAAAAAAGTAGGCGTTCCCCTGAAGAATTTTGTGACAGTTCTCCATGGTGGTGAATCTAATAACTTATATACCTTTCCCAATCAAAGAAACCTTCTCCACCCCCATTTTCCCACAGATTCTATGTACAAATCCCTCCATCACATGTTGAGGGCGGTTTGCACCCAACACATAGCACACAACAGCTGACTGCCAGTAAGCAATCTCATCCTCAATATCTTCAAGATCAATTGTAACAGGGGATGGAACGGGGGAATACGCAATCACAACAGTTTCAGCAGTATTAGCATGGATATGTTCATCATTATCATCAAAAAACATAATCACAGGATCACCATTATGAGATTGACCAATTTTAGACCCATTACCCCCATTCCCGCCAGATTTTAAATTCGAAGAAAAATGGGTACAAATGTCATGTCCAGATTCAACTCCATTAATCCAAGCATTGAATTCATTACGCACCAGTGAACGCATTTGTAAAGAAGCCAGTGAAGATTTGGGGGTGAGAATCTCAGGTTCCAATAATTCTGGGTTTGAAATCGAACCCTCCGAAATTGCATCATCATCCGCCATTAATGGGGTTTGAGTGTTTTTCGAGGATGCGCGAGTAATAGGCTTAGTGAGAGCATCCTTATTCTTATTCGGTTGTTTTCCAGAAGATTTTCCATGGTTCTTTCGAGGTCTTCCCATGGTGTCGAAGGAGAGGAGGAGATCGCCTCTTCGAAACCTCTCAACCACAGCGTATTTGCAAGTGAACGCTCCTAATAACGTCCTTTGCGCGTGCAGCGTCGTGGGATCCGTTACAGGCTATCATGGGCGTCGCTTATTTTTGTGGCGATCGCCCGGGACTGCGGAACACGTATTTTGGTATAACTCTTCGGCCAATTGGTGTTAATGAATGTTTGGGCAATTTTTAGGGTCGTTGGTTTTCTAACATTATTTGTCACACACAATCACATAATTCGCTACACATAACTAACATTACAACATGAGTCAAAATAATATGTCACGTAGTTTATGATAGGCTTCTATGGGTAATATTTGCGCCGGCTTGGTACCGCTTCTATCGTCGATCCAACACATGCCCCGGTCGGGGTAGTGCATTCACGAGCGAATTTCGTCCCAAGAGGCCAATCACGATGTAAGCCAAGGGGGCATGCACCAATGAGAGGGACCTAGTGGGCGAGCGATTGGGTTTGGAATAGGTGTACTACTAGCGAAAGTGCCGAGTGGACAACATTCGAAGCGTATGCACCCAGGGGTGGCGATGGGTATCCTTATTCCCAACTCCCGAGATGAAACATGCCAAGGGAGCCAAGATTCGTTATGCGGTTCTGTCCGTTCACATTAATATGCTGATTATCAGGTCGTCCCAACTTGATAGGGAAATAAACGCTGGGTAGGATCGTTTCACCCTTCGGCTATTTTGATTACCTTCGAGCACGAGTATTTCATTAACATCCTCAGCGGAGTCGCCACTGTGAGGGGGTCGAAAAAGCACGAGGCTAATGCGTGACCTCGTCCCTCGTGGGCGTGACGTTGTCAGATCAAGTGTAATTAGATTTCCTGTGAGTTTACACCCAATCGACTAGTAATATAGGAGTCGTCATTCAGTTTTTAACGACAATGAGAAAAACTGACAAAACCCGGTTATCGTGACATAAAGGGAGTGCAATTATGTTCGACCATGACGGCCATAGGTTCCCTTGTGATCCCTAGTGTGGAGATCGCTCAACGTACACCCGCAGGGCAGAGATTGAGAGTTCGGGGGACTATGACTACCGAGAGGAGTGCTCATCGATAATACTCCAGAGGCAGGTTATCCTTACTAGCTCAGCATAAATAATTGAAGGGGACATGCGTTAAACTATTAAACTATTCTAAATTGATTTTAGCAATATGCAACACATAATACTAAATCGATCGTGATTATCTTATTTAGATTGATTTAAGGTACCTAGCATGGTAATTCAATTGTCCAAGGTATTATCTTATTAGGCGTGATAGATCAATCAAATTAATAGTTTGAAAGTTTTATAAAAGGGCGATAAAAGAGATTAAATCATATGAGGGACACATTACAACGCACCCTTGAGAGGTGCGTTGTGGTTCTCAGAAAACTAACCACTTTGGCTTTGCTATTTCTCCTTTTATTTAACGAATCTCGGGTTTCCAAGCAATGTTCCAGTATTTAGGCTTAATTCATCGGCTACAAGGGGCAGGATGCGTTCTGTTCGACTTTGGGTCGATTGCGACAGAACGCTAGATCAATTTCGCAGCGTGAGGCTTAGGCTTAAGGCTAGAGTCAATACTCAGATTATGGAATTGTGTGTTGTTTCACGTCGGTTTTTAGGCTGTATTTATAGGAAAAGAGTGTGTGGAAACATAGATTTTAAGATACGAATCCAAAAAGAATCCGGAAATAAAACGGCCCCAGGTATTTTCAGCGCCCAGGGCTGGGCGACGAAGATTTCGGCACCCAGATCCAGGCGTTGAAAATAGGATCTGGGCAGAGTTCTTTGTCAGATCTGGACTCTTAAAACACTGAGCTTTTGAGACTTATCCGATTCTTTTAGTGCGCATTAACTTAGGACGGAATGCATCTGGGCCCGCTACGAACTATAGGTTCGTTAGGAATTTAATTAATACGTAACTCTTATTTTCGAATTATAGCAGGAATAGAATTCCTTTTGCCAATTCTATCACTTTTAGGGTTTATGTTGGAGTGTAACACCTAATTCTGACAGTTTTCTATTTTTTATGACTTTGCCACTTTTAACAACTACTTCTTACGACAGTTACTATTCTTAGCAGGTTTCTATAAATAGCAGTTTTGGCTGAAATGAAAGGGTGATTGAGATTCGTTATTTTATAGGAGATGCGTTGCCAAGTGGAGATTTACGTTCTCATCATCGAACCTTCCCTTTCGGGAATGGGGACAAAAGTAGGTGTCTACAGGGAGCAGTCGAACTAACAGACGTCGATGGAACATAATTCAGATCTCTGACAAACCTTGATCAACTCAAGAAGTTCTATGTCTAAGTTCCATGTTCAAATTCAAGAAACCAATTCAAAAGTCCTGTAAGGTCGTCAAAACTACGTCCGGCCTGATTCCTTAACGGGTGATACGGTTATGGATGAAAGTGATAGTCTTATGCTAGCAATTGGAACCAAAACTGATTTGGGTTCAATGGCTCATTTTGTGTGCATGGTGACTTGGATTGAGTGAGCTCGTTATATGGTCCTTATTATCAAGGTGGTACGTTAATTAAACTGGTCCGTTTAATCACATTGGTCCGCTTGTTTAAACAGATTGTACGCACTTATTATTTTTAATTGCTTTGGTTAAAGTCGGTTTAATAAAGGGATATTTGTTTAAATCCCCAATTTAAATTCACTCATTACTTAGCTTTGATTATTGTTGTTTGTAAGGAGAGTTTTAAGCCTCTGTAACCTCCAATTTAGTGACTGAATTAGGAGGCTTTAGAGCTTGTAACTGCCAGTTTTAAAGGCTCTTAAATGGCTCTTAATTAGCCGTTTAAAGCTCTTGTAGCTGTTGGTTTTTGGCTATTTATAGTCAGCTTCTTGATTGGAATAAACAACCAACTGGATGATTAAAACACTTGTTTGTTACATTTCGAATTATAGTTTATAATTCAGCCTTTTTCTTTGTTTTTCCTATTCAAAGAACTGATTGTGAGTCAATAGGTCTTGTCTTGCATTCACGATCAACGAGTTAAAGGTCTAGCTTGTTAATCAACTATCCTTGTTTATACAACGAGTTTTTAAACTCGTATCATTAGTGGTATCAGAGCCAGGTTTGTGTGATCCGCCCAAAAAAAAAGAAAAAAAAGGGAAAAAAAAAGCAAAAAAAATAGAAAAAAAAAAAAGCTGCTGTTCGTAATTCTTACAAACTGAAATATGGATTTTGATGATCCTGACTTTCTACAACATCTCCAAGAAGCCTTGAAGAACGTTAAAGATGGGGGGTATCGTAGGCCTCCTAGGCGTGATCTACGGGCTATGGATGAATTCAAGGTCACCGAACTTCCTGAATTTGTTGGTGGAACAGATCCGGAAGCCTATTTGGAGTGGGAGCACAAAATAGAGAGAATGTTCGATTTCAAGGACATTGATGATGAGAAGCGTTGCAAATATGCCATATTGAAGCTAGGACGAGGGGCTTCATTGTGGTTCGAGGGACTGAAATCCAAGAGAATACGTGAAGGGAAGGAGAAAATTACCTCTTGGGAGTCTTTGAAACGTAAGCTACGTAAAAGGTATGTGCCAACAACTCATAGAATAACAACTTATCGTAAAATTGCCGAATTGAGGCAAGGAAAAATGAGTGTGGCTGAATATATTGATGAGTTTGAAAAGTTGTCCTTAATGGGAGAAATTGAGGAAATTGAGGAAAAAAAACTGTCCAGATTTTGAAGGGGTCTAAATTATAATATTGCCAATACCGTAGACCTTTATCCATATTCTGATTTTGACACTCTTTGTGGACTTTGTTTAAAATTGGAAAATCAAGGGAAGGCAAAATATGGGGGAAGGTCTAGTATGGATGGTAAAGCCAAGTCTTGGGCTAAATCCGAACCTAGCTTGAAACCAAACACATCACCTAGTACCGTAGGTTCAAGTAATTCTACGGCTGCCCCTAAACTATCTAACCCAACCAAAGAAACAAGTCTGTCCAAGGTGCATTGTTTTAAGTGTCAAGGGTTTGGGCATTACCAAAATGCGTGTCCAAATAAACGAGTAGTGACCTTGAGAGAAGCTGTTGAATGTCGTGAGGAGTTGTTTGAAGAGGAAAAGAGGTTGGGGGACGTATTTGTGTTTGATGAGAGTGGTGATGAGGAGGAAGAGGAAGGGTATGAGGCTCCAATTTATGACACAAATCTGGTTTTTAGAGCGCTACAAACTCAAATTTCACCTACTGGTCTAGACCAACGAGATCAGTTGTTTCATACTAAATGTCTAGTGAAAGATAAGTGGTGTAGTGTAATTGTTGATGGGGGGAGTTGTACCAATGCTGCTTCTAGTGAAATGGTGTCAAAATTAGGCTTAATCACTACTGCCCATCCTAGGCCATACGCACTCCATTGGCTTGATGATGGTAATAGTGTAAAAATGTCGAAGCAAGTAAGGGTTGGTTTGACTATGGGTTCGTATGTGGATGAAGTTCTTTGTGATGTTATTCCTATGGATGCTTGTCATATTTTGTTGGGTCGTCCTTGGCAGTTTGATAGGGACGTGATTCATAAAGGGAGAAGCAATGAGTATGAATTGAGAGACAAAGGCAAGAAAATTGTGCTAAAGCCTATGTCATCTCAAGCGGTTCGATCCATGAGTGTGAAACAAAAGAAAAGGCCGAATCTCACCATGTTGGCTAGTGAACGAGAAATTGAGCAAGCTCTTGATCATGGAGAGTTGGTGTATTTGCTCGTGGCTAAGGAGAGTCCAATTGAAGGCTAAAATTGGAAAGAAGGCAGTCCTATTGCCGAATTGCTGTTTGAGTTCAAGGATGTATTTCCGGATGAATTACCACCAGGTTTGCCCCATATTCGTGGTATTGAACATCAAATTGATCTTATTCCAGGAACTTCTTTGCCTAATAAGGCTGCCTATCGTTGCAATCCGGAGGAAACAAAGGAATTACAAAAGCAAATTGATGAACTTGTGAATCGAGGCTATGTTAGAGAAAGCTTGAGTCCATGTGCTGTTCCGGTGTTGCTTGTGCCTAAGAAAGATGGAACATGGCGAATGTGTGTTGATAGTAGGGCTGTGAATAACATTACCATCAAGTATCATTTTCCAATTTCGAGACTTGATGATATGTTAGATGTGCTCCATGGTTCGAAGTTGTTCTCAAAAATTGATTTGCGAAGTGGTTATCATCAGATTCGGATGCGTGAAGGAGATGAGTGGAAAACGGCTTTCAAGACAAAACATGGTTTGTATGAGTGGACCGTCATGCCATTTGGTCTCACTAATGCTCCTAGTACGTTTATGAGGCTAATGAACGAAGTGCTTAAATCATTTTTGGGCAGATTCGTTGTGGTATATCTTGATGACATCTTGGTGTATAGTAGGAACGAAGGGGAGCATCTGATTCATTTGAGGGATGTTTTTGAAACACTTAGAGCTCAAAGGCTCTATGGGAAGCTAGAGAAGTGTTCATTCCTTGTTGACAATGTTGTATTCTTGGGCTATGTGGTTTCGAAAGATGGAGTGTCCGTGGATCAGTCTAAGATCGAGGCTATCAAATCGTGGCCTAATCCTAAAACTATAAGTGAGGTGCGTTCATTTCATGGTCTTGCTTCATTTTATAGACGTTTCATTCGTGATTTCAGTACTATTACTAGTCCTATCACTAGTTGCTTGAAGAAAGGTGCTTTTGTATGGGGAGAGGACGCTCAAAAGGCGTTTGATGTGATTAAAGAGCGTTTGTGTGCTGCTCCTATTTTGGCGCTGCCAGATTTCTCTCAACCTTTTGAGGTCGAGTGTGATGCTAGTGGAGTGGGGATTGGTGCTGTTTTGATCCAAGGTAAGCGTCCCATAGCTTATTTTTCGGAAAAGTTAGGGGGTGCTCGTTTGAATTATTGCACTTATGATAAAGAGTTCTATGCCATTGTTAGAGCTTTGGATCATTGGAGTCATTATTTGCGTTCTAGCCACTTTGTTTTGCATTCTGATCATGAATCTTTGAAGTATATTAATGGGCAACAAAAATTGAGCCCAAGGCATGCTAAATGGGTTGAGTTCTTGCAATCCTTTCATTTTTCTTCGAAATACAAAGATGGTAAAAGCAATGTGGTGGCTGATGCATTATCACGAAGGTACACTTTGCTTGCTACACTTGATGTTCGTTTGTTGGGGTTTGAGACCTTAAAAGATTATTATCATGATGATGGTGATTTTGGAGTTGCATTCGAGAAATGTGCAGTTGGTGCTTATGGGGAGTACATGTTGCAAGATGGGTTTCTTTTCAAAGGTAATCGCCTTTGTATTCCTAAGCATTCAATTCGTGAGTTACTAGTGCGTGAGGCTCATGGTGGAGGATTGGTTGGTCACTTTGGCATAGCCAAGACCTTGGAAATTTTGAGAGAACATTTCTTTTGGCCTAAAATGTTAGGTGATGTAACGAACATTGTGAATAAATGTGTGACTTGTCATATGGCCAAGAGTTCTTTCAAACCCGGTTTATACTCACCTTTGCCGGTTCCAGTTCGCCCTTGGGAAGATGTATCCATGGATTTTATAGTGGCTTTTCCTCGTACTCAAAGAGGTAAGGATGCTATTATGGTCGTGGTGGATAGATTTTCAAAAATGGCTCACTTCGTTGCTTGTCACAAAACGGATGATGCTTGTAATGTGGCTGATTTGTATTATAAGGAGATTGTTCGTTTGCATGGAATTCCAAAGACTATTGTTTCTGATCGAGATTCCAAGTTCTTGAGTTACTTTTGGAATGCATTGTGGAGAAAGGTGGGAACCAAGTTGTTGTTTAGCACTTCACATCACCCTCAAACTGATGGGCAAAGAGAGGTGACAAATCGAACCTTGGGAACGCTATTGAGAGGGTTGGTAAGTAAAACGCAAAAGGATTGGGATGTCAAGCTTGCTCACGCTGAATTTGCTTATAACCGGTCTCCTACTTATGCTACTGGTCATTCTCCATTTGAGGTAGTATATGGGATTAATCCATACTTGCCCTTGGATTTAATTCCATTACCAAAAGATGAGTTGGTTCACAAGGATGCCGATGCTAAGTTAAAGTCTATGATGAAACTGCACCAACAAGTTCGTGAGCGAATTGAAGCTATTAATGCCTCTTATAAACAGAAATCAAATAAGAATCGCAAACCAAGGTTGTTTGAAGAAGGTGATTTGGGTTGGGTTCATTTAAGGAAAGAGCGTTTTCCAAGCAAACGCAAGAACAAGCTTATGCCTAGGGCTGAAGATCCTTACAAGGTGGTTGCACGTGTGAATGATAATGCTTACAAGATTGAGCTTCCGGGAGACTATGGTGTCCATGCTACTTTCAATGTAGGTGATCTTTCACCTTATCTTGACGATGATGGCCTTGCTGAATTGAGGTCAATTCCTTTTAAAGGGGGAGGGGATGATACGGTTATGGATGAAACTGATAGTCTTATGCTAGCAATTGGAACCAAAACTGATTTGGGTTCAATGGCTCATTTTGTGTGCATGGTGACTTGGATTGAGTGAGCTCGTTATATGGTCCTTATTATCAAGTAGGTAAGTTAATCAAACTGGTCCGTTTAATCACATTGGTCCGCTTGTTTAAACAGATTGTACGCACTTATTATTTTTAATTGCTTTGGTTAAAGTCGGTTTAATAAAGGGATATTTGTTTAAATCCCCAATTTAAATTCAGTCATTACTTAGCTTTGATTATTGCTGTTTGTAAGGAGAGTTTTAAGCCTTTGTAACCTCCAATTTAGTGACTGAATTAGGAGGCTTTAGAGCTTGTAACTGCCAGTTTTAAAGGCTCTTAAATGGCTCTTAATTAGCCGTTTAAAGCTCTTGTAGCTGTTGGTTTTTGGCTATTTATAGTCAGCTTCTTGATTGGAATAAACAACCAACTGGATGATTAAAACACTTGTTTGTTACATTTCGAATTATAGTTTATAATTCAGCCTTTTTCTTTGTTTTGGACGCGTTTCCTATTCAAAGAACTGATTGTGAGTCAATAGATCTTGTCTTGCATTCACGATCAACGAGTTAAAGGTCTAGCTTGTTAATCAACTATCCTTGTTTATACAACGAGTTTTTAAACTCGTATCACAAATTGACTTAGATTTACTTGGTACATGTCTGCACAAAAGGTCAAGGTATACTTAGTTCTCTCCCTAGCTCTTTCATTTCAATTTTTAACCCCCAGTTGCTATTATGTCTTCTCATTAATGATGCTTTTCAGATTTCGATTTTAGATGCCCGTGTCATATGTCTGAGTAGGGTGAGCCTTGGTTAAGTGCCAAGTCCTATTGACAATGTCTGATTTTTTCAAAGGGGATTCGCAAGCATTTGGATTTACCATGAACGGGTGCCCTGAGTTCGAAGGAACGATGGGGCGATGCCGTAGAACAATCCTCTTTATTGCAAGCTTACTGCCTTTACTACTTGTTGGCGATTATGACCGTGTCTAGTGGTGAAAGAAGGTCTTAATGAGTTGCTTTGCTTTGGGGAGGGACAAGTCGAGTACTTTAGAGGTCATGGACGCTCGCGTTAGCCCCATTCAATTGAGGCAAAGCGATCTTTTGAGTATTGGCTAAGTGCCTAGGAGTGTGAGTGCTCCTTCTGGCAAGGGTACGTGCCCTTATTATTTTTCGATGTGTGCTCATTTTGGCATCTTGATGACTTGGATTCTTCCTTTGACTTAAAATTTTTCTTTTGACTTGGATTGCAAGTAATTAAATTTCAATAAGGGACTCTATTTTTTATTCTTGTTATTCTATAGATTTTAACATTTTTGCAAATTGGTTGGGCCGAATCATGGATTGCCTACGTATCTGCCTTAAATAGATTTAATTTGGAATCAGGTCTTGCGTAGCTCTTAGCCAGAAAATGGTTTCTTAGGATGCAATTTTAGACAAGTACGTTCGAGTGGAATCGTAATGTTTGAAATAGGGTGAAATAAGTGTACGAAAATTTTGGAGCGCGCGTATTTTGCGTATTTTATACGATCTTCTACCCCCAAGTGTTTGTTATTCTTCCGCATGTATATAGGAAGATATACAAACACTTTTAGGAATTGGGAGTTGAAAAGTGATAAGCAAGAATGGCGCCCAGGGATGGGCGTTATTATTTTTGGCGCCCAGGTCTGGGCGTTGAAAACGTGTTATGGGCTGCCTTTTTACGCTGCTCCTTTTCGTTTCGTGCCAAGTATTTGCGAATCTTTTTTGTGCGCTAAATGCTTCTTTTTCTATTTTAGACGAACTTTAAAAGCGCTTTGCAAAGTTTTTTCTTTTTTTTCCTTTTTTTTACGTTAAGCGTAGAACGCACTTTTCATTTGTCTTTTTTTTTATTCGTGACTCAAGACGGCTTGAAAGATGGGTTGAATGAGATAGGATAATTTGTATAGGTATTAGTCAAGCATCGTAGAACTTTATGTAGTTTTTGTGGTATGATTTGGATTGGCTGACTCAATTCCTTTTCTTCGTTTACTTGGGTAAATTCCGCACTTTGGGAGGTACGGGCTAAGTATTTCATGGCTCGCTCTTTTCACTCTCCCTTTTTCTTTCTCTTTTCCACATTCTCTTTTTCTCTCTCTCTTTTTTTTGCTTGGGATTTCTCCCCCCTTTTTATTTGGGCTAAAAGGTAGATGGTGGTGCGATTGTTTTCAAGTGATTTGGGGGTGGGTATTTATGTGTGATTTTTTGCAGGTTGGTGTGATTTTCTGGCGTAGGGTATTATTTGGTTGGTAGAGATGGGCTTTGTGGGTGGTTGGGCAGACGTTGTTGACGGTGGTTCGGGTAGAGGGGCAATGATGGGTGGTTGGTTCAGGTGGTTTCGGTTACTTTCGGTGGTTGTGGTCTTTGAATCACGAGGCGAGACTGAGTGAGCCTCGTTTGGTAGGCCTATGGTGAACCTTTAATTTTAGTAGGCCTAGGGTGGACCTTTAAATTGTCTTACTTTGCAAGCGTATTTAGTCGTTTCTTAAAATGTGCAAATAGCGTAGATTCAAAATGTTGTTTTTACTTTATTGAAATTTAACGAAAGAATTACATCGAAAATAATCTTTTTTGCTTCTTTTCAGATTCCAGTTTCCGGGATTTAATTGGAAGTTGTGATTTAGACTCGAACTTTCATTAATTTTTATAACCCGTGTAGGAATACAAGGAGGTGGCCTAGACTCAAAATAATGATGTGGCGTAAGCCTATAATACTTGACCAAACAACTTTCAGACTTAGGCTAATTGGACCATAACTTTCGTTGGTTGACACTTTAGATTTTAACCCCTGTGTGTTCATTTGTCATGCGCCATTTTGCTTAATGTTGGCAAGGTAGTTAGTTGAGGAGATCGAATTTTCATTTTTTCAAGATTAGAATCATTAGTGCGGCTTCCCTCTTAGTGTGTATTGCTTTACCCCAATGGTAGCCTTATGGCATGCCGATTTGGGTATTTTCATGGTTCGTCATGTTGCATTCATGGAAAATCTTTTAGTCCGTACTTAGGAGTACTTCAAGGAGCGAGTGGCTCGAGAGGACTATGATAGTCGTGACCCAATGTGATCATAAGCCTTGAGGCCATTAATTTTTTCGCCAATGGTATTGACACCTTAGGCTCACTTTGGGGGTTGTGCGACTATGGAGGAATGATTTTCAGAATGTGATTGTTTCCATTTTGCAAATACTTGAATTACATAATATATTCTTTTTATTGGTGAGAGAGAGTATTGAGGCCGTAGATTCTTAGCAAGGGATGACAATTACATATGAGTGCTTATTGATTTCTTTTAAATTTTACGAAGGGAGACTCAATATGGTTTAACCTTTTAACTTGCAGAACGACACCAAGCATTAGGACTGATTCTATGTATAAGACAACTAAGGCTTAGGATTTAGATTGTACTTTGGCATAGCCTAGTCTAGACTCGGATTTATTTATTTTTTATTCGAACATTATTTTTCCTTGAAAATTTTATTCGAACATCATTTTTTGAATACTTTGCCCATGTGACATTCAAGGTCATTTAATCAGCGTGCTCGGTTTAGTGCCGAACATAGTCGTCATAGGAGGCCTAGTGACGACACAATGAGTTGTTTAGTTTATAAGTCGTTCTTTAGAATCGAGTGCCTTTTTCCATACGTCCTTGTAGCAAATTTGTTACGAAAGTTTTTTTTTATTGCTACGTATATTTTGTGCGCGGGTACCGAGGCTGCTGTGCCTGACCAAGAGGCCAGGCAGCAACTTCAGCGCCCAGCAGGGGCGTTGAAAATAATTGGCGCCCAGCCAGGGGCGCTGAAAATGCGTCCCTGACTGGTACTCGTATTCTGTTCGTCTATCTTTTTTCGTACATACGACTTAATTTTACGTGCTTGCCTAATAACGTCCTTTTTTTTTGGCAAGCAAGCAAGAAATTATATTATAGATAACACCAACATACAACTCAGAAAGAGGAGAGGCAAACCTTCTAGGAAGGACTCCCTCAAAGCTCAAACTGAGAAAAACAGAAGCTCAAAAGAGCAACTGACTAGCTAGTTACAAGGCAAGAAGCCACTCCCTATCCCTAGCTCTAATTTTCTGACTAATAATGCTCATTACTCTATGTTTAACAGTATACTGGATAGTTTTAACAGTACAAGCAATGGATGGAACAGATTGTTCCCAAATAGCTAGGTTCCTAGCTTTCCAAATCTGGTACACAGTACAAGCAACAGCAGCATAAGCAACCTTCCTAGTAAAGGAATTTTTACAGTACCTATGAATCCACTTAAGGAGAGTGAAAAGATTGTTCCTGGAGGAGGTAAAGCCAAGCCAAGCCAACATCATGGAAATGCATTCTTTACTAAAATGACACTTGAAGAACAAATGAGCACTATTTTCAGTGTCATGTCCACATAAAGCACATGTTTCATCCATGGTAACCCTATATCTGTGTAGTCTTTCTTTGGTCTTGAGTCTGTCCTGGAGAGCCAGCCATATAGTGACTCTATTCTTGGGAAGAGTATACCTATTCCACACAAAATAGTCAAAGTTGACCTTAGGGATCCGATCACACAAGTTCTGATAGATTACTTTGATAGAGTAACTTGTAGCAGTGAGCCAAGAATTGGAGTGTAGTCTGTCAGAACATTCTTTTTTAACTTTGCAAATATACTTCATAGCCCAACTGGCTGCCACAGATGGACTGTAATCCACCCAGTTCCTGTTTTTCACATAGACTGTATGCACCCACTTCACCCACAGGTTGTCTTGTTTTTGAGCTATAGCCCAGGCCAGGTTCCCAACTTCAGCTTGATTCCAAAGAGCTAAGTTTCTGAAACCAAGCCCCCCTTGAGTTTTAGACCCACAAAGAACATGCCAAGCCACTGGACCTGGCCTACTGTCATCATAGGTTCCATACCACAGGTAAGCTCTACAAACTGCATTGATTTTCCTGATAACAGGTTTAGGGAGGATGAAAATTTGTCCCCAATAAATGCTAATGCTCATCAGAACAGAATTAACAAGTTGTATTCTCCCTGCAAAGGAGAGGTGTCTTGAACTCCAAGTTTTGATTCTAGAAACCATTTTGTCCACCAGCATATCACACTCACCACTGTGAAGCTTCCTTGTACTGATAGGAACACCTAGATACTTGAGTGGGAGACAGCCAAAGGAGAAACCAGAGAGTGACCCAATAGCATGCTTTGTAAAATTATCAACACCACAACAGTAAATAGAGGCCTTGCTTGGGTTAACTTGGAGTCCATTAGTGTTGGAAAACACTTTGAACCCCTCCAGCATCAAAGCAACAGAGTGTAGGTTGCCATTACAGAACATCAGCAAATCATCAGCAAAGCATAAAATGGTTCAGCTGAAGGGATCTACATCTCTTATGTAACTTAAACTGAGTATAATCACCAACAGTTTTCATGGATCTTGAGAAATACTCCATGCAAAGAGTGAAAAGCAATGGTGAAAGGGGACCCCCCTGTCTTAACCCTCTTCTTGGCTGGATAAGGTCAGTTGGCTCACCATTGATGATGGAATATCTTGTGGTGGAGAGACATGTCATAATAAGTTGGACAAAGAAAGGGGGAAAACCAAGGTCCAGCATCACTTCCTCAATGAATGACCACTCAACAGTGTCATAAGCTTTCCTAATATCCACCTTCATTAGGCAACAAGGTTGAGTTTGGGAGTGATAATACATTTTGATGAGGTCCTGACAAATGAGGACATTGTGCAGGATGGATCTACCAGAAACAAAAGCACCCTAATTGTGGGAGATCAGATCAGGTAAGACCTGACTCAACTTGATGCAGATAAGCTTGGAGATGCATTTATAGATGACATTGCAACAAGCAATGGGTCTAAAATCACTGACAGAGGCAGGAACTGAGACTTTTGGAATCAAAGTGATGGAAGTCACATTGAGTTCTTTGAGAATCTTGTCTGTCTGGAAAAAGTCAGTTATGGCTTTATGTAGATCATCCTTCACAATATGCCATGTTGCTTTGTAAAATTGACTGTTGTAACCATCCAGGCCAGGTGCCTTATGGTTAGGAATGGACCAAAGTACAACTTTGATATCATCCATGGTGAAATTACAGTCCAGAAAAGATTTATGAACATCATTGAGTCTAGGGCCTCTATTCATAATGGCAGTGTTGACATGGCATCTTTGATCCATCTGGTTACAGAACAAATCTTTGAAGAATTGAGAAAAAGCCATTTTAACCCCATCAGGTGTTCCAACCCAATTCCCATGCATATCTTGAATGGAATGAATGGTGTTCTGCTGTCTTCTCTGTTTGATACCCTGATGGAAGAGCCTGGAGTTCTCATCTCCCTTTTCTAGCCACTGGATCTTGGCAGTTCGTTGTAGGAAGGACATGTACACCTGGTGTGCACTTTTGTAAGCTTCTGCAGCCTGTTTCTCTTCTGTAGCAGCAATAACATCACCAGGGTTAGCATGGAGATTGGCTTGCTTTGTCAATAAGTCAGCACAGGTTCTTACATCATTAGCCTCCACATCACTGAACCCCTCTTTAGAGTTTCAGATCCACCTTGAGCCATTTCAGTCTTTGGAGAACTCTAAACATGTGGCACCCATGCACCTGTTTAAGCCAGTTACTATGGACCACCTCAAAGAACTTATCTGCACAAGTCCACATATTATAAAATCTAAAAGGTCTTCTGATAGGGTTATCAATGTAGCTTTTCATCACCATTGGACAGTTATAAAACATACCCTCAGGTAAGAAGTGAGCCTCCACATTACGAAAAAGGTCAGTCCAACTTGTGGTTGCCAGAACTCTATCAATTCTGGATAGGACCCTATCCTCTCCCACCTGTTTATTATTCCAGGTAAACTGATTACAATAAGCCATGCAAGATCTCATTGGTTGGATATCCCTAATTCTGACTGGTGCACCAACTCTGTCCTCTATGTCCATTAGGGCATTAAAATCACCCATAATAACCCAAGGTTGATTGCAATGGTCAGCAATCTGACACAAGGCATTCCACAATGGGATTCTATCCTTCATATCATTCATGCCATAGATAAAGGTGCCAAAAAACCCAGTGCCAGTACTTTTGGGAGTGATAAAACAATGAATATATTGACTACTCATAGACTCAATATTCACTGTGAAGCTATTAGGATCCCAGGCCAGAATAATTCTACCAGAGGTAGAATAAGTAACATTGGTGGTGAAGTTCCACCCAGGACAAACATTCAAGTAAAGATCACCTAATTTAGGTCTCTTCACCTTTGTTTCCAGAAGGCTAACCAGTTTAATTTTGTGAGTGTGAATGAATCTCCTCACTTCAATTTTCTTTGCTTTCCTGTTTAGCCCCCTGATGTTCCAGCTCAATATGCTATCCATTGGATCTAGGGGTCATCAACCCCTGGTCCAACAGAATTTCATCATCAACAACAGTCTCAACTTCATCATAATCATCCATGTTGAGAATCTGGAAGCTATTCCTTGTGTTAACTGGTTTCAGTCGCTGGCATTGCTGTTTACTGAAGGAAGTGGCCTGCACAAAACCATCAAAAGCAGCCACATCATGTGCACCCTCCTTTTGAGCCACAGTAGACCCATCCACCTGTGTCTGAGTTGGGGCATTCACAACCCTAGCTTGTTGTTTAGGTACCCATACTCTCCTCTATGGGGCCTTCACAATTTTTGAGCAATGAGCACTCTCATGGCCAAACCCTCTACAATGAGAGCATAAGATTGGGAGCCAATCATATTCTAAAAGTTGATCAACTATATGACCTTTCTCATTGACAAATTGGATCTATTTAGGACATAGCTGACCAATATTTGCCTCAACAAGTACCTTGGCAAACATCAACTTGTCCCTATTCTTAGTAGCTTGGTCTACTCTAATGGCTTTACCCACCTGACCAGCTATTTTGAACAAGCTTTTCTCCCCCCAATACTTAACATCTAACCCAGGAAGTTTAATCCATAATGGAACTTGCTTCACAGGGTCTTTTGCATAGTTGACATCTGCAGACCAGGGCTTAACAATCAAAGGTTTTTTATCAAAAAAGTAGGCGTTCCCCTGAAGAATTTTGTGAGAGTTCTCCATGGTGGTGAATCTAATAACATATATACCTTTCCCAATCAAAGCAACCTTCTCCACCCCCATTTTCCCACAGATTCTATGTACAAATCCCTCCATCACATGTTGAGGGCGGTTTGCACCCAACACATAGCACACAACAGCTGACTGCCAGTAAGCAATCTCATCCTCAATATCTTCAAGATCAATTGTAACAGGGGATGGAACGGGGGAATACGCAATCACAACAGTTTCAGCAGTATTAGCATGGATATGTTCATCATTATCATCAAAAAACATAATCACAGGATCACCATTATGAGATTGACCAATTTTAGACCCATTACCCCCATTCCCGCCAAATTTTAAATTCGAAGAAAAATGGGTACAAATGTCATGTCCAGATTCAACTCCTTTAATCCAAGCATTGAATTCATTACGCACCAGTGAACGCATTTGTAAAGAAGCCAGTGAAGATTTGAGGGTGAGAATCTCAGGTTCCAATAATTATGGGTTTGAAATCGAACCATCCGAAATTGCATCATCATCCGCCATTAATGGGGTTTGAGTGTTTTTCGAGGATGCGCGAGTAATAGGCTTAGTGAGAGCATCCTTATTCTTATTCGGTTGTTTTCCAGAAGATTTTCCATGGTTCTTTCGAGGTCTTCCCATGGTGTTGAAGGAGAGGAGGAGATCGCCTCTTCGAAACCTCTCAACCACAGCGTATTTGCAAGTGAACGCTCCTAATAACGTCCTTTCCGCGTGCAACGTCGTGGGATCCGTTACAGGCTATCATGGGCGTCGCTTATTTTTGTGGCGATCGCCCGGGACTGCGGAACACGCATTTTGGTATAACTCTTCGGCCAATTGGTGTTAATGAATGTTTGGGCAATTTTTAGGGTCGTTGGTTTTCTAACATTATTTGTCACACACAATCACATAATTCGCTACACATAACTAACATTACAACATGAATCAAAATAATATGTCACGTAGTTTATGATAGGCTTCTATGGGTAATATTTGCGCCGGCTTGGTACCGCTTCTATCGTCGATCCAACACATGCCCCGGTCGGGGTAGTGCATTCACGAGCAAATTTCGTCCCAAGAGGCCAATCACGATGTAAGCCAAGGGGGCATGCACCAATGAGAGGGACCTAGTGGGCGAGCGATTGGGTTCGGAATAGGTGTACTACTAGCGAAAGTGCCGAGTGGACAACATTCGAAGCGTATGCACCCCCCGGGTGGCGATGGGTATCCTTATTCCCAACTCCCGAGATGAAACATGCCAAGGGAGCCAAGATTCGTTATGCGGTTCTGTCCTTTCACATTAATATGCTGATTATCAGGTCGTCCCAACTTGATAGGGAAATAAACGCTGGGTAGGATCGTTTCACCCTTCGGCTATTTTGATTACCTACGAGCACGAGTATTTCATTAACATCCCCAGCGGAGTCGCCACTGTGAGGGGGTCGAAAAAGCACGAGGCTAATGCGTGACCTCGTCCCTCGTGGGCGTGACGTTGTCAGATCAAGTGTAATTAGATTTCCTGTGAGTTTACACCCTATCGACTAGTAATATAGGAGTCGCCATTCCGTTTTTAACGACAATGAGAAAAACTGACAAAACCCGGTTATCGTGACATAAAGGGAGTGCAATTATGTTCGACCACGACGGCCATAGGTTCCCTTGTGATCCCTGGTGTGGGGATCGCTCAACGTACACCCGCAGGGCAGAGATTGAGAGTTCGGGGGACTATGACTACCGAGAGGAGTGCTCATCGATAATACTCCAGAGGCAGGTTATCCTTACTAGCTCAGCATAAATAATTGAAGGGGACATGCGTTAAACTATTAAACTATTCTAAATTGATTTTAGCATATGCAACACATAATACTAAATCGATCGTGATTATCTTATTTAGATTGATTTAAGGTACCTAGCATGGTAATTCAATTGTCCAAGGTATTATCTTATTAGGCGTGATAGATCAATCAAATTAATAGTTTGACAGTTTTATAAAAGGGCGATAAAAGCGATTAAATCATATGAGGGACACATTACAACGCACCCTTGAGAGGTGCGTTGTGGTTCTCAGAAAACTAACCACTTTGGCTTTGCTATTTCTCCTTTTATTTAACGAATCTCGGGTTCCAAGCAATGTTCCAATATTTAGGCTTAATTCATCGGCTACAAGGGGCAGGATGCGTTCTGTTCGACTTTGGGTCGATTGCGACAGAACGCTAGATCAATTTCGCAGCGTGAGGCTTAGGCTTAAGGCTAGAGTCAATACTCAGATTATGGAATTGTGTGTTGTTTCATGTCGGTTTTTAGGCTGTATTTATAGGAAAAGAGTGTGTGGAAAGATAGATTTTAAGATACGAATCCAAAAAGAATCCGGAAATAAAACGGCCCCAGGTATTTTCAGCGCCCAGGGCTGGGCGACGAAGATTTCGGCACCCAGATCCAGGCGTTGAAAATAGGATCTTGGCAGAGTTCTTTGTCAGATCTGGACTCTTAAAACACTGAGCTTTTGAGACTTATCCGAGTCTTTTAGTGCGCATTAACTTAGGACGGAATGCATCTGGGCCCGTTACGAACTCTAGGTTCGTTAGGAATTTAATTAATACGTAACTCTTATTTTCGAATTATAGCAGGAATAGAATTCCTTTTGCCAATTCTATCACTTTTAGGGTTTATGTTGGAGTGTAACACCTAATTCTGACAGGTTTCTATTTTTTATGACTTTGCCACTTTTAACAACTACTTCTTACGGCAGTTACTATTCTTAGCAGGTTTCTATAAATAGCAGTTTTGGCTGAAATGAAAGGGTGATTGAGAATCGTTATTTTATAGGAGATGCGATGCCAAGTGGAGATTTACGTTCTCATCATCGAACCTTCCCTTTCGGGAATGGGGACAAAAATAGGTGTCTACAGGGAGCAGTCGAACTAACAGACGTCGATGGAACATAATTCAGATCTCTGACAAACCTTGATCAACTCAAGAAGTTCTATGTCTAAGTTCCATGTTCAAATTCAAGAAACCAATTCAAAAGTCCTGTAAGGTCGTCAAAACTACGTCCGGCCTGATTCCTTAACGGGTGATACGGTTATGGATGAAAGTGATAGTCTTATGCTAGCAATTGGAACCAAAACTGATTTGGGTTCAATGGCTCATTTTGTGTGCATGGTGACTTGGATTGAGTGAGCTCGTTATATGGTCCTTATTATCAAGGTGGTACGTTAATCAAACTGGTCCGTTTAATCACATTGGTCCGCTTGTTTAAACAGATTGTACGCACTTATTATTTTTAATTGCTTTGGTTAAAGTCGGTTTAATAAAGGGATATTTGTTTAAATCCCCAATTTAAATTCAGTCATTACTTAGCTTTGATTATTGCTGTTTGTAAGGAGAGTTTTAAGCCTTTGTAACCTCCAATTTAGTGACTGAATTAGGAGGCTTTAGAGCTTGTAACTGCCATTTTTAAAGGCTCTTAAATGGCTCTTAATTAGCCGTTTAAAGCTCTTGTAGCTGTTGGTTTTTGGCTATTTATAGTCAGCTTCTTGATTGGAATAAACAACCAACTGGATGATTAAAACACTTGTTTGTTACATTTCGAATTATAGTTTATAATTCAGCCTTTTTCTTTGTTTTGGACGCGTTTCCTATTCAAAGAACTGATTGTGAGTCAATTGGTCTTGTCTTGCATTCACGATCAACGAGTTAAAGGTCTAGCTTGTTAATCAACTATCCTTGTTTATACAACGAGTTTTTAAACTCGTATCATTAGTGGTATCAGAGCCAGGTTTGTGTGATCCGCCCAAAAAAAAAAATACAAAAAAAAGGAAAAAAAAAACAAAAAAAAAAACAACAAAAAAGAGCTGCTGTTCGTAATTCTTACAAACTGAAATATGGATTTTGATTATCCTGACTTTCTACAACATCTCCAAGAAGCCTTGAAGAACGTTAGAGATGGGGGGTATCGTAGGCCTCCTAGGCGTGATCTACGGGCTATGGATGAATTCAAGGTCACCGAACTTCTTGAATTTGTTGGTGGAACAGATCCGGAAGCCTATTTGGAGTGGGAGCGCAAAATAGAGAGAATGTTCGATTTCAAGGACATTGATGATGAGAAGCGTTGCAAATATGCCATATTGAAGCTAGGACGAGGGGCTTCATTGTGGTTCGAGGGACTGAAATCCAAGAGAATACGTGAAGGGAAGGAGAAAATTACCTCTTGGGAGTCTTTGAAACGTAAGCTACGTAAAAGGTATGTGCCAACAACTCATAGAATAACAACTTATCGTAAAATTGCCGAATTGAGGCAAGGAAAAATGAGTGTGGCTGAATATATTGATGAGTTTGAAAAGTTGTCCTTAATGGGAGAAATTGAGGAAATTGAGGAACAAAAACTGTCCAGATTTTTTAGGGGTCTAAATTATAATATTGCCAATACCGTAGACCTTTATCCATATTCTGATTTTGACACTCTTTGTGGACTTTGTTTAAAATTGGAAAATCAAGGGAAGGCAAAATATGGGGGAGGGTCTAGTATGGATGGTAAAGCCAAGTCTTGGGCTAAATCCGAACCTAGCTTGAAACCAAACACATCACCTAGTACCGTAGGTTCAAGTAATTCTACGGCTGCCCCTAAACTATCTAACCCAACCAAAGAAACAAGTCTGTCCAAGGTGCGTTGTTTTAAGTGTCAAGGGTTTGGGCATTACCAAAATGCGTGTCCAAATAAACGATTAGTGACCTTGAGAGAAGCTGTTGAATGTCGTGAGGAGTTGTTTGAAGAGGAAAAGAGGTTGGGGGACGTATTTGTGTTTGATGAGAGTGGTGATGAGGAGGAAGAGGAAGGGTATGAGGCTCCAATTTATGACACAAATCTGGTTCTTAGAGCGCTACAAACTCAAATTTCACCTACTGATCTAGACCAACGAGATCAGTTGTTTCATACTAAATGTCTAGTGAAAGATAAGTGGTGTAGTGTAATTGTTGATGGGGGAGTTGTACCAATGCTGCTTCTAGTGAAATGGTGTCAAAATTAGGCTTAATCACTACTGCCCATCCTAGGCCATACGCACTCCATTGGCTTGATGATGGTAATAGTGTAAAAGTGTCGAAGCAAGTAAGGGTTGGTTTGACTATGGGTTCGTATGTGGATGAACTTCTTTGTGATGTTATTCCTATAGATGCTTGTCATATTTTGTTGGGTCGTCCTTGGCAGTTTGATAGGGACGTGATTCATAAAGGGAGAAGCAATGAGTATGAATTGAGAGACAAAGGCAAGAAAATTGTGCTAAAGCATATGTCATCTCAAGCGGTTCGATCAGTGAGTGTGAAACAAAAGAAAAGGCCGAATCTCACCATGTTGGCTAGTGAACGAGAAATTGAGCAAGCTCTTGATCATGGAGAGTTGGTGTATTTGCTCGTGGCTAAGGAGAGTCCAATTGAAGGCTAAAATTGGAAAGAAGGCAGTCCCATTGCCGAATTGCTGTTTGAGTTCAAGGATGTATTTCCGGATGAATTACCACCAGGTTTGCCCCCTATTCGTGGTATTGAACATCAAATTGATCTTATTCCAGGAACTTCTTTGCCTAATAAGGCTGCCTATCGTTGCAATCCGGAGGAAACAAAGGAATTACAAAAGCAAATTGATGAACTTGTGAATCGAGGCTATGTTAGAGAAAGCTTGAGTCCATGTGTTGTTCCGGTGTTGCTTGTGCCTAAGAAAGATGGAACATGGCGAATGTGTGTTGATAGTAGGGCTGTGAATAACATTACCATCAAGTATCATTTTCCAATTCCGAGACTTGATGATATGTTAGATGAGCTCCATGGTTCGAAGTTGTTCTCAAAAATTGATTTTCGAAGTGGTTATCATCAGATTCGGATGCGTGAAGGAGATAAGTGGAAAACGGCTTTCAAGACAAAACATGGTTTGTATGAGTGGACCGTCATGCCATTTGGTCTCACTAATGCTCCTAGTACGTTTATGAGGCTAATGAACGAAGTGCTTAAATCAATTTTGGGCAGATTCGTTGTGGTATATCTTGATGACATCTTGGTGTATAGTAGGAACGAAGAGGAGCATCTGATTCATTTGAGGGATGTTTTTGAAACACTTAGAGCTCAAAGGCTCTATGGGAAGCTAGAGAAGTGTTCATTCCTTGTTGACAATGTTGTATTCTTGGGCTATGTGGTTTCGAAAGATGGAGTGTCCGTGGATCAGTCCAAGATCGAGGCTATCAAATCGTGGCCTAATCCTAAAACTATAAGTGAGGTGCGTTCATTTCATGGTCTTGCTTCATTTTATAGACGTTTCATTAGTGATTTCAGTACTATTACTAGTCCTATCACTAGTTGCTTGAAGAAAGGTGCTTTTGTATGGGGAGAGGACGCTCAAAAGGCGTTTGATGTGATTAAAGAGCGTTTGTGTGCTGCTCCTATTTTGGCGCTGCCAGATTTCTCTCAACCTTTTGAGGTCGAGTGTGATGCTAGTGGAGTGGGGATTGGTGCTGTTTTGATCCAAGGTAAGCGTCCCATAGCTTATTTTTCGGAAAAGTTAGGGGGTGCTCGTTTGAATTATTGCACTTATGATAAAGAGTTCTATGCCATTGTTAGAGCTTTGGATCATTGGAGTCACTATTTGCGTTCTAGCCACTTTGTTTTGCATTCTGATCATGAATCTTTGAAGTATATTAATGGGCAACAAAAATTGAGCCCAAGGCATGCTAAATGGGTTGAGTTCTTGCAATCCTTTCATTTTTCTTCGAAATACAAAGATGGTAAAAGCAATGTGGTGGCTGATGCATTATCACGAAGGTACACTTTGCTTGCTACACTTGATGTTCGTTTGTTGGGGTTTGAGACCTTAAAAGATTATTATCATGATGATGGTGATTTTGGAGTTGCATTCGAGAAATGTGCAGTTGGTGCTTATGGGGAGTACATGTTGCAAGATGGGTTTCTTTTCAAAGGTAATCGCCTTTGTATTCCTAAGCATTCAATTCGTGAGTTACTAGTGCGTGAGGCTCATGGTGGAGGATTGGCTGGTCACTTTGGCATAGCCAAGACCTTGGAAATATTGAGAGAACATTTCTTTTGGCCTAAAATGTTAGGTGATGTAACGAACATTGTGAATAAATGTGTGACTTGTCATATGGCCAAGAGTTCTTTCAAACCCGGTTTATACTCACCTTTGCCGGTTCCAGTTCGCCCTTGGGAAGATGTATCCATGGATTTTATAGTGGCTTTTCCTCGTACTCAAAGAGGTAAGGATGCTATTATGGTCGTGGTGGATAGATTTTCAAAAATGGCTCACTTCGTTGCTTGTCACAAAACGGATGATGCTTGTAATGTGGCTGATTTGTATTATAAGGAGATTGTTCGTTTGCATGGAATTCCAAAGACTATTGTTTCTGATCGAGATTCCAAGTTCTTGAGTTACTTTTGGAATGCATTGTGGAGAAAGGTGGGAACCAAGTTGTTATTTAGCACTTCACATCACCCTCAAACTGATGGGCAAACAGAGGTGACAAATCGAACCTTGGGAACGCTATTGAGAGGGTTGGTAAGTAAAACGCAAAAGGATTGGGATGTCAAGCTTGCTCACGCTGAATTTGCTTATAATCGGTCTCCTACTTATGCTACTGGTCATTCTCCATTTGAGGTAGTATATGGGATTAATCCATACTTGCCCTTGGATTTAATTCCATTACCAAAAGATGAGTTGGTTCACAAGGATGCCGATGCTAAGTTAAAGTCTATAATGAAACTGCACCAACAAGTTCGTGAGCGAATTGAAGCTATTAATGCCTCTTATAAACAGAAATCAAATAAGAATCGCAAACCGAGGTTGTTTGAAGAAGGTGATTTGGTTTGGGTTCATTTAAGGAAAGAGCGTTTTCCAAGCAAACGCAAGAACAAGCTTATGCCTAGGGCTGAAGGTCCTTACAAGGTGGTTGCACGTGTGAATGATAATGCTTACAAGATTGAGCTTCCGGGAGACTATGGTGTACATGCTACTTTCAATGTAGGTGATCTTTCACCTTATCTTGATGATAATGGCCTTGCTGAATTGAGGTCAATTCCTTTTAAAGGGGGAGGGGATGATACGGTTATGGATGAAAGTGATAGTCTTATGCTAGCAATTGGAACCAAAACTGATTTGGGTTCAATGGCCCATTTTGTGTGCATGGTGACTTGGATTGAGTGAGCTCGTTATATGGTCCTTATTATCAAGGTGGTACGTTAATCAAACTGGTCCGTTTAATCACATTGGTCCGCTTGTTTAAACAGATTGTACGCACTTATTATTTTTAATTGCTTTGGTTAAAGTCGGTTTAATAAAGGGATATTTGTTTAAATCCCCAATTTAAATTCAGTCATTATTTAGCTTTGATTATTGCTGTTTGTAAGGAGAGTTTTAAGCCTTTGTAACCTCCAATTTAGTGACTGAATTAGGAGGCTTTAGAGCTTGTAACTGCCAGTTTTAAAGGCTCTTAAATGGCTCTTAATTAGCCGTTTAAAGCTCTTGTAGCTGTTGGTTTTTGGCTATTTATAGTCAGCTTCTTGATTGGAATAAACAACCAACTGGATGATTAAAACACTTGTTTGTTACATTTCGAATTATAGTTTATAATTCAGCCTTTTTCTTTGTTTTGGACGCGTTTCCTATTCAAAGAACTGATTGTGAGTCAATAGGTCTTGTCTTGCATTCACGATCAACGAGTTAAAGGTCTAGCTTGTTAACCAACTATCCTTGTTTATACAACGAGTTTTTAAACTCGTATCAACGGGACACGTAGGCAACCTCATTTCGAGGCCCAGCCACTTTAATACAAAAAAATTCAAAATTTCCTCAATTAAGGGCATCCTAAAAATAAAATCAAATTAAAAATTTAATTGTTGTTGTCTTTATTCCAAATGTGCCAATTTAAAGCAAAGCATGTTCAAGCGGAATTTAACACAATAACTCTTTATTTGGCTCTAAGGCCTTCAAAGCTAGTACAAGGTCAGGATCAAGTAAAGCAAAGTTCAAAAGCCTTTTCACTTCCTAAACACATCTTCTAAACACATCTTCCAAACACATTCTAGACACAATTCCTTCGAATACAATTTCAAGCACATTTAGCCTACAAAGATCTAGGGTCGGGCGACTATGCTCTCGAGTCTTGGCACCTTGAGTACTATCCCCTGGCTCCTCCCGCAATCAATCATCAATCTTCCCCTTGCCCAAGCGCGGGAGAAGGAACTTGCTAACCTTCCAAGACGGGAGGACGACGAACCTCCTTTGGACTCGAACGGGCAAGCACCGATGGGCGACACTCCCGTCACCTTCCTCATAGTCAGTTGATGCAGGACGTCTAGCTCTAGATACTCAGACTCTAGCTGGTCCGGAGAGAGTAATGTCCCTCTGGCTTAGGCCTCTCATCCATACAATGTACCCCGCAGACAGAGTAACTGGGTCAGCTTGGCACTATGCCTTTTCAAAGAATTAATCAACCGCATCCAACGACGCACTCTCACCCGAGGCGCCTTCATACAAAATTCAAGATCAATTTCCAGATACAAGGTCATCATCAAGTTTCAAGCAAATACAACAGTACTTACAGCTGCATAATGCTCAGGTACATCATCATATGATCTCCGGTGCGGAGGAGAAGCTATAGGAATTGTCACCTCCACCTGTTCCCCGTCCGAGTTCTCGTAGCGGATGACCCTATCAGCATAAGAGATGTCCTCGGGATCAACCTCCTCTTCCTACATACAATCATACAATCAAACCGACATACAACATACAAGAATACAAGAATACAAAATACAAAGTTCAAAGCTCACCGGCAGTACGAAGCGTACTGGTGGAGCCAGCCTCCTCAGGAAGTCGTCATAGCTACCCTTTCTTTGTACAAAGTCCCTCCAAGATTGGCAAACATCATCACCCCTAGCATTCACATAGAGTCGGGCAATCTCTTCATCCGGTGCCAGCATGGGCTCTGGTGGGTCCTTGGGGACAAACCTATTCCCCGAACTGTGCTGAAGGGACACTCGCTCCCCCAGATACTACATGTGGAGATATACCCCTGGGAGCAAAACCCGCCGTCCAGACAAGAAATGGGCACGAGCAGCCGAGGCAGGTACAGACGCGTTAGCAAAAGGACGTCACACCACCTGTAAAGCAGACAACTCAGGCAACAATACAAATACAAATACAAAAGAGGAAAACAGTACAAAAATATTACCTCATCAGCAGGTAGAACTCTCCAAGCTCTGCGGGAGGCCGCCAGAGGCACCCTCCTACGCACCGCTCCTATCCAAGAGGCAGCATACGGGTAAGCCGCATCTCTAGTACGATCCGGCGCCAAAGTCGAAAAGTGCTCGTATATCCAAATCTTTCAAAAGCAAGCAAAACATAAGTCAAGTTCAAGATACAAACCTACAAGTACAAGGCACAAAGTACAAGGAGTCTTAAATACCTCCAACACACTCCATAGAGCAGTCATGCTCGGCTCGCTCTCCAACGCAGTCCGGGAAGCCCGCTTCATCACGTACAAGAGGTGGCTATATGCCAAACCACCCTAGTTGTAGCTCGAAACAGCTCTCAAGTCCTGCAAAACTTACAAGAATCTAATGTGCACCCGACTGTTCCTGCTAGGGGCCACCACCCTACTCACCAGAGCTAAGAGGAATAGCCTAACCCTCCGCTCTGCAGATACACCCAAACCACAGATAGCATCCACAATCACCGTCACGGAAACATGGGTGTCGTCCTCTGATAAGTCAACAACATGGCCGAGCAAGTCCCTAGCAGCGGCTGAGCGCCACGTCAGCTCCGAATCAAAGGTCACATTCCTCTCAGAAAAAGGAAGACCCGTAATCATGGCAAACTCAAAGGGGGTGATGGTGATCCCCCCCCCCCCATGCCATATGTGTAATACCTCGGATTTTTATAATATTTATAAGTATATTTAATTATATTTATAAAGCATTTTACGATTTATTATCATTTAAATAATATTTAAATGCATTTCATTTAATGTATTTTAATTAATTAGAATATTTATTATTTTAATTAATTACGAAACGAATTTAATTCTTGAGTCGGGAAATTAAATGGGTTGCAAATGATTTTTAAAGGCTTCGGGTTTTAAATAAAAGTCCAATTCGTTTTATTAAATCAGCCCAATCAAAAGGGTTTAAATTAAACCCTAAGCTAGCCCAATCATTTATTTCCTAAGCCCAACTCAAATCTCCTATGCTTAGCCCATCAAGGAATTAGGGAGCCTATAAATATGACTCCCCCATCATTAAATGAAACCCTTTAATTCACAAAACCCTTTTTGGCTTGCTTGCACCCCACTCCTCCTTCTCTCCCCTCTTTGCTCGGCACACCGCACACCCGCACAGCCGTGCTCGTGCCCTCGTGCTGCTCGGCCTCACGCCCAGCGCGCTGCCTTGTGCCTTCGAGTGCTGTCGCTGCCCGCACACTCGCACTCCCTCTCTTCTCCCACGCTCGGCAGTGCTGCACGCTGCTGCGTGCCTCGCCTTCCCTCGCTCTCCTTCCCTCGCGCACATCGCCCACACTCTCGCCTTCTCTCGCTCTCTCCTCGCGCACATCACGCGCCCCTGCTGCCCTCATCCCCTCGTCGCTGCGCGCACACCCGCACATGAATTTGTGCGTGTGTGTGTGTGTTGTTCGTGTTCGTTCTTGTTCAATCTTTCGCCCAATCACTTTAATTCGTGGTTGTTCCGTGCTATAGGCCGGATTGGTATAGCCCTAATTCTTTTAAATTATTTTATTTAAATTCCGTATTTTAAATTATTATATTAATATTGTTTTGAGTAATTTAAATGCTGGGAACCGGTTATGAATACCGTGGTTTGAGGATTTGTGTTGTGATTCATTAGGCTTGTTTCAATGATTAAAGAATGAATTTTCAGATTTTTCTATTTAATAAAGCATTGATTTTTATGATAATAAACTAGTGTTATTGGGATTTTCAAGTTAGGGTTTTAACCTAGACCTAATGAGTCAATTGATTAGCATAATTAAGTGATGATTTTAATTATGATAATCAATTATATTTTCAGATTTGAATAAAGGTTTAAAGTGTTGAGTTTTATTGATTTTAAAGGTAGAAAAAGTATGTTTTCGTAATAGGGATTGATTTTGCAAATTGAGACGTTTTTATTATTGAAAAACGATTAAATTCTAAAGTCTAAAGGAGGTTTTAAATTTTATAAAGTTGCTGGAAATTTAATGAACATGGAAATAATTTAAGTTTCATTATTTTGATGATAGGAAGTGATTTCTAGTTGAGTGCTCGTATTGCAAAGTGGCCCCTACGCTTAGGTATTCAAGGTACGTACAAGTCTAGGGCGACCACACCTTTTTGTCAATGACATTACATGATTGTTGGTGATGTGAATTACATTATGTGGAATCATGTTTAATTTGGTGAACGAGCATGTGATTTATGATGTTGGATTTATTGGATTAATTGTTGAACAAGCATGTTGAAATTGTTATGAGCATGAGTTTCATTGTCAATCATGTTGTTCAATATTTACGCATGTATGGGTTGTTTCGCATGCAAGGGATGGATTATTTATTTGTATGCTATTGTACGGGATGTCTAGCATACTTTGAGCCAATTATTCGTACCTCGTCGTACTATTTATTTTACCACATGTGAAGGGTTAGCTCACGTAAGCCACCGCACATGTAGGGTTCAGTTGGGAATATTTTGTATGAAACGAATTAGGATTTGTCGTGCAAGGGCACAACCCTCATGTTAATGTGCATGATGTGAAGTCTCACTTTGGTGAGGAGGAACATGGTAGTAATATCACAAGTGTCTTGCTTGGTTGATCACAAGTCTTAAAGCATTAAAATAAGATTGTTTTGGTTGTCGTTTATTAATTGTATGTGTGTACATTGTCGAGTCTTGGGTTCACCTTTAATAAAATATTAATAAACGTAAAGTGCAACCAGAACAAGCTTCAAAACTCTTGGAACGTATATACCTTGAGTATGAACAATGGGGGGAGTCTTGCCGGAAAGCTCGTACTCCTACTAATGATACAAGACGTTGTTTCATTTATATTATGCCCAGGAATTCCGTCGGTATGGCCCGACACTCGGTATGGTTCGAATTTATTATTATTATATTTGGTGTATGGTTGGCTCCCATCACCTTTTCCCTTTGTGGATTATTCTTTTGGCCCGTTCGAAGCTTATTCTAATTAAATTGTGAGTCAAGAGTCGAGTCAAGAGTCAAGTCTTGTATTCATGATTGATTGTTCATTATTATGTGGCTTTTGCATGTTGACTAGTACTTAGTGAGTGATGCATGTTTTAGTTTCATTCACTCTATGCTTGTAAGTAAAAAGCTGACTACATGCTTTGTGTGTTTTGGTCATGGCCTTTGCCTTAAAGACCCTATGATGATCTATCATTTGCACTTGCATTGATGGGGAGTAGAATAAAATAGCAGGTTGGTAGATCGGAATCATGTGGCTTAGGATGATCGTGAGAGTTGCATGTTTTCGTATTTCGAACTATTAATATACTTTAATTATGTTTTAAATGTTTGAACTATTTAGTACTTTGGTTTTGGGCCGTTATGGTTCCAAATTATAGGAGGCCTCAATACTTCATTTATTATGTTTTTAAAAGTTAGTTGACACTTAATTCTGCTGCGTAATTCTGGTACTAGCCTTAACCGTTATCACGGTGGCGGTAATACTTTAGTAATTCCTTTATTTTAAGTTGGAAAATGATTTTATAAAAGTAAGGAATTATTAGGGTGTTACAAAGTGATATACTAGAGCTTAGTTTCATTCCTTCTTTGTAGTAATCAATACTACAAAGTGGTAATCGGAGACTAGTGCGGAACTTTAGGATTTTTAAATATTATTTTCCTAAAGTCAAAACGTAATATTTTGAGTACTCAATATTTTAAACGTCAAATATTAAATATGTTTGAAATGAGTTGAAAAGTTTGGGTTATTATTTAATTTAATTAATTTTTCCAAATTTTTTTTATTCGAAATTTTCGAATTAAATTCGAATTAATTTTATTATTTTTGGATTTTATTAAATATCCGAATTATTTTATTTTATTATTTATTTATTTAAATTATTATTTATTCGAATATTTTTTTCGATTTTTTTTTCCGGACCTTTTTTTTGTTTTTCCGAGATTAATTATTTAATTAATCAATAATTCTTATTAATTTTCGATTTTAATTTAAATAATTTCAACCAAGTTAGGAGTTATTTCTTAATTAATTTCTAAAATTAATACTATTTTCAAGTGAGAAATGGGTAGATTAAGAAGGGCATATTAGTCTAAGAATGCATATTATGTGACAATGTGATTTATTAAGTGCCATGAATATGTTCTAACCATGTTTTATCTTGCTTTATGTGATTAATTGCATCATATTTCATGTTAAGCATATACTTGTGCATTGAAATTGTATGGCTCCACGAACTATTTATTGTATCCTTTGGGGTTGGAATTTCTATGAAAACGCGTTAGTAAGACCTTTGAGTTGTGAATTTCAAGGAATTAAGGATGCTACCTTCTAAGTTCACCAGTCTAGGATACTTAGAGAAGATGGATAATGAGACTCCTCGCATGTATGTTCAGAAGATCGTGTTTGCTTGTGACTATTTGGCTTCGACCAAGAATATACCCCACCTTAGGCACAAAGATATGATGGCTAGTATGGTTATACGTTGTTTACCCCATAAGAACCCTTACATAGATCTCAAGAACAGGTTCAGTGACGTGCATTTTGGTGATGGTACCCCTAATTGGTACAAATATGGAACTAGTGATGGTAGATGGAAGTACGATTCTGAGGTTCTTGCTACTATCTTAGAGGTTGCGGAAACTAACTATGAGAATGGGAAGTATTTTGCGGGTCTAGGCATGGGTTATCGAGGAATAGAAAGTGATGGTGAGGATGGCATGGTCCATGATGAGCAAGCTAGTGAATTTGAGGAGGATAGTGATGATGATGTGGTAGAGATTGAAAATCCTAACCCTATAGTTCCTGAACCAACCATTGAGATATCCAGTGGGTCTGAAGATGAGCTTGAGGAAAATAATGTGGTTGATAGTGAGCCACAGCAAAATGATGAGGCTATGGAGGAAGACTCGGATCCGGAAGAAGACTTGGATGATCCTAATGATCAAGACTTTACTCCAGAGCTATACAAGGAAAGAAATGATCGTCATGATGACGTTAGTCTCTAGAGAATTGTAATCCTTAGTTTTAATTTTCGTTGATTAATAAAGTGGCAAAGCTACTATTTATGGTTTTAGTTTTTATAGTTGGAGAATAAATGCTATGGCATTAGTGGATGTAAGACTTATTCATTGGAGTTTTAATAAAAGAATAGAATTTCCTTTTTCGTTATCCTTTAAGTTCAATTCCCAATTCTAAGCCTTGTGGGTATCGCAAAGGGATTACTTGTTATTTCTTCAATGAATTTTTTTTATGTGCAAGGTGGTCTAGTAGCAACCATCTAAATTTACTTGCATCGAATAGTGGGTGAGAAGGCCCAAGAATGGCGCCAACTCTCCCCTAGGTTGCGCCTGAATGTGTCCTTGTTGGGAGTAGGTTCGTTGTTGAACTAGTGCCTTAGTAATGCAATGTCCGACCAATATTAAAGTTAGCCTTTTTATTTACTCAGGAGAAGGGATATGGCTAGCCAAGAGATTTCTGAAGTGGTTAGGCAGCTGGCTGAGGTAGTTCGGGACCTAGCTCAAACTAGGGCCAACCCAGTGCATGATCTGGCTGGGGAAATGTTTAAGAAAATAGCTCAAAGCAAGCCTCCCCTGTATAGCGAAGAAATTGAACCCAGTGTGCTTGAGAACTGGTTGAGAGAGTTTGATAAACTCATTGTAGCTGTGAATTGCCCAGAAAACCTTATGGTGAACAGTGCTGTGTATTACCTGAGGGGTGAAGCTGACTTATGGTGGCAATGATGTGAGGATACCCTTAGAGCCACACCAAACTTTGGATGGGAAGCATTCAAAACTGCACTAAGGAACAAGTTTTACCCACCTTATCTGAAGAAGCAAAAGGCTCAAGAGTTCATTGAACTCAAAATGGGAGGTATGTCTGTGACTGAATACTATTCTAAGTTTATAGAGTTTTCTAGGTTTGCACCTGAAGTGGTGGCAACTGAAGAGCTCAGGGCTCAAAGATTTGAGAATGGTTTGACCATGGACTTACAACTGTTGTTGTCTGGAGATACCTTTACCTCATTAGACACCCTGTACGGAAAAGTTGGTCACATGTATGGGTTACAGCAAAGGAAGAATGGTAGTGCTGAAAAGAGAAAGGATGGTGGAAGCTCGAATCAAGGGAATAACCATCAGAATCAAGGGAATTTTAAGAAGCACAAAGGAAATGGGAATTTCCAGTTTAGGGCTAACAATGGTGGTAAACGCAACAACCAAGGTGGTGGAAATCAGTCTGGAAGGAATGGAGTAAGGACCTACGAATGTAGGCGCTGTAACATGAACCACCCTGGAAAGGATTGTGATGGAAATTTGGTGACTTGTAGATTCTGTCAAAAGTTAGGCCATAGGGAGTATGAATGCTATTCTAAGAATGGAAAGCCTAACCAAGGTAACCACCAAAGCAATAATCGGAAAAATCAGAAGCAGAATGGGGGAAATGGTGGTGGAAACGAAAGGAACTACCAAGGTGGTAACAATGGCAATAGTAATAGCAATGGCAATCACCAGAACCATGGGAAGCCCGGAGGAAACCACCAGCAGAATGGGAACCGAAACAACAATGGGAACACCAATGGAGGTGGCTATAACAAAGGAGTTTCCCAAGGAAAGTAAAATGTGATATCTAGGCAAGAAACGGAAACTTCCTCTGACGTCATAGCGGGTACTTTCTCTATTAATTCCGTTTTAGTTAAAGTTCTATTTGATTCTGGTGCGACTTATTATTTTATATCAGTAGATGCTTTGGGGAAACTAGGGTTGAAAGAGCCTGAAACAATTGAAGTACCTAGAGCATGTGATCAAGAATCAGCCTGAGGATATTGCAGTAGTCAATGAATTCCTTGATGTATTTCCAGAAGAAATCCCGGGGATGCCTCCCAATCGACCTATTGACTTTACCATAGATTTAGTGCCTGGAACCGCCCCTATTTCAAAAGCACCTTATCGAATGGCTCCAGCAGAAATGAATGAGTTAAAAGGCCAACTAGAGGATCTATTGGAGAAAGGTTATATTAGGCCAAGTGCATCGCCTTGGGGAGCACCAGTGTTGTTTGTGAAGAAAAAGGATGGAAGTATGAGGCTCTGTATAGACTACAGGGAGCTCAATAAGGTCACAATCAAGAACAAGTATCCATTACCTAGGATAGAGGACCTATTTGACCAACTGAAAGGAGCAGGAATCTTTTCAAAGATCGATTTGCGTTCAGGTTATCATTAATTGAGAATCGCTGACCATGACATACCAAAGACCGCATTCAGGACTAGATACGGACATTACGAGTTCATTGTTATGCCTTTTAGGTTAACCAATGCCCCTGCAATATTTATGGACTTAATGAACCGTGTATTCCATGCCTATTTGGACAAGTTTGTAGTGGTTTTCATAGATGACATCCTAGTGTATTCAAAGAGTGAAGAAGATCACGCGGAACACTTGAGATCGGTGTTGAGTACCTTGAGAGATAACCAGTTGTATGCCAAGTTCTCAAAGTGTGAGTTTTGGTTGGAAAGAGTTGCATTTTTGGGACATTTTGTGTCAAAAGAAGGAGTGGCAGTTGACCCTGCTAAGATCAAAGCTGTTAGTGAATGGCCTACACCCAAGACTGTGACTGACATTCGTAGCTTTCTGGGATTAGCTGGCTACTATAGGCGTTTTGTGCAAGACTTCTCTAGGATAGCCAAGCCCATGACTACCTTGATGAAGAAGGAAACCAAGTTTGAATGGAGTGACCAATGTGAGGAAGCATTCCAAGCCTTAAAGACGCGATTGACAACCGCGCCAGTGTTAACCTTACCAGATGAGAGTGGTGCATACGATGTGTATAGTGATGCCTCTAAGAATGGTTTAGGGTGTGTATTGATGCAGAACGTGAAGGTTATTGCGTATGCGTCAAGGAAATTGAAGCCATATGAATCCAATTACCCTACCCATGATTTAGAGCTAGCTGCTATAGTGTTTGCGTTGAAGATATGGAGACACTATCTGTATGGTGTGAAGTGTAGGATAGTTACGGACCACAAGAGTTTAAAGTATATCTTCACACAGAAGGATCTGAATATGCGCCAACGAAGGTGGTTAGAGTTGATTAAGGACTATGATTTGGATATCCAGTACCATGAGGGAAAAGCCAATGTAGTTGCGGATGCCTTGAGTAGGAAATCAAGTTATAGTTTTAATGCGTTAGTAGTTGCTAACGAGCTGTGTAAGGACATGCAGCGTTTGAACCTTGAAATAGTAAGTGGTGAAAGCCTTGAGGGAATTATGAATGCCTTAACCATCCAGCCAAATATTTGATGAGATTAGGGAAAATCAAGCCGGTGATGTAAAGTTGGAGCGAATCAAGGAAAAGATTTCGCAAGGTAAGGAGTTAGATTTCCGAATCCATGATGATGGAAGTTTGAGGTACAAAGGCAGGTGGTGCGTGCCTCAAAAGTGTGGAGAATTGAAGGAGAAATTGATGAAAGAAGGGCACAATACGCCATATTCTGTGCACCCAGGAGGTGACAAGTTGTATAAGGACTTGAAAAAGGTCTATTGGTGGCCAAGGATGAAGAACGAAGTGGCTGAATTTGTGGCTAAATGTCTGACTTGTCAGAAGGTTAAGATTGAGCATAGGAGACCTCAAGGGAAGGTCCAACCTTTAGAGATTCCAAGCTGGAAATGGGACTGTATTTCTATGGACTTCGTCACTTGTTTACCTAAGTCAAAGACTGGAAATGATACAATTTGGGTTGTGGTAGATAGGTTGACTAAGTCAGCAGTGTTTATACCAATGAAGGAAACCTGGAAGATGGAACAACTTTCTAAAGCTTACATTAAGAATGTTGTGAGGTTACATGGAGTTCCTAAGGATATCGTATCAGATAGGGATTCAAGGTTTCTTTCGAACTTTTTTAAAAGTGTGCAGAAGAGCTTTGGTACGACATTGAAAATGAGTACAGCCTTCCACCCAGCCACGGATGGACAAACTGAAAGGACTATCCAAACCTTGGAGGACATGCTTCGGACATGCGTTATTGATTTCCAAGGAAGTTGGGAAGATAGCCTGGATTTGATTGAGTTTTCCTATAACAATAGTTATCATGCTAGCATTGGAATGGCACCATTTGAGGCTCTGTATGGACGAAAGTGTAGAAGTCCACTTTGCTGGAACGATATTAGTGAAACCGTAGTGTTGGGACCTCAAATGATAGAGGACACCATGAACCAAATCTGAACCATCCAATCAAAGATTCAAGCGGCGCAGGATCGCCAAAAGAGTTATGCAGACTTGAAACGTAGAGATGAAGAGTTCAACATAGGTGATAAAGTGTTGCTCAAGGTGTCACCAATGAAAGGTGTCATGAGATTTGGAAAGAAAGGGAAGTTAAGCCCTAAGTACATAGGCCCATATGAGATCTTAGAAAGAATCGGAAAGGTAGCCTATAGACTAGCCTTGCCTATGGACTTGCATAGAGTGCATAATGTATTCCACATATCTCAGTTAAGGAAATATATCCCGGATAAATCGCAAGTGTTGCAACCGGAGACCATAGAATTAGACCAAAGTCTAACCTTTGAGGAAAGACCTGTCAAAATCCTTGATAGCAAAGTGCGTAGTACGCGTACTAAGGATGTGAAAATTGTCAAAGTATTTTGGTCTAACCAAGAGTCCGAGGAAGCTACTTTGGAAGCGGAGGAAGAAATGAGAAAGAAATATCCTGAGCTTTTTCCCGAGGTTAGTTGAGTTACGGGGTCGTAACTCGTGTCTTTTAAGGGGGGTAGAGTGCGGTAGAATTTCGCGCTTTTTACCTTGTTTTCCCCTATTTTATGCTTAATTTGGTGCTTTCTATTGAATTTGCACTTATTATTGTCCTGTTTAATCATGTGAAGAGTACAGCAACTTAAAATTTTTGCAAAAGAATGCATTGAAAGTCTCAAGTTTTGAGTTGGATTTTGATTTCCGAACCCAAGTTTCGGGACGAAACTTCTTTTAAGGAGGGTAGACTGTAATACCTCGTATTTTTATAATATTTATAAGTATATTTTATTATATTTATAAACCATTTTACGATTTATTATCATTTAAATAATATTTAAATGCATTTCATTTAATGTATTTTAATTAATTAGAATACTTATTATTTTAATTAATTACGAAACGAACTTAATTCTTGAGTCGGGAAATTAAGTGGGTTGCAAATGATTTTTAAAGGCTTCGGGTTTTAAATAAAAAGTCCAATTCGTTTTATTAAACGAGCCTAATCAAAAGAGTTTAAATTAAACCCTAAGCTAGCCTAATCAAAAGTCCAATTGATGAAAGAAGGGCACAATACGCCATATTCTGTGCACCCAGGAGGTGACAAGTTGTATAAGGACTTGAAAAAGGTCTATTGGTGGCCAAGGATGAAGAACGAAGTGGCTGAATTTGTGGCTAAATGTCTGACTTGTCAGAAGGTTAAGATTGAGCATAGGAGACCTCAAGGGAAGGTCCAACCTTTAGAGATTCCAAGCTGGAAATGGGACTGTATTTCTATGGACTTCGTCACTTGTTTACCTAAGTCAAAGACTGGAAATGATACAATTTGGGTTGTGGTAGATAGGTTGACTAAGTCAGCAGTGTTTATACCAATGAAGGAAACCTGGAAGATGGAACAACTTGCTAAAGCTTACATTAAGAATGTTGTGAGGTTACATGGAGTTCCTAAGGATATCGTATCAGATAGGGATTCAAGGTTTCTTTCGAACTTTTTTAAAAGTGTGCAGAAGAGCTTTGGTACGACATTGAAAATGAGTACAGCCTTCCACCCAGCCACGGATGGACAAACTGAAAGGACTATCCAAACCCCGGAGGACATGCTTCGGGCATGCGTTATTGATTTCCAAGGAAGTTGGGAAGAGAGCCTGGATTTGATTGAGTTTTCCTATAACAATAGTTATCATGCTAGCATTGGAATGGCACCATTTGAGGCTCTGTATGGACGAAAGTGTAGAAGTCCACTTTGCTGGAACGATATTAGTGAAACCGTAGTGTTGGGACCTCAAATGATAGAGGACACCATGAACCAAATCCGAACCATCCAATCAAAGATTCAAGCGGCGCAGGATCGCCAAAAGAGTTATGCAGACTTGAAACATAGAGATGAAGAGTTCAACATAGGTGATAAAGTGTTGCTCAAGGTGTCACCAATGAAAGGTGTCATGAGATTTGGAAAGAAAGGGAAGTTAAGCCCTAAGTACATAGGCCCATATGAGATCTTAGAAAGAATCGGAAAGGTAGCCTATAGACTAGCCTTGCCTATGGACTTGCATAGAGTGCATAATGTATTCCACATATCTCAGTTAAGGAAATATATCCCGGATAAATCGCATGTGTTGCAACAGGAGACCATAGAATTAGACCAAAGTCTAACCTTTGAGGAAAGACCTGTCAAAATCCTTGATAGCAAAGTGCGTAGTACGCGTACTAAGGATGTGAAAATTGTCAAAGTATTGTGGTCTAACCAAGAGTCCGAGGAAGCTACTTTGGAAGCGGAGGAAGAAATGAGAAAGAAATATCCCGAGCTTTTTCCCGAGGTTAGTTGAGTTACGGGGTCGTAACTCGTGTCTTTTAAGGGGGGTAGAGTGCGGTAGAATTTCGCGCTTTTTACCTTGTTTTCCCCTATTTTATGCTTAATTTAGTGCTTTCTATTGAATTTGCACTTATTATTGTCCTGTTTAATCATGTGAAGAGTACAGTAACTTAAAATTTTTGCAAAAGAACGCATTGAAAGTCTCAAGTTTTGAGTTGGATTTTGATTTCCGAACCCAAGTTTCGGGACGAAACTTCTTTCAAGGAGGGTAGACTGTAATACCTCGTATTTTTATAATATTTATAAGTATATTTTATTATATTTATAAAGCATTTTACGATTTATTATCATTTAAATAAAATTTAAATGCATTTCATTTAATGTATTTTAATTAATTAGAATACTTATTATTTTAATTAATTACGAAACGAACTTATTTCTTGAGTCGGGAAATTAAGTGGGTTGCAAATGATTAAACGAGCCCAATTCGTTTTATTAAACGAGCCCAATCAAAAGAGTTTAAATTAAACCCTAAGCTACCCCAATCATTTATTTCCTAAGTCCAACTCAAATCTCCTAAGCCTAGCCCATCAAGGGATTAGGGAGCCTATAAATAGGACCCCCCCATCATTAAATGAAACCCTTAAATTCACAAACCCTTTTTGGCTTGCTTGCACCCCACTCCTCCTTCTCTCCCCTCTTTGCTCGGCACACCGCACTCCCGCACAGCCGTGCTCGTGCCCTCGTGCTGCTCGGCCTCACGCCCAGCGCGCTGCCCCGTGCCTTCGAGTGCTGTCGCTGCCCGCACACTCGCACTCCCTCTCTTCCTCTCTCGTCCCGCGCTCGGCAGTGCTGCACGCTGCTGCGTGCCTCGCCTTTCTTTCGCTCGCCTTCCCTCGCGCACAGCGCCCACACTCTCGCCTTCTCTCGGTCTCTCCTCACGCACAGCGCGCGCCCCTGCTGCCCTCGCCCCCTTGTCGCTGCGCGCACACCCGCACACGAATTTGTGCGTGTGTGTGTGTGTTGTTCGTGTTCGTTCTTATTCAATCTTTCGCCCAATCACTTTAATTCGTGGTTGTTCCGTGCTATAGGCCGGATTGGTATAACCCTAATTCTTTTAAATTATTTTATTTAAATTCCGTATTTTAAATTATTATATTAATATTGTTTTGAGTAATTTAAATGCTGGGAACCGGTTATGAATACCGTGGTTTGAGGATTTGTGTGTTGTGATTCATTAGGCTTGTTTCAATGATTAAAGAATGAATTTTCAAATTTGTCTATTTAATAAAGCATTGATTTTTATGATAATAAACTAGTGTTATTGGGATTTTTAAGTTAGGGTTTTAACCTAGACATAATGAGTCAATTGATTAGCATAATTAAGTGATGATTTTAATTATGATAATCAATTATATTTTCAGATTTGAATAAAGGTTTAAAGTGTTGAGTTTTATTGATTTTAAAGGTAGAAAAAGTATGTTTTCGTAATAGGGATTGATTTTGCAAATTGAGACGTTTTTAGTATTGAAAAACGATTAAATTCAAAAGTCTAAAGGAGTTTTTAAATTTTATAAAGTTGCTGGAAATTTAATGAACATGTAAATAATTTAAGTTTCATTATTTTGATGATAGGAGGTGATTTCTAGTTGAGTGCTCGTATTGAAATGTGGCCCCTACGCTTAGGTATTCAAGGTACGTACAAGTCTAGGGCGACCACACCTTTTTGTCAATGACATCACATGATTGTTGGTGATGTGAATTACATTATGTGGAATCATGTTTAATTTGGTGAACGAGCATGTGATTTATTATGTTGGATTTATTGGATTAATTGTTGAACAAGCATGTTGAAATTGTTATGAGCATGAATTTCATTGTCAATCATGTTGTTCAATATTTACGCATGTATGGGTTGTTTCGCATGCAAGGGATGGATTATTTATTTGTATGCTATTGTACGGGATGTCTAGCATACTTTGAGCCAATTATTCGTACCTCGTCGTACTATTTATTTTACCACATGTGAAGGGTTAGCTCACGTAAGCCACCACACATGTAGGGTTCAGTTGGGAATATTTTGTATGAAACGAATTAGGATTTATCGTGCAAGGGCACAACCCTCATGTTAATGTGCATGATGTGGAGTCTCACTTTGGTGAGGAGGAACATGGTAGTAATATCACAAGTGTCTTGCTTGGTTGATCACAAGTCTTAAAGCATTAAAATAAGATTTTCGTGATAACAGGTAAGCCCTACAAACTGCATTGATTTTCCTGATAACAGGTTTAGGGAGGATGAAAATTTGTCCCCAATAAATGCTAATGCTCATCAGAACAGAATTAACAAGTTGTATTCTCCCTGCAAAGGAGAGGTGTCTTGAACTCCAAGTTTTGATTCTAGAAACCATTTTGTCCACCAGCATATCACACTCACCACTGTGAAGCTTCGTTGTACTGATAGAAACACCTAGATACTTGAGTGGGAGAGAGCCAAAGGAGAAACCAGAGAGTGACCCAATAGCATGCTTTGTAAAATTATCAACACCACAACAGTAAACAGAGGACTTGCTTGGGTTAACTTGGAGTCTAGTAGTGTTGGAAAACACTTTGAACCCCTCCAGCATCAAAGCAACAGAGTGTAGGTTGCCATTACAGAACATCAGCAAATCATCAGCAAAGCATAAATGGTTCAGCTGAAGGGATCTACATCTCGTATGTAACTTAAACTGAGTATACTCACCAACAGTTTTCATGGATCTTGAGAAATACTCCATGCAAAGAGTGAAAAGCAATGGTGAAAGGGGATCCCCCTGTCTTAGCCCTCTTCTTGGCTGGATAAGGTCAGTTGGCTCACCATTGATGATGGAATATCTTGTGGTGGAGAGACATGTCATAATAAGTTGGACAAAGAAAGGGGGAAAACCAAGGTCCAGCATAACTTCCTCAATGAATGACCACTCAACAGTGTCATAAGCTTTCCTAATATCCACCTTCATTAGGCAACAAGGTTGAGTTTGGGAGTGATAATACATTTTGATGAGGTCCTGACAAATGAGGACATTGTGCAGGATGGATCTACCAAAAACAAAAGCACCCTAATTGTGGGAGATCAGATCAGGTAAGACCTGACTCAACTTGATGCAGATAAGCTTGGAGATGCATTTATAGATGACATTGCAACAAGCAATGGGTCTAAAATCACTGACAGAGGCAAGAACTGACACTTTTGGAATCAAAGTGATGGAAGTCACATTGAGTTCTTTGAGAATCTTGCCTGTGTGGAAAAAGTCAGTTATGGCTTTATGCAGATCATCCTTCACAATATGCCATGTTGCTTTGTAAAATTGACTGTTGTAACCATCCAGGCCAGGTGCCTTATGGTTAGGAATGGACCAAAGTACAACTTTGATATCATCCATGGTGAAATTACGGTCCAGCAAAGATTTATGAACATCATTGAGTCTAGGGCCTCTATTCATAATGGCAGTGTTGACATGGCATCTTTGATCCATCTGGTTACAGAACAAATCTTTGAAGAATTGAGAAAAAGCCATTTTAACCCCATCAGGTGTTCCAACCCGATTCCCATTCATATCTGGAATGGAATGAATGGTGTTCTGCTGTCTTCTCTGTTTGATACCCTGGTGGAAGAGCCTGGAGTTCTCATCTCCCTTTTCTAGCCACTGGATCTTGGCAGTTTGTTGTAGGAAGGACATGTACACCTGGTGTGCACTTTTGTAAGCTTCTGCAGCCTGTTTCTCTTCTGTAGCAGCAATAACATCACCAGGGTTAGCATGGAGATTGGCTTACTTTGTCAATAAGTCAGCACAGGTTCTCACATCATTAGCCTCCACATCATTGAACCCCTCTTTATTAAGGAGTTTCAGATCCACCTTGAGCCATTTCAATCTTTGGAGAACTCTAAACATGTGGCACCCATGCACCTGTTTAAGCCAGTTACTATGGACCACCTCAAAGAACTTATCTGCACAAGTCCACATATTATAAAATCTAAAAGGTCTTCTGATAGGGTTATCAATGTAGCTTTTCATCACCATTGGACAGTTATAAAACATACCCTCAGGTAAGAAGTGAGCCTCCACATTAGGAAAAAGGTCAGTCCAACTTGTGGTTGCCAGAACTCTATCAATTCTGGATAGGACCCTATCCTCCCCCACCTGTTTATTATTCCAGGTAAACTGATTACAATAAGCCATGCAAGATCTCATTGGTTGGATATCCCTAATTCTGACTGGTGCACCAACTCTGTCCTCTATGTCCATTAGGGCATTAAAATCACCCATAATAACCCAAGGTTGATTGCAATGGTCAGCAATCTGACACAAGGCATTCCACAATGGGATTCTATCCTTCATATCATTCATGCCATAGATAAAGGTGCCAAAAAACCCAGTGCCAGTACTTTTGGGAGTGATAAAACAATGAATATATTGACTACTCATAGACTCAATATTCACTGTGAAGCTATTAGGATCCCAGGCCAGAATAATTCTACCAGAGGTAGAATAAGTAACATTGGTGGTGAAGTTCCACCCAGGACAAACATTCAAGTAAAGATCACCTAATTTAGGTCTCTTCACCTTTGTTTCTAGAAGGCTAACCAGTTTAATTCTGTGAGTGTGAATGAATCTCCTTACTTCAATTTTCTTTGCTTTCCTGTTTAGCCCCCTGATGTTCCAGCTCAATATGCTATCCATTGGATCTAGGGGTCATCAACCCCTGGTCCAACAGACTTTCATCATCAACAACAGTCTCAACTTCATCATAATCATCCATGTTGCGAATCTGGAAGCTATTCCTTATGTTAATTGGTTTCAATTGCTGGTATTGCTGTTTACTGAAGGAAGTGGCCTGCACAAAACCATCAGAAGCAGCCACATCATGTGCACCCTCCTTTTGAGCCACAGTAGACCCATCCACCTGTGTCTGAGTTGGGGCATTCACAACCCTAGCTTGTTGTTTAGGTACCCATACTCTCCTCTATGGGGCCTTTACAATTTTTGAGCAATGAGCACTCTCATGGCCAAACCCTCTACAATGAGAGCATAAGATTCGGAGCCAATCATATTCTAAAAGTTGATCAACTATATGACCTTTCTCATTGACAAATTGGATCTTTTTAGGACATAGCTGACCAATATTTGCCTCAACAAGTACCTTGGCAAACATCAACTTGTCCCTATTCTTAGTAGCTTGGTCTACTCTAATGGCTTTACCCACCTGACCAGCTATTTTGAACAAGCTTTTCTCCCCCCAATACTTAACATCTAACCCAGGAAGTTTAATCCATAATGGAACTTACTTCACAGGGTCTTTTGCATAGTTGACATCTGCAGACCAGGGCTTAACAATCAAAGGTTTTTTATCAAAAAAGTAGGCGTTCCCCTGAAGAATTTTGTGACAGTTCTCCATGGTGGTGAATCTAATAACTTATATACCTTTCCCAATCAAAGCAACCTTCTCCACCCCCATTTTCCCACAGATTCTATGTACAAATCCCTCCATCACATGTTGTGGGCGGTTTGCACCCAACACATAGCACACAACAGCTGACTGCCAGTAAGCAATCTCATCCTCAATATCTTCAAGATCAATTGTAACAGGGGATGGAACGGGGGAATACGCAATCACAACAGTTTCAGCAGTATTAGCATGGATATGTTCATCATTATCATCAAAAAGCATAATCACAGGATCACCATTATGAGATTGACCAATTTTAGACCCATTACCCCCATTCCCGCCAGATTTTAAATTCGAAGAAAAATGGGTACAAATGTCATGTCCAGATTCAACTCCATTAATCCAAGCATTGAATTCATTACGCACCAGTGAACGCATTTGTAAAGAAGCCAGTGAAGATTTGAGGGTGAGAATCTCAGGTTCCAATAATTCTGGGTTTGAAATCGAACCCTCCGAAATTGCATCATCATCCGCCATTAATGGGGTTTGAGTGTTTTTCGAGGATGCGCGAGTAATAGGCTTAGTGAGAGCATCCTTATTCTTATTCGGTTGTTTTCCAGAAGATTTTCCATGGTTCTTTCGAGGTCTTCCCATGGTGTCGAAGGAGAGGAGGAGATCGCCTCTTCGAAACCTCTCAACCACAGCCTATTTGCAAGTGAACGCTCCTAATAACGTCCTTTGCGCGTGCAGCGTCGTGGGATCCGTTACAGGCTATCATGGGCGTCGCTTATTTTTGTGGCGATCGCCCGGGACTGCGGAACACGTATTTTGGTATAACTCTTCGGCCAATTGGTGGTAATGAATGTTTGGGCAATTTTTAGGGTCGTTGGTTTTCTAACATTATTTGTCACACACAATCACATAATTCGCTACACATAACTAACATTACAACATGAATCAAAATAATATGTCACATAGTTTATGATAGGCTTCTATGGGTAATATTTGCGCCGGCTTGGTACCGCTTCTATCGTCGATCCAACACATGCCCCGGTCGGGGTAGTGCATTCACGAGCGAATTTCGTCCCAAGAGGCCAATCACGATGTAAGCCAAGGGGGCATGCACCAATGAGAGGGACCTAGTGGGCGAGCGATTGGGTTTGGAATAGGTGTACTACTAGCGAAAGTGCCGAGTGGACAACATTCGAAGCGTATGCACCCCGGGGTGGCGATGGGTATCCTTATTCCCAACTCCCGAGATGAAACATGCCAAGGGAGCCAAGATTCGTTATGCGGTTCTGTCCGTTCACATTAATATGCTGATTATCAGGTCGTCCCAACTTGATAGGGAAATAAACGCTGGGTAGGATCGTTTCACCCTTCGGCTATTTTGATTACCTACGAGCACGAGTATTTCATTAACATCCCCAGCGGAGTCGCCACTGTGAGGGGGTCGAAAAAGCACTAGGCTAATGCGTGACCTCGTCCCTCGTGGGCGTGACGTTGTCAGATAAAGTGTAATTAGATTTCCTGTGAGTTTACACCCAATCGACTAGTAATATAGGAGTCGCCATTCAGTTTTTAACGACAATGAGAAAAACTGACAAAACCCGGTTATCGTGACATAAAGGGAGTGCAATTATGTTCGACCACGACGGCCATAGGTTCCCTTGTGATCCCTAGTGTGGAGATCGCTCAACGTACACCCGCAGGGCAGAGATTGAGAGTTCGGGGGACTATGACTACCGAGAGGAGTGCTCATCGATAATACTCCAGAGGCAGGTTATCCTTACTAGCTCAGCATAAATAATTGAAGGGGACATGCGTTAAACTATTAAACTATTCTGAATTGATTTTAGCAATATGCAACACATAATACTAAATCGATCGTGATTATCTTATTTAGATTGATTTAAGGTACCTAGCATGGTAATTCAATTGTCCAAGGTATTATCTTATTAGGCGTGATAGATCAATCAAATTAATAGTTTGACAGTTTTATAAAAGGGCGATAAAAGCGATTAAATCATATGAGGGACACATTACAACGCACCCTTGAGAGGTGCGTTGTGGTTCTCAGAAAACTAACCACTTTGGCTTTGCTATTTCTCCTTTTATTTAACGAATCTCGGGTTTCCAAGCAATGTTCCAGTATTTAGGCTTAATTCATCGGCTACAAGGGGCAGGATGCGTTCTGTTCGACTTTGGGTCGATTGCGACAGAACGCTAGATCAATTTCGCAGCGTGAGGCTTAGGCTTAAGGCTAGAGTCAATACTCAGATTATGGAATTGTGTGTTGTTTCACGCCGGTTTTTAGGCTATATTTATAGGAAAAGAATGTGTGGAAAGATAGATTTTAAGATACGAATCCAAAAAGAATCCGGAAATAAAACTGCCCCAGGTATTTTCAGCGCCCAGGGCTTGGCGACGAAGATTTCGGCACCCAGATCCAGGCGTTGAAAATAGGATCTGGGCCGAGTTCTTTGTCAGATCTGGACTCTTAAAACACTGAACTTTTGAGACTTATCCGAGTCTTTTAGTGCGCATTAACTTAGGACGGAATGCGTCTGGGCCCGTTACGAACTCTAGGTTCGTTAGGAATTTAATTAATACGTAACTCTTATTTTCGAATTATAGCAGGAATAGAATTCCTTTTGCCAATTCTATCACTTTTAGGGTGTATGTTGGAGTGTAACACCTAATTCTGACAGTTTTCTATTTTTTATGACTTTGCCACTTTTAACAACTACTTCTTACGGCAGTTACTATTCTTAGCAGGTTTCTATAAATAGCAGTTTTGGCTGAAATGAAAGGGTGATTGAGATTCGTGATTTTATAGGAGATGCGTTGCCAAGTGGAGATTTACGTTCTCATCATCGAACCTTCCCTTTCGGGAATGGGGACAAAAGTAGGTGTCTACAGGGAGCAGTCGAACTAACAGACGTCGATGGAACATAATTCAGATCTCTGACAAACCTTGATCAACTCAAGAAGTTCTATGTCTAAGTTCCATGTTCAAATTCAAGAAACCAATTCAAAAGTCTTGTAAGGTCGTCAAAACTACGTCCGGCCTGATTCCTTAACGGGTGATACGGTTATGGATGAAAGTGATAGTCTTATGCTAGCAATTGGAACCAAAACTGATTTGGGTTCAATGGCTCATTTTGTGTGCATGGTGACTTGGATTGAGTGAGCTCGTTATATGGTCCTTATTATCAAGGTGGTACGTTAATCAAACTGGTCCGTTTAATCACATTGGTCCGCTTGTTTAAACAGATTGTACGCACTTATTATTTTTAATTGCTTTGGTTAAAGTCGGTTTAATAAAGGGATATTTGTTTAAATCCCCAATTTAAATTCACTCATTACTTAGCTTTGATTATTGCTGTTTGTAAGGAGAGTTTTAAGCCTCTGTAACCTCCAATTTAGTGACTGAATTAGGAGGCTTTAGAGCATGTAACTGCCAGTTTTAAAGGCTCTTAAATGGCTCTTAATTAGCCGTTTAAAGCTCTTGTAGCTGTTGGTTTTTGGCTATTTATAGTCAGCTTCTTGATTGGAATAAACAACCAACTGGATGATTAAAACACTTGTTTGTTACATTTCGAATTATAGTTTATAATTCAGCCTTTTTCTTTGTTTTTCCTATTCAAAGAACTGATTGTGAGTCAATAGGTCTTGTCTTGCATTCACGATCAACGAGTTAAAGGTCTAGCTTGTTAATCAACTATCCTTGTTTATACAACGAGTTTTTAAACTCGTATCATTAGTGGTATCAGAGCCAGGTTTGTGTGATCCGCCCAAAAAAAAACAAAAAAAAAGGAAAAAAAAAACAAAAAAAAAAAGAAAGAAAAAAAAGCTGCTGTTCGTAATTCTTACAAACTGAAATATGGATTTTGATGAATTCAAGGTCACCGAACTTCCTGAATTTGTTGGTGGAACAGATCCGGAAGCCTATTTGTAGTGGGAGCACAAAATAGAGAGAATGTTCGATTTCAAGGACATTGATGATGAGAAGCGTTGCAAATATGCCATATTGAAGCTAGGACGTGGGGCTTCATTGTGGTTCGAGGGACTGAAATCCAAGAGAATACGTGAAGGGAAGGAGAAAATTACCTCTTGGGAGTCTTTGAAACGTAAGCTACGTAAAAGGTATGTGCCAACAACTCATAGAATAACAACTATCGTAAAATTGCCGAATTGAGGCAAGGAAAAATGAGTGTGGCTGAATATATTGATGAGTTTGAAAAGTTGTCCTTAATGGGAGAAATTGAGGAACAAAAACTGTCCAGATTTTTAAGGGGTCTAAATTATAATATTGCCAATACCTTAGACCTTTATCCATATTCTGATTTTGACACTCTTTGTGGACTTTGTTTAAAATTGGAAAATCAAGGGAAGGCAAAATATGGGGGAAGGTCTAGTATGGATGGTAAAGCCAAGTCTTGGGCTAAATCCGAACCTAGCTTGAAACCAAACATATCACCTAGTACCGTAGGTTCAAGTAATTCTACGGCTGCCCCTAAACTATCTAACCCAACCAAAGAAACAAGTCTGTCCAAGGTGCATTGTTTTAAGTGTCAAGGGTTTGGGCATTACCAAAATGCGTGTCTAAATAAACGAGTAGTGACCTTGAGAGAAGCTGTTGAATGTCGTGAGGAGTTGTTTGAAGAGGAAAAGAGGTTGGGGGACGTATTTGTGTTTGATGAGAGTGGTGATGAGGAGGAAGAGGAAGGGTATGAGGCTCCAATTTATGACACAAATCTGGTTTTTAGAGCGCTACAAACTCAAATTTCACCTACTGGTCTAGACCAACGAGATCAGTTGTTTCATACTAAATGTCTAGTGAAAGATAAGTGGTGTAGTGTAATTGTTGATGGGGGGAGTTGTACCAATGCTGCTTCTAGTGAAATGGTGTCAAAATTAGGCTTAATCACTACTGCCCATCCTAGGCCATACGCACTCCATTGGCTTGATGATGGTAATAGTGTAAAAGTGTCGAAGCAAGTAAGGGTTGGTTTGACTATGGGTTCGTATGTGGATGAAGTTCTTTGTGATGTTATTCCTATGGATGCTTGTCATATTTTGTTGGGTCGTCCTTGGCAGTTTGATAGGGACGTGATTCATAAAGGGAGAAGCAATGAGTATGAATTGAGAGACAAAGGCAAGAAAATTGTGCTAAAGCCTATGTCATCTCAAGCGGTTCGATCCATGAGTGTGAAACAAAAGAAAAGGCCGAATCTCACCATGTTGGCTAGTGAACGAGAAATTGAGCAAGCTCTTGATCATGGAGAGTTGGTGTATTTGCTCGTGGCTAAGGAGAGTCCAATTGAAGGCTAGAATTGGAAAGAAGGCAGTCCCATTGCCGAATTGCTGTTTGAGTTCAAGGATGTATTTCCGGATGAATTACCACCAGGTTTGCCCCATATTCGTGGTATTGAACATCAAATTGATCTTATTCCAGGAACTTCTTTGCCTAATAAGGCTGCCTATCGTTGCAATCCGGAGGAAACAAAGGAATTACAAAAGCAAATTGATGAACTTGTGAATCGAGGCTATGTTAGAGAAAGCTTGAGTCCATGTGCTGTTCCGGTGTTGCTTGTGCCTAAGAAAGATGGAACATGGCGAATGTGTGTTGATAGTAGGGCTGTGAATAACATTACCATCAAGTATCATTTTCCAATTTCGAGACTTGATGATATGTTAGATGAGCTCCATGGTTCGAAGTTATTCTCAAAAATTGATTTGCGAAGTGGTTATCATCAGATTCGGATGCGTGAAGGAGATGAGTGGAAAACGGCTTTCAAGACAAAACATGGTTTTTATGAGTGGACCGTCATGCCATTTGGTCTCACTAATGCTCTTAGTATGTTTATGAGGCTAATGAACGAAGTGCTTAAATCATTTTTGGGCAGATTCGTTGTGGTATATCTTGATGACATCTTGGTGTATAGTAGGAACGAAGAGGAGCATCTGATTCATTTGAGGGATGTTTTTGAAACACTTAGAGCTCAAAGGCTCTATGGGAAGCTAGAGAAGTGTTCATTCCTTGTTGACAATGTTGTATTCTTGGGCTATGTGGTTTCGAAAGATGGAGTGTCCGTGGATCAGTCCAAGATCGAGGCTATCAAATTGTGGCCTAATCCTAAAACTATAAGTGAGGTGCGTTCATTTCATGGTCTTGCTTCATTTTATAGACGTTTCATTCGTGATTTCAGTACTATTACTAGTCCTATCACTAGTTGCTTGAAGAAAGGTGCTTTTGTATGGGGAGAGGATGCTCAAAAGGCGTTTGATGTGATTAAAGAGCGTTTGTGTGCTGCTCCTATTTTGGCGCTGCCAGATTTCTCTCAACCTTTTGAGGTCGAGTGTGATGCTAGTGGAGTGGGGATTGGTGCTGTTTTGATCCAAGGTAAGCGTCCCATAGCTTATTTTTCGGAAAAGTTAGGGGGTGCTCGTTTGAATTATTGCACTTATGATAAAGAGTTCTATGCCATTGTTAGAGCTTTGGATCATTGGAGTCATTATTTGCATTCTAGCCACTTTGTTTTGCATTCTGATCATGAATCTTTGAAGTATATTAATGGGCAACAAAAATTGAGCCCAACGCATGCTAAATGGGTTGAGTTCTTGCAATCCTTTCATTTTTCTTCGAAATACAAAGATGGTAAAAGCAATGTGGTGGCTGATGCATTATCACGAAGGTACACTTTGCTTGCTACACTTGATGTTCGTTTGTTGGGGTTTGAGACCTTAAAAGATTATTATCATGATGATGGTGATTTTGGAGTTGCATTCGAGAAATGTGCAGTTGGTGCTTATGGGGAGTACATGTTGCAAGATGGGTTTCTTTTCAAAGGTAATCGCCTTTGTATTCCTAAGCATTCAATTCGTGAGTTACTAGTGCGTGAGGCTCATGGTGGAGGATTGGTTGGTCACTTTGGCATAGCCAAGACCTTGGAAATATTGAGAGAACATTTCTTTTGGCCTAAAGTGTTAGGTGATGTAACGAACATTGTGAATAAATGTGTGACTTGTCATATGGCCAAGAGTTCTTTCAAACCCGGTTTATACTCACCTTTGCCGGTTCCAGTTCGTCCTTGGGAAGATGTATCCATGGATTTTATAGTGGCTTTTCCTCGTACTCAAAGAGGTAAGGATGCTATTATGGTCGTGGTGGATAGATTTTCAAAAATGGCTCACTTCGTTGCTTGTCACAAAACGGATGATGCTTGTAATGTGGCTGATTTGTATTATAAGGAGATTGTTCGTTTGCATGGAATTCCAAAGACTATTGTTTCTGATCGAGATTCCAAGTTCTTGAGTTACTTTTGGAATGCATTGTGGAGAAAGGTGGGAACCAAGTTGTTGTTTAGCACTTCACATCACCCTCAAACTGATGGGCAAAGAGAGGTGACAAATCGAACCTTGGGAACGCTATTGAGAGGGTTGGTAAGTAAAACGCAAAAGGATTGGGATGTCAAGCTTGCTCACGCTGAATTTGCTTATAATCGGTCTCCTACTTATGCTACTGGTCATTCTCCATTTGAGGTAATATATGGGATTAATCCATACTTGCCCTTGGATTTAATTCCATTACCAAAAGATGAGTTGGTTCACAAGGATGCCGATGCTAAGTTAAAGTCTATGATGAAACTGCACCAACAAGTTCGTGAGCGAATTGAAGCTATTAATGCCTCTTATAAACAGAAATCAAATAAGAATCGCAAATCGAGGTTGTTTGAAGAAGGTGATTTGGTTTGGGTTCATTTAAGGAAAGAGCGTTTTCCAAGCAAACGCAAGAACAAGCTTATGCCTAGGGCTGAAGGTCCTTACAAGGTGGTTGCACGTGTGAATGATAATGCTTACAAGATTGAGCTTCCGGGAGACTATGATGTCCATGCTACTTTCAATGTAGGTGATCTTTCACCTTATCTTGATGATGATGGCCTTGCTGAATTGAGGTCAATTCCTTTTAAAGGGGGAGGGGATGATACGGTTATGGATGAAAGTGATAGTCTTATGCTAGCAATTGGAACCAAAACTGATTTGGGTTCAATGGCTCATTTTGTGTGCATGGTGACTTGGATTGAGTGAGCTCGTTATATGGTCCTTATTATCAAGGTGGTACGTTAATCAAACTGGTCCGTTTAATCACATTGGTCCGCTTGTTTAAACAGATTGTACGCACTTATTATTTTTAATTGCTTTGGTTAAAGTCGGTTTAATAAAGGGATATTTGTTTAAATCCCCAATTTAAATTCAGTCATTACTTAGCTTTGATTATTGTTGTTTGTAAGGAGAGTTTTAAGCCTTTGTAACCTCCAATTTAGTGACTGAATTAGGAGGCTTTAGAGCTTGTAACTGCCAGTTTTAAAGGCTCTTAAATGGCTCTTAATTAGCCGTTTAAAGCACTTGTAGCTGTTGGTTTTTGGCTATTTATAGTCAGCTTCTTGATTGGAATAAACAACCAACTGGATGATTAAAACACTTGTTTGTTACATTTCGAATTATAGTTTATAATTCAACATTTTTCTTTGTTTTGGACGCGTTTCCTATTCAAAGAACTGATTGTGAGTCAATAGGTCTTGTCTTGCATTCACGATCAACGAGTTAAAGGTCTAGCTTGTTAATCAACTATCCTTGTTTATACAACGAGTTTTTAAACTCGTATCAACGGGATACGTAGGCAACCTCATTTCGAGGCCCAACCACTTTAATACAAAAAAATTCAAAATTTCCTCAATTAAGGGCATCCTAAAAATAAAATCAAATTAAAAATTTAATTGTTGTTGTCTTTATTCCAAATGTGCCAATTTAAAGCAAAGCATGTTCAAGCGGAATTTAACACAATAACTCTTTATTTGGCTCTAAGGCCTTCAAAGCTAGTACAAGGTCAGGATCAAGTGAAGCAAAGTTCAAAAGCCTTTTCACTTCCTAAACACATCTTCTAAACACATCTTCCAAACACATTCTAGACACAATTCCTTCGAATACAATTTCAAGCACATTTAGCCTACAAAGATCTAGGGTCGGGCGACTATGCTCTCGAGTCTTGGCACCTTGAGTACTATCCCCTGGCTCCTCCCGCAATCAATCATCAATCTTCCCCTTGCCCAAGCGGCGGGAGAAGGAACTTGCTAACCTTCCAAGACGGGAGGACGACGAACCTCCTTTGGACTCCGAACGGGCAAGCACCGGATGGGCCACACTCCCGTCACCTTCCTCATAGTCAGTTGATGCAGGACGTCTAGCTCTAGAACCTCAGACTCTAGCTGGTCCGGAGAGAGAAATGTCCCTCTGGCTTAGGCCTCTCATCCATACAATGTACCCCGCAGACAGAGTAACTGGCTCAGGTGGGAACTGAATACTCAAGAATGGTTTGGCGACCCATTACCGCCTCCAAACTTCAAGTCGATTTGCATTCAGCGCAACAGGTTTCAGGTTCTCTTCAGTACAGTCCGTGATCTCCTGTTTCAAGCCATACTGTCTCATCACTCGAGCAGGCGAGTAGAAGACCAGCATTGTGAGGCTTGGCACCCTCAAAGCAGTGGAACCAGGGGCATGTCTCATAGCAGCAATTCCCCACCAAGGAGCTACCCACCTTATACAAGATTCAATCTCAGAGAGTGCGCATCGCCACTCGTCCAATGAAAGCCGGCCATACATCATGGGCCGCACAGTGAACCCTTTTCTATTATAGCTCTCCATGTTCTCCGATGGTGCCACCAACATGAGCCTCTCCATAAGCCAAACCTTGGGGAGTATACAAGAAGTGCATTTCAAATTTCAACATTCAAAATTCAAAATACAAGTACAAATTCAACATACAAGAAGGCTCCAGATCCTTACTTGGAGTAATACCGGACTTCCCGACGGCAAAGAAGAGGGGTCCGACTTCAGCATGTCAAGGCCCATCAATGTTTCGCCAATCACAAGCGGCATTGGGTCCCGACCGTTAGCAAACTGCTCTACAATCTCTATTAGGGAGGCATCTCCATTGCCAAACCCCTGTTTTGAAAAGAGGAAGCGAACAAATATACAAAAACTCAAGGCCCTCAGGCAGAAAACTTTGGGAACATCAAGCCCAGCAAAGTAGGTGACAATGAGGGACAAATCCACCCCTCTGCCATATACAACAGCACTCAAAAGTGGGGGCTTCAAGCCCAAATATCTTTCAAAACCCAAGAAAAAGTGTTCTTCAACACTGGGCATGCATGGCTCCAGCATAATGGGCCACCCCAATATGGCGCTAAACTCTTCAGGGAGGGGACATACCTCATTATTCCCAAAGCGGAAGACATGATGATTCGGGTCCCAAGCCTCCAAAGCAGCAAAAATCAAAATGCACATCCAGCTTTACAAACCGGAAGGAGGTGAGCACCCCAAGATGCATGCCATCAAGCTCCCTTTTCTACAATTTGCCTAGCGAACCAAGCCACGAGTTCAAGGCATTTTCAAAGGACATAGCCATATTCTCTCTTCTTCTTCGCGAGGAAGTAGTATGCAAGGAATAGCAGGGAAGGATTGATGCGAGAAATGATCCGAAATACTCCCTATTTATACAAGAGTCGGCTTGCACGACAGCACGCTGGCGCCAGGCGCCATGTCCTGCGCCAGGCGCAGGGGCCTGCAACGAAGGACGAGGCCACCGTCCTCCTTTATGGTTCCAAGTACACAACCTCCATTATTCAAGATTCCAAAGCCGCAAGCCGCGCAATTTTAAGTAGTCCGGATCAACGCTTCTGGCAGATTTCGGTTCAATTTATAATTAAAGCATTCTAGTCCTAGATCGACGTCCTAAGTCGAGTCTGCATATGCATAAGAAAAAGTTGAATATAATTTGACTTGCGCATTTCCTTACCAAAAAACCTCAGTCAAAGTGGGGGCTTATAGTGGGTATATACACCTGAAAAAATGGGCAAATATTTTCAATTTTTTTGCAAAATTGTCATGCATGCATATAGCTAGAAATTTGAAAGGCACACACAACGCATACAAGTTCAAATATTCAAACATAAAAAAGCCAATCTTCAAAAAAATTTCCAAACCAATTCGAGTTCAAAACCATACAACCATACAAAATTCAAGTTCCAAACCGTACATATCCACACAAATACAACCCAGCCTATACAAAATCAACCCAGGCAAGCTGGAACTCGCTACCATGCAGGGTCAGTCTGAGTCATCATCAGCTGTAATGTCAACCACAGGCTCCTTGTGCCTGTTCCGCCTCCTAAGGCGCTCCAGATCCCGATCCATCTCTGTCCCAGGGGTACTAGGATCCTGCTCCGAGATACGAAGAGTGCCAGGAGAGAGATGAACTCCGTTCTGAGGAGAAGGATACTGATAAGGCGGCGACATCGCCATGAACTGGTACAGCGCAAACATCTGAGCCTGACGCATCCTTTCCATCTCCGAGTAGTAAGCCCATGAATCCGCATCCCAAGGCTGAGGACCACTCCCTCCGAAGTAGTAACCGGGAGGAGGAACAAAGGGCCTCAAACTGCTTGCACCCCCAAACGAATGCCTGGTAGGATCATCATGTACAAAAGGGGCAGCTCCCCGATCAGCATCCGAATGCCTCTGATGAGTACCAGCACCGGACCCCTGTCCCAGGTCCAAGCTTGGTCCCTTCTGCCACAAGGAAGTCTCCACTTGGGGCTCCATATCAACGGAACCTCTACGGTCTCGACCACGCTCCTATACAAAATGCAAATTTCAAGAATCAACATGCAAGTCCGAGTTTCCAGAATACAAATTTCAAAATCAAGAAAAGCACCTCTCTGTCCCGGCCAGAAATCTTCTGGGTCAGCTTGGCACTATGCCTTTTCAAAGAAGTAATCAAGAGCATCCAACGACGCACTCTCACCCGAGGCGCCTTCATACAAAATTCAAGATCAATTTCCAGATACAAGGTCATCATCAAGTTTCAAGCAAATACAACAGTACTTACAGCTGCATAATGCTCAGGTACATCATCATATGATCTCCGGTGCGGAGGAGAAGCTACAGGAATTGTCACCTCCACCTGTTTCCCGTCCGAGTTCTCGTAGCGGATGACCCTATCAGCATAGGGGATGTCCTCAGGATCAACCTCCTCTTCCTACATACAATCATACAATCAAACCGACATACAACATACAAGAATACAAGAATACAAAATACAAAGTTCAAAGCTCACCGGCAGTACGAAGCGTACTGGTGGAGCCAGCCTCCTCAGGAAGTCGTCATAGCTACCCTTTCTTTGTACAAAGTCCCTCCAAGATTGGCAAACATCATCACCCCTAGCATTCACATAGAGTCGGGCAATCTCTTCATCTGGCGCCAGCATGGGCTCCGGTGGGTCCTTGGGGACAAACCTATTCCCCGAACTGTGCTGAAGGGACATTCGCTCCCCCAGATACCACATGTGGAGATATACCCCTGGGAGCAAAACCCGCCGTCCAGACAAGAAATGGGCACGAGCAGCCGAGGCAGGTACAGACGCGTTAGCAAAAGGACGCCACACCACCTGCAAAGCAGACAACTCAGGCAACTATACAAATACAAATACAAAAGAGGAAAACAGTACAAAAATATTACCTCATCAGCAGGTAGAACTCTCCAAGCTCTGCGGGAGGCCGCCAGAGGCACCCTCCTACGCACCGCTCCTATCCAAGAGGCAGCATACGGGTAAGCCGCATCTCTAGTACGATCCGGCGCCAAAGTCGAAAAGTGCTCGTATATCCAAATCTTTCAAAAGCAAGCAAAACATAAGTCAAGTTCAAGATACAAACCTACAAGTACAAGGCACAAAGTACAAGGAGTCTTAAATACCTCCAGGACACTCCATAGAGCAGCCATGCTCGGCTCGCTCTCCAACGCAGTCCGGGAAGCCCGCTTTATCTCGTACAAGAGGTGGCTATATGCCAAACCACCCTAGTTGTAGCTCGAAACAGCTCTCAAGTCCTGCAAAACTGGCAAGAATCTAATGTGCACCCGACTGTTCCTGCAAGGGGCCACCACCCTACTCACCAGAGCTAAGAGGAATAGCCTAACCCTCCGCTCTGCAGATACACCCAAACCACAGATAGCATCCACAATCACCGTCACGGAAACATGGGTGTCGTCCTCTGATAAGTCAACAACATGGCCGAGCAAGTCCCTAGCAGCGGCTGAGCGCCACGTCAGCTCCGAATCAAAGGTCACATTCCTCTCAGAAAAAGGAAGACCCGTAATCATGGCAAACTCAAAGGGGGTGATGGTGATCCCCCCCCATGCCATATGTGTAATACCTCGGATTTTTATAATATTTATAAGTATATTTAATTATATTTATAAAGCATTTTACGATTTATTATCATTTAAAAAAAATTTAAATGCATTTCATTTAATGTATTTAAATTAATTAGAATATTTATTATTTTAATTAATTACGAAACGAATTTAATTCTTGAGTCGGGAAATTAAATGGGTTGCAAATGATTTTTAAAGGCTTCGGGTTTTAAATAAAAAGTCCAATTCGTTTTATTAAATGAGCCCAATCAAAAGGGTTTAAATTAAACCCTAAGCTAGCCCAATCATTTATTTCCTAAGCCCAACTCAAATCTCCTAAGCTTAGCCCATCAAGGAATTAGGGAGCCTATAAATAGGACTCCCCCATCATTAAATGAAACCCTTAAATTCACAAAACCCTTTTTGGCTTGCTTGCACCCCACTCCTCCTTCTCTCCCCTCTTTGCTCGGCACACCGCACACCCGCACAGCCGTGCTCGTGCCCTCGTGCTGTTCGGCCTCACACCCAGCGCGCTGCCCTGTGCCTTCGAGTGCTGTCGCTGCCCGCACACTCGCACTCCCTCTCTTCCTTTCTCGTCCCACACTCGGCAGTGCTGCACGCTGCTGCGTGCCTCGCCTTCCCTCGCTCTCCTTCCCTCGCGCACATCGCCCACACTCTCGCCTTCTCTTGCTCTCTCCTCGAGCACCTCGCGCGCCCCTGCTGCCCTCATCCCCTCGTCGCTGCGCGCACACCCGCACACGAATTTGTGCGTGTGTGTGTGTGTTGTTCGTGTTCGTTCTTGTTCAATCTTTCGCCCAATCACTTTAATTCGTGGTTGTTCCGTGCTCTAGGCCGGATTGGTATAACCCTAATTCTTTTAAATTATTTTATTTAAATTCCGTATTTTAAATTATTATATTAATATTGTTTTGAGTAATTTAAATGTTGGGAACCGGTTATGAATACCGTGGTTTGAGGATTTGTGTTGTGATTCATTAGGCTTGTTTCAATGATTAAAGAATGAATTTTCAGATTTGTCTATTTAATAAAGCATTGATTTTTATGATAATAAACTAGTGTTATTGGGATTTTCAAGTAAGGGTTTTAACCTAGACCTAATGAGTCAATTGATTAGCATAATTAAGTGATGATTTTAATTATGATAATCAATTATATTTTCAGATTTGAATAAAGGTTTAAAGTGTTGAGTTTTATTGGTTTTAAAGGTAGAAAAAGTATGTTTTCGTAATAGGGATTGATTTTGCATATTGAGACGTTTTTATTATTGAAAAACGATTAAATTCAAAAGTCTAAAGGAGGTTTTAAATTTTATAAAGTTGCTGGAAATTTAATGAACATGGAAATAATTTAAGTTTCATTATTTTGATGATAGGAGGTGATTTCTAGTTGAGTGCTCGTATTGCAAAGTGGCCCCTACGCTTAGGTATTCAAGGTACGTACTAGTCTAGGGCGACCACACCTTTTTGTCAATGACATTACATGATTGTTGGTGATGTGAATTACATTATGTGGAATCATGTTTAATTTGGTGAACGAGCATGTGATTTATGATGTTGGATTTATTGGATTAATTGTTGAACAAGCATGTTGAAATTGTTATGAGCATGAATTTCATTGTCAATCATGTTGTTCAATATTTACGCATGTATGGGTTGTTTCGCATGCAAGGGATGGATTATTTATTTGTATGCTATTGTACGGGATGTCTAGCATACTTTGAGCCAATTATTCGTACCTCGTCATACTATTTATTTTACCACATGTGAAGGGTTAGCTCACGTAAGCCACCGCACATGCAGGGTTCAGTTGGGAATATTTTGTATGAAACGAATTAGGATTTGTCGTGCAAGGGCACAACCCTCATGTTAATGTGCATGATGTGGAGTCTCACTTTGGTGAGGAGGAACATGGTAGTAATATCACAAGTGTCTTGCTTGGTTGATCACAAGTCTTAAAGCATTAAAATAAGATTGTTTTGGTTGTCGTTTATTAATTGTATGTATGTACATTGTCGAGTCTTGGGTTCATCTTTAATAAAATATTAATAAACGTAAAGTGCAACCAGAACAAGCTTCAAAACTCTTGGAACGTATATACCTTGAGTATGAACAATGGGGGGAGTCTTGCCGGAAAGCTCGTACTCCTACTAATGATACAAGACGTTGTTTCATTTATATTATGCGCAGGAATTCCGTCGGTATGGCCCGACACTCGGTATGGTTCGAATTTATTATTATTATATTTGGTGTATGGTTGGCTCCCATCACCTTTTCCCTTTGTGGATTATTCTTTTGGCCCGTTCGAAGCTTATTCTAATTAAATTGTGAGTCAAGAGTCGAGTCAAGAGTCAAGTCTTGTATTCATGATTGATTGTTCATTATTATGTGGCTTTTGCATGTTGACTAGTACTTAGTGAGTGATGCATGTTTTAGTTTCATTCACTCTATGCTTGTAAGTACTCAGCTTTTGCTGACTACATGCTTTGTGTGTTTTGGTCATGGCCTTTGCCTTAATGACCCTATGATGATCTATCATTTGCACTTGCATTGATGGGGAGTAGAATAAAATAGCAGGTTGGTAGATCGGAATCATGTGGCTTGGGATGATCGTGAGAGTTGCATGTTTTCGTATTTCGAACTATTAATATACTTTAATTATGTTTTAAATGTTTGAACTATTTAGTACTTTGGTTTTGGGCCGTTATGGTTCCAAATTATAGGAGGCCTCAATACTTCATTTATTATGTTTTTAAAAGTTAGTTGACATTTAATTCTGCTGCGTAATTCTGGTACTAGCCTTAACCGTTATCACGGTGGCGGTAATACTTTAGTAATTCCTTTATTTTAAGTTGGAAAATGGTTTTATAAAAGCAAGGAATTATTAGGGTGTTACAAAGTTGTATACTAGAGCTTAGTTTCATTCCTTCTTTGTAGTAATCAATACTACAAAGTGGTAATCGGAGACTAGTGCGGAACTTTAGGATTTTTAAATATTATTTTCCTAAAGTCAAAACGTAATATTTTGAGTACTCAATATTTTAAACGTCAAATATTAAATATGTTTGAAATGAGTTGAAAAGTTTGGGTTATTTTTTAATTTAATTAATTTTTCCAAATTTTTTTTATTCGAAATTTTCGAATTAAATTCGAATTAATTTTATTATTTTTGGATTTTATTAAATATCCGAATTATTTTATTTTATTATTTATTTATTTAAATTATTATTTATTCGATTTTTTTTTCCGGACCTTTTTTTTGTTTTTCCGAAATTAATTATTTAATTAATCAATAATTCTTATTAATTTTCGATTTTAATTTAAATAATTTCAACCAAGTTAGGAGTTATTTCTTAATTAATTTCGAAAATTAATACTATTTTCAAGTGAAAAATGGGCAGATTAAGAAGGGCATATTAGTCTAAGAATGCATATTATGTGACAATGTGATTTATTAAGTGCCATGAATATGTTCTAACCATGTTTTATCTTGCTTTATGTGATTAATTGCATCATATTTCATGTTAAGCATATACTTGTGCATTGAAATTGTATGGCTCCACGAACTATTTATTGTATCCTTTGGGGTTGGAATTTCTATGGAAACGCGTTAGTAAGACCTTTGAGTTGTGAATTTCAAGGAATTAAGGATGCTACCTTCTAAGTTCACCAGTCTAGGATACTTAGAGAAGATGGATAATGAGACTCCTCGCATGTATGTTCAGAAGATCGTGTTTGCTTGTGACTATTTGGCTTCGACCAAGAATATGCCCCACCTTAGGCACAAAGATATGATGGCTAGTATGGTTATACATTGTTTACCCCATAAGAACCCTTACATAGATCTCAAGAACAGGTTCAGTGACATGCATTTTGGTGATGGTACCCCTAATTGGTACAAATATGGGACTAGTGATGGTAGATGGAAGTACGATTCTGAGGTTCTTGCTACTATCTTAGAGGTTGCGGAAACTAACTATGAGGATGGGAAGTATTTTGCGGGTCTAGGCATGGGTTATCGAGGAATAGAAAGTGATGGTGAGGATGGCATGGTCTATGATGAGCAAGCTAGTGAATTTTAGGAGGATAGTGATGATGATGTGGTAGAGATTGAAAATCCTAACCCTATAGTTCCTGAACCTACCATTGAGATATCCAGTGGGTCTGAAGATGAGCTTGAGGAAAATAATGTGGTTGATAGTGAGCCACAGCAAAATGATGAGGCTATGGAGGAAGACTCGGATCCGGAAGAAGACTTGGATGATCCTAATGATCAAGACTTTACTCCAGAGCTATACAAGGAAAGAAATGATCGTCATGATGACGTTAGTCTCTAGAGAATTGTAATCCTTAGTTTTAATTTTCGTTGATTAATAAAGTGGCAAAGCTACTATTTATGGTTTTAGTTTTTATAGTTGGAGAATAAATGCTATGGCATTAGTGGATGTAAGACTTATTCATTGGAGTTTTAATAAAACAATAGAATTTCCTTTTTCGTTATCCTTTAAGTTCAATTCCCAATTCTAAGCCTTGTGGGTATCGCAAAGGGATTACTTGTTATTTCTTCAATGAATTTTTTTTATGTGCAAGGTATTCTAGTAGCAACCATCTAAATTTACTTGCATCGAATAGTGGGTGAGAAGGCCCAAGAATGGCGCCAACTCTCCCCTAGGTTGCGCCTGAATGTGTCCTTCTTGGGAGTAGGTTCGTTGTTGAACTAGTGCCTTAGTAATGCAACGTCCGACCAATATTAAAGTTAGCCTTTTTATTTACTCAGGAGAAGGGATATGGCTAGCCAAGAGATTTCTGAAGTGGTTAGGCAGCTGGCTGAGGTAGTTCGGGACCTAGCTCAAACTAGGGCCAACCTAGTGCATGATCTGGCTGGGGAAATGTTTAAGAAAATAGCTCAAAGCAAGCCTCCCCTGTATAGCGAAGAAATTGAACCCAGTGTGCTTGAGAACTGGTTGAGAGAGTTTGATAAACTCATTGTAGCTGTGAATTGCCCAGAAAACCTTAGGGTGAACAGTGTTGTGTACTACCTGAGGGGTGAAGCTGACTTATGGTGGCAACGATGTGAGGATACCCTTAGAGCCACACCAAACTTTGGATGGGGAGCATTCAAAACTGCACTAAGGAACAAGTTTTACCCACCTTATCTGAAGAAGCAAAAGGCTCAGGAGTTCATTGAACTCAAAATGGGAGGTCTGTCTATGACTGAATACTATTCTAAGTTTATAGAGTTTTCTAGGTTTGCACCTGAAGTGGTGGCAACTGAAGAGCTCAGGGCTCAAAGATTTGAGAATGGTTTGACCATGGACTCACATGTATGGGTTACAGCAAAGGAAGAATGGTAGTGCTGAAAGGAGAAAGGATGGTGGAAGCTCGAATGAAGGGAATAACCATCAGAATCAAGGGAATTTTAAGAAGCACAAAGGAAATGGAAATTTCCAGTTTAGGGCTAACAATGGTGGTAATCGCAACAACCAAGGTGGTGGAAATCAGTATGGAAGGAATGGAGTAAGGACCTACGAATGTAGGCGCTGTAACATGAACCACCCTGGAAAGGATTGTGATGGAAATTTGGTGACTTGTAGATTCTGTCAAAAGTTAGGCCATAGGGAGTATGAATGCTATTCTAAGAATGGAAAGCCTAACCAAGGTAACCACCAAAGCAATAATCGGAAAAATCAGAAGCAGAATGGGGGAAATGGTGGTGGAAACGAAAGGAACTACCAAGGTGGTAACAATGGCAATAGCAATAGCAATGGCAATCACCAGAACCATGGGAAGCCCGGAGGAAACCAACAGCAGAATGGGAACCGAAACAACAATGGGAACACCAATGGAGGTGGCTATAACAAAGGAGTTGCCCAAGGAAAGTAAAATGTGATATCTAGGCAAGAAGCGGAAACTTCCTCTGACGTCATAGCGGGTACTTTCTCTATTAATTCCGTTTTAGTTAAAATTCTATTTGATTCTGGTGCGACTTATTATTTTATATCAGTAGATGCTTTGGGGAAACTAGGGTTGAAAGAGCCTGAAACAATTGAAGTACCTAGAGCATGTGATCAAGAATCAGCCTGAGGATATTGCAGTAGTCAATGAATTCCTTGATGTATTTCCAGAAGAAATCCCGGGGATGCCTCCCAATCGACCTATTGACTTTACCATAGATTTAGTGCCTGGAACCGCCCCTATTTCAAAAGCACCTTATCGAATGGCTCCAGCAGAAATGAATGAGTTAAAAGGCCAACTAGAGGATCTATTGGAGAAAGGTTATATTAGGCCAAGTGCATCGCCTTGGGGAGCACCAGTGTTGTTTGTGAAGAAAAAGGATGGAAGTATGAGGCTCTGTATAGACTACAGGGAGCTCAATAAGGTCACAATCAAGAACAAGTATCCATTACCTAGGATAGAGGACCTATTTGACCAACTGAAAGGAGCAGGAATCTTTTCAAAGATCGATTTGCGTTCGGGTTATCATTAATTGAGAATCGCTGACCATGACATACCAAAGACCGCATTCAGGACTAGATACGGACATTACGAGTTCATTGTTATGCCTTTTGGGTAAACCAATGCCCCTGCAATATTTATGGACTTAATGAACCGTGTATTCCATGCCTATTTGGACAAGTTTGTAGTGGTTTTCATAGATGACATCCTAGTGTATTCAAAGAGTGAAGAAGATCACGCGGAACACTTGAGATCGGTGTTGAGTACCTTGAGAGATAACCAGTTGTATGCCAAGTTCTCAAAGTGTGAGTTTTGGTTGGAAAGAGTTGCATTTTTGGGACATTTTAGTTGACCCTGCTAAGATCAAAGCTGTTAGTGAATGGCCTACACCCAAGACTGTGACTGACATTCGTAGCTTTCTGGGATTAGCTGGCTACTATAGGCGTTTTGTGCAAGACTTCTCTAGGATAGCCAAGCCCATGACTACCTTGATGAAGAAGGAAACCAAGTTTGAATGGAGTGACCAATGTGATGAAGCATTCCAAGCCTTAAAGACGCGATTGAAAACCGCGCCAGTGTTAACCTTACCAGATGAGAGTGGTGCATACGATGTGTATAGTGATGCCTCTAAGAATGGTTTAGGGTGTGTATTGATGCAGAACGTGAAGGTTATTGCCTATGCGTCAAGGAAATTGAAGCCATATGAATCCAATTACCCTACCCATGATTTAGAGCTAGCTGCTATAGTGTTTGCGTTGAAGATATGGAGACACTATCTGTATGGTGTGAAGTGTAGGATAGTTACGGACCACAAGAGTTTAAAGTATATCTTCATACAGAAGGATCTGAATATGCGCCAACGAAGGTGGTTGGAGTTGATTAAGGACTATGATTTGGATATCCAGTACCATGAGGGAAAAGCCAATGTAGTTGCGGATGCCTTGAGTAGGAAATCAAGTCATAGTGTTAATGCGTTAGTAGTTGCTAACGAGCTGTGTAAGGACATGCAGCGTTTGAACCTTGAAATAGTAAGTGGTGAAAGCCTTGAGGGAATGATGAATGCCTTAACCATCCAGTCAAATATTTGATGAGATTAGGGAAAATCAAGCCGGTGATGTAAAGTTGGAGCGAATCAAGGAAAAGATTTCGCAAGGTAAGGAGTTAGATTTCCGAATCCATGATGATGGAAGTTTGAGGTACAAAGGCAGGTGGTGCGTGCCTCAAAACCGTGGAGAATTGAAGGAGAAATTGATGAAAGAAGGGCACAATACGCCATATTCTGTGCACCCAGGAGGTGACAAGTTGTATAAGGACTTGAAAAAGGTCTATTGGTGGCCAAGGATGAAGAACGAAGTGGCTGAATTTGTGGCTAAATGTCTGACTTGTCAGAAGGTTAAGATTGAGCATAGGAGACCTCAAGGGAAGGTCCAACCTTTAGAGATTCCAAGCTGGAAATGGGACTGTATTTCTATGGACTTCGTCACTTGTTTACCTAAGTCAAAGACTGGAAATGATACAATTTGGGTTGTGGTAGATAGGTTGACTAAGTCAGCAGTGTTTATACCAATGAAGGAAACCTGGAAGATGGAACAACTTGCTAAAGCTTACATTAAGAATGTTGTGAGGTTACATGGAGTTCCTAAGGATATCGTATCAGATAGGGATTCAAGGTTTCTTTCGAACTTTTTTAAAAGTGTGCAGAAGAGCTTTGGTACGACATTGAAAATGAGTACAACCTTCCACCCAGCCACGGATGGACAAACTGAAAGGACTATCCAAACCTTGGAGGACATGCTTCGGACATGCGTTATTGATTTCCAAGGAAGTTGGGAAGATAGCCTGGATTTGATTGAGTTTTCCTATAACAATAGTTATCATGCTAGCATTGGAATGGCACCATTTGAGGCTCTGTATGGACGAAAGTGTAGAAGTCCACTTTGCTGGAACGATATTAGTGAAACCGTAGTGTTGGGACCTCAAATGATAGAGGACACCATGAACCAAATCTGAACCATCCAATCAAAGATTCAAGCGGCGCAGGATCGCCAAAAGAGTTATGCAGACTTGAAACGTAGAGATGAAGAGTTCAACATAGGTGATAAAGTGTTGCTCAAGGTGTCACCAATGAAAGGTGTCATGAGATTTGGAAAGAAAGGGAAGTTAAGCCCTAAGTACATAGGCCCATATGAGATCTTAGAAAGAATCGGAAAGGTAGCCTATAGACTAGCCTTGCCTATGGACTTGCATAGAGTGCATAATGTATTCCACATATCTCAGTTAAGGAAATATATCCCGGATAAATCGCAAGTGTTGCAACCGGAGACCATAGAATTAGACCAAAGTCTAACCTTTGAGGAAAGACCTGTCAAAATCCTTGATAGCAAAGTGCGTAGTACGCGTACTAAGGATGTGAAAATTGTCAAAGTATTTTGGTCTAACCAAGAGTCCGAGGAAGCTACTTTGGAAGCGGAGGAAGAAATGAGAAAGAAATATCCTGAGCTTTTTCCCGAGGTTAGTTGAGTTACGGGGTCGTAACTCGTGTCTTTTAAGGGGGGTAGAGTGCGGTAGAATTTCGCGCTTTTTACCTTGTTTTCCCCTATTTTATGCTTAATTTGGTGCTTTCTATTGAATTTGCACTTATTATTGTCCTGTTTAATCATGTGAAGAGTACAGCAACTTAAAATTTTTGCAAAAGAATGCATTGAAAGTCTCAAGTTTTGAGTTGGATTTTGATTTCCGAACCCAAGTTTCGGGACGAAACTTCTTTTAAGGAGGGTAGATTGTAATACCTCGTATTTTTATAATATTTATAAGTATATTTTATTATATTTATAAAGCATTTTACGATTTATTATCATTTAAATAATATTTAAATGCATTTCATTTAATGTATTTTAATTAATTAGAATACTTATTATTTTAATTAATTACGAAACGAACTTAATTCTTGAGTCGGGAAATTAAGTGGGTTGCAAATGATTTTTAAAGGCTTCGGGTTTTAAATAAAAAGTCCAATTCGTTTTATTAAACGAGCCTAATCAAAAGAGTTTAAATTAAACCCTAAGCTAGCCCAATCATTTATTTCCTAAGTCCAACTCAAATCTCCTAAGCCTAGCCCATCAGGGGATTAGGGAGCCTATAAATAGGACACCCCCATCATTAAATGAAACCCTTAAATTCACAAAACCCTTTTTGGCTTGCTTGCACCCCACTCCTCCTTCTCTCCCCTCTTTGCTCGGCACACCGCACACCCGCACAGCCGTGCTCGTGCCCTCGTGCTGCTCGGCCTCACGCCCAGCGCGCTGCCCTGTGCCTTCGAGTGCTGTCGCTGCCCGCACACTCGCACTCCCTCTCTTCCTCTCTCGTCCCGCGCTCGGCAGTGCTGCACGCTGCTGCGTGCCTCGCCTTCCCTCGCTCGCCTTCCCTCGCGCACAGCGCCCACACTCTCGCCTTCTCTCGCTCTCTCCTCACGCACAGCGCGCGCCCCTGCTGCCCTCGCCCCCTTGTCGCTGCGTGCACACCCGCACACGAATCTGTGCGTGTGTGTGTGTGTGTGTTGTTCGTGTTCGTTCTTGTTCAATCTTTCGCCCAATCACTTTAATTCGTGGTTGTTCCGTGCTATAGGCCGGATTGGTATAACCCTAATTCTTTTAAATTATTTTATTTAAATTCCGTATTTTAAATTATTATATTAATATTGTTTTGAGTAATTTAAATGCTGGGAACCGGTTATGAATACCGTGGTTTGAGGATTTCTGTGTTGTGATTAATTAGGCTTGTTTCAATGATTAAAGAATGAATTTTCAGATTTGTCTATTTCATAAAGCATTGATTTTTATGATAATAAACTAGTGTTATTGGGATTTTCAAGTTAGGGTTTTAACCTAGACATAATGAGTCAATTGATTAGCATAATTAAGTGATGATTTTAATTATGATAATCAATTATATTTTCAGATTTGAATAAAGGTTTAAAGTGTTGAGTTTTATTGATTTTAAAGGTAGAAAAACTATGTTTTCGTAATAGGGATTGATTTTGCAAATTGAGACGTTTTTAGTATTGAAAAACGATTAAATTCAAAAGTCTAAAGGAGGTTTTAAATTTTATAAAGTTGCTGAAAATTTAATGAACATGTAAATAATTTAAGTTTCATTATTTTGATGATAGGAGGTGATTTCTAGTTGAGTGCTCGTATTGCAATGTGGCCCCTACGCTTAGGTATTCAAGGCACGTACAAGTCTAGGGCGACCACACCTTTTTGTCAATGACATCACATGATTGTTGGTGATGTGAATTACATTATGTGGAATCATGTTTAGTTTGGTGAACGAGCATGTGATTTATTATGTTGGATTTATTGGATTAATTGTTGAACAAGCATGTTGAAATGGTTATGAGCATGAATTTCATTGTCAATCATGTTGTTCAATATTTACGCATGTATGGGTTGTTTCGCATGCAAGGGATGGATTATTTATTTGTATGCTATTGTATGGGATGTCTAGCATACTTTGAGCCAATTATTCGTACCTCGTCGTACTATTTATTTTACCACATGTGAAGGGTTAGCTCACGTAAGCCACCGCACATGTAGGGTTCAGTTGGGAATATTTTGTATGAAACGAATTAGGATTTGTCGTGCAAGGGCACAACCCTCATGTTAATATGCATGATGTGGAGTCTCACTTTGGTGAGGAGTGTTAGGTTATGATTCATATGACAAAACATAAATCATGCGGAAAAACCATATTATTTACACATAATGATTTAGCATAGTTTAGATGCATACACTTTGTTGCGTGCCTTCCCTAACTGCGCCCGAACCGAACCAGAACAAGTCTTTAGGACTCCAAGTGTCGTCCCTCCGTAGATAGTCCACAGCACGTCCGGATCCGCCTTAAGCTTGACCAACTAGGATCGCCCTTAAGGTACTTAGAATTTTCGGCTTATGTAGGCAATTGTATGACTGAATTTTTGCTCTCAAAAATCACTTTGAATGCTTGAATACTCTATCCAAAATAATGACCCTAGGCCTTTATTTATAGAGGTATGGAAAGGGAATTGTAATCCTATTAGGATACGAATTAATTAAACTAGAATCCTAATAGAATTCTTATTTTAATTAATTCATCCTTTTAGGTTTAGGAATTTAATCATATGTCGAAACCTGATAGCTTTAGGATTCGTATAGCACACAGTCACACACACACGCATGCACAGCAGCCCACGAGGGGCGCCATGCGCGCGCGCGCAGCCCGCGAGCTCGCAGCCCATTGCCACGAGGCCCACACGCTGCCGCAGCGTTGGCGCGCGCTGGGCCTGCCTTGCGGTGGGCCTGGCGCAGCCTTGGCTGGTGCGTTGTGGCGCGCTGGCTTGCTGGGCGATGGCCCGGCTTCGTGCTGGGCCTTCGTCTGGCAGGCCTCGTCCGATGCTAATTCGTACGATACGCTTCCGATTAATTTCCCGATTCCGGATTTCATTTCCGATACGAACAATATTTAATATTTCCGATTCCGGAATTAATTTCCGTTTCGAACAAATATTTAATATTTCCGTTTCCGGAATTATTTTCCGATTCGGATAATATTTCCGATTCTGACAATATTTCCGTTTCCGGCAATATTTCCGATTCCGGCAATATTTCAATTTCCGATAATATTTTCCGATACGTACCATGTTTCCGTTTCCGGCAACATCTACGACTTGGATAATATTTATATTTCCGATACGATCCATATTTCCGTTTCCGGCAATATCATCGTTTTCGGAGCATTCATTTCTTGCCTGTGACGATCTCAGCTCCCACTGAAACCAAGATCCGTCGATTCCGAATATCCATAGATAGAGTATTTAATGCCATTAAATACTTGATCCGTTTACGTACTATTTGTGTGACCCTACGGGTTCAGTCAAGAGTAAGCTGTGGATTAATATCATTAATTCCACTTGAACTGAAGCGGCCTCTAGCTAGGAATTCAGCTCACTTGATCTCACTGAATTATTAACTTGTTAATTAATACTGAACCGCATTTATTAGACTTAACATAGAATGCATACTTGGACCAAGGGCATTATTTCCATCAGATTGGAATTAGTCAAAGCACTTATATATGCAAAGCACTTGGACCAAGTATCTATGCAAATGATTATGACATTGCCATGTCCACATAGTTCAAGAAATAGAACTACTAGTCATCTTGCATTCTAGTCGTCTAACGTTCTCTATGCGTCCGATTTTATAGAAAACTCCGACTAGGGACCATTTTCAACCTTTGACATTCAAGTTCACTTGATAGACATTTCTTAGTCACAGGACTGGTCCTGACAGTCTATCTTGAATATATCGTCAAATTGAAGGGACTCATCATTTATTAAACCACAAATTAAATGGAAAAATGAATTCTTTTCATTTGTTGTGAATGATTAACCAATAATGTTTTACAAAGATTTAAACTCTAAAACTTTAAAACATTAAACAGGGATATGAAAGCCATTCTCCAATATGCTTGATTCCCATAGCTGCAGTGTGCGAGTTGTGCTTCGCCTGCGGCAGAGGTTTAGTCAATGGATCTGATATGTTGTCATCAGTTCCAATCTTGTTTATCTCGACTTCTTTTCTTTCAACGAACTCTCGTAGAAGGTGAAATCTACGAAGTACATGCTTGACTCTCTGGTGGTGTCTAGGCTCCTTTGCCGGTGCAATAGCTCCGTTATTATCACAATACAGGGCTATTGGTCCTTTAATGGAGGGGACTACACCAAGTTCACCTATGAATTTCCTTAGCCATATAGCTTCCTTTGCTGCTTCATGTGCAGCAATGTACTCCGCTTCAGTTGTAGAATCCGCAATGGTGCTTTGCTTAGCACTTTTCCAGCTTACTGCACCTCCGTTGAGGCAGAAGACAAACCCAGACTGTGATCTGAAATCATCTTTGTCGGTTTGGAAACTTGCGTCTGTATAGCCTTCAACAATTATTTCATCATCTCCACCATAGACCAGGAAGTCATCTTTGTGCCTTTTCAGGTACATCAGAATATTCTTGGCAGCAGTCCAATGCGCCTCTCCTGGGTCTGACTGGTATCTGCTCGTAGCACTGAGTGCGTACGCAACATCCGGGCGTGTACATATCATAGCATACATTATTGAACCAATCAATGATGCATATGGAATCCCATTCATTCGTCTACGCTCATCAAGTGTTTTTGGGCACTGAGTCTTGCTTAGAGTTATTCCATGAGACATGGGTAGGTATCCTCGCTTGGAGTCTGCCATCTTGAACCTATCAAGCACCTTATTGATATAAGTGCTTTGACTAATTCCAATCTGAAGGAAATAATGCCCTTGGTCCAAGTATGCATTCTATGTTAAGTCTAATAAATGAGGTCCAGTATTAATTAACAAGTTAATAATTCAGTGAGATCAAGTGAGCTGAATGCCTAGCTAGAGGCCGCTTCAGTTCAAGTGGAATTAATGATATTAATCCACAACTTACTCTTGACTGAACCCATAGGGTCACACAAATAGTACGTAAACGGATCAAGTATTTAATGGCATTAAATACTCCATCTATGGATATTTGGAATAGACGGATCTTGGTTTCAGTGGGAGCTGAGATCGTCACAGGCAAGAAATGAATACTCCGGAAACGATGATATTACCGGAAACGGAAATATGGATCATATCGGAAATGTAAATATTATCCAAGTCGTAGATGTTGCCGGAAACGGAAACATGGTACGTATCGGAAAATATTATCGGAAATGGAAATATTGCCGGAATCGGAAATATTGCCGGAAACGAAAATATTGTCAGAATCGGAAATATTATCGGGATCAGAAAATAATTCTGGAAACGGAAATATTAAATATTTGTTCGAAACGGAAATTAATTCCGGAATCGGAAATATTAAATATTGTTCGTACCGGAAATAAATTCCGGCATCGGAAATTTAATCGGAAGCGCGTCATACGAATTACCATCGGACGAGACTTGCTAGACGAAGGCCCAGCACGAAGCCAGGCCTACGCTCAGCAAGCCCAAGCGCCCAAAAACACGCTGCCAAGCCACGCCCGGTCCAGCGCAAGGCCAGGCCCAGCAATGGCCTTGGCGCGCGCGCGGGGCTGCGACGAGTGGGCTGGCGCTGTGCGTGGGCCGCAAGGCCTGCGTGCGGTGCTAGCGTATCACTCGAAGTGTGTTACTCGAATCCACCGGGATTTTTCATATGATTAAATCTAATCCTAAAAGATTTAGTTTATTTAATTAGAGTCCTAGTAGGATTATAATTAAATAAATTAGTATCCTAATAGGATTCCAAATAGGTGCCTAGGGTCACATATTTACAGACATAATTCAAGTATTCAAAAGTGATTTTGAGAGCAAAAATTCAGTCATACAATTGCCTATAAAGTGCCGAAAATTCTAAGTACCTTAAGGGCGATCCTAGTTGGTCAAGCTTAAGGCGGATCCGGACGTGCTGTGGACTATCTACGGAGGGACGACACTTGGAGTCCTAAAGACTTGTTCTTGTTCGGTTCGGGCGCAGCTAGGGAAGGCACGCAACAAAGAGTATGCATCTAAACTATGCTAAATGATTATGTGTAAATAATATGCTTTCCTGGCTTTATGGTTTTTTCCGCATGATTTATGAATTGTCATATGTATCATAACCTAACAGTGGTATCACGAGCCTCTTATTATTTCCATAATCTAAATTGCATAAACATGGTTAAATATTAGAAATTTGCAAGAATTAAAAGGGGTGATTAATTTTCGTAATTGTTAATTAATTGCAAATTGCGTTTATTTAATTATACGTACGCAGTTTTTCGGCTGTTTCTTCGTTACTCATCCAAATCGAGTGATTTTTGTGTCAATTCCGCATGTAAAAGGCATCCTAAAATTTTGACAAAAACAATATTTTTCGGCCGAACCCAGAATTCTCAAATTCGAAGCCTAACTATGACTTTTCGGAGGTTTTAGTTTTTCGAATGCAAAATTTCGTAAATTTAAGATGTTAAATTAAATATTTGCGATTCTTGTTGATAAATCTTGAATTTTTGATTGACCTACTGTATATGTTTAACAAGTTTGAATGCCTAGCCTTGTTAATTATGCAATCTAATTTGTAATTATGATTAATTTGTTGAAAATTGGAATAATTTAGAATTAATTTGATTTTCATAATTAGTTATAATTTAATTAGATACCCATGATTAAAAACCACCATAAAAATTGTAAATTTATGTTAAATTTTAAATTTTTATGACCAAGACTTGAATCCATGTTAATCGAAAATCAATTGAATAATAAATTTTCGATTTTTCGCCCAAAAAATTATGAAATTAATATTATTTATTAATTTGTCATTAATTTTGAATATAAATTTTAAAATTTTATGCGATTCGCTCATATAACTTGCACGCACAAAGCAATGGACGCTACGTGTTACCCTTAAGGGGTGTTGTATAGTGCGGGCATGTGACGACGAGCAAGGGAGCTCGTCGCCCATGCGGTACGAATGCAATGAGCAAGACCATGGTGCACGAAGCACAAGGCAGCAGCCCTGCCTTGTGTCGTGGGCTGTGTGCGATGGGCGAATGGGCGAGGGCGAGAGCAAGGCATGAGCAGTCGCGTGTGGGCAGCAAGCGAGCTGCGCCACAGCGCGCAGCGAGCGCAAGCTCGCGTGCCACGAGTGCTGCGCCAAGCATCGATCGCTCGCGCGCACCGAGCGCTGTTATGCGTGCGACGAGCGCTGTGCCCAGCGATGGCGTGCGAGTGCTTGTTGTGCGTGCGACGAGCGCCGCGCCCAGCGATGGCGTGCGAGTGCTTGTTGCGACGTGCGACGAGTGCTGCGCCCATCGATGGGCTGCGGCAGCATGCTCGTGCGTCTAGCGCTGGCGCGCGCAGCGAGCACCAGCTCGCATGATGCCTTGCGATGGTGAGCAGCAGCGATGCGACGCAGCGCATGGGCTGCGTGCACATGGCCAGCGATGGCTGTGTGCGTGTGGCCCATGGGCGTGCGATGCGTGGGATTGTTGCGTTTTGAAATTTTAATTTGAAATTTTCAGTTTACGTAATTTTAATTAATTTTAAAATTAATACTTTAAATTATTTTCTTGGATTTTAATTTTGAATATTGTAATTATAATAAATTTTATTTATTCTAATTATTTTACTAAAATTAAAATCATGAATTAATTTAAATACGACTGAAATTAAATTAAAGTTTTTGGATTCAATTATAAATTTATATGAGCTTTAAATTTTAATTAAATTTGTATGTTTCCGGTTAGACTAGAAATACATTTTATGTTTAAAATTAGTAAAGCATATGAATTTATTGGTTTAAGTAGGAGCCCTTTTTAGTCATAAACTCTTGATTAGGTCTACAAATCCTTAAGGTTAAAACAACTTGATTAGAATTATTAAGGACTGAATAATTTGTAGATTATTGGTGCCCTTGATTAATTGCTGCAAATGTTTATGTGATGCATAATGTGTTTTACTAACCAGCTATGTGGGCCATTCATGATAATGAATGGGTGAATGGTATATATTGTATATGTACTGTTTTGCAGGTTATGAAGTGACTAGTATGGCCCAAATAGGATAGAAAATATGGTCTGCGTACCATTAATTTGAATGTAATTGGTCTAAAATACCAAGTTGTTTTTCAATTCAAATATGGTCTGCGTACCATCAAATAGTTGTAATTAGTTTTAATTATAGCTTATTCTATTTGAAGAAAATGGTGCCTCCCACGGAGATTTTCAAGACGGACTTTGAAGTTAAATCTTCAAGATGAAGTCGGGCCATACTAGATCACATTTATCTTATGCATGTTTTAAGTTATTTATTGCTTTTAAATATGTCTTAAAATGCATGAGATCAAAAGCTTGATTATGTTGCATGATTAAGGATTTTAGTTCACTTAAAATCTAACCAACATAGTAAGAGCCTTAAGTTCCAAACTTAAAAATTGAGTTAAAAGGTGCCATGCCAAAATATACACTTGCTTGGATATCCTTTACATCAATCTAGTAATAGTTTTCGCTCAGCGAGGTGTTACTTATTGGTCCTTAAGGGGCAAGGTACACAAATAATTGTGAGTACATGTTAGTTTTGGTGAAACTCAACGATATAAGTAAGGAGTCATTTTATGTCGTGGCAAAATCGATAGGTTTACCTAATAAGTTCTTAGACGTACCTATCAACCAAGAATAGTTTCTAGACTATTAGCAAAAGGCTTTTCCTTACCTAAGATGTTTTAGGATTAAGTCGACAAATTGTGCTTAGTTCTTCAATGATTTTAGGATCTTGGAATCATTTTATTCACACCTGCCGGAACACATAACTTGAATAAAATGCTTAATGAACATTGAATTATGCATGTATGCTAGAATTTAAGTTTATTAAGAGAAACTGTGAATAATTATTTATTTGTTTATTCTTTTCAATTGTAGTTTTAAATATGGCAAACAACAATTCATTCAACATTCGATCAATTCTCGAAAAGGAGAAGTTGAACGGGAAAAACTTCCTTGACTGGCAAAGGAACTTGCAAATAGTTCTTATGCAGGAAGAAAAGGAGTATGTCCTAGAAGAGGCGATGCCCGAAGCCGCAGGCGACGGGGTCACTCAGGCAGCCCTCAATCGTTGGATTGATGCCAACAAGGATGTGAAATGTCTAATGCTCGCCACCATGAGTGCAGATCTGCAGAAAACGTTCATCAACTCAGATGCTTTCACAATCATCAGTGAGTTGAAGAACATGTTCCAAGATCTGGCTCGAGTCGAAAGATTCGACACTCATAGGAAAATTCTTGAGACCAAGCTTAAGAAAGGCGAGCCCGTAAGTCCACATGTTCTCAAAATGATTGGACTCATTGAGAATATGAGTCGGCTGGATCAGCAATTTTCTCAGGAAATGGCTATAGACACCATCCTCCATTCTCTTCATAGCGGGTATGATCAGTTCAAACTGAACTACAGTATGAATAGTCTGGACAAAACGCTCACTGAGCTTCACGTTATGCTGAAGACCGCTGAAAAGACGCTTAAAAGTGATAAGCAGGATGTGCTTATGGTGCGTGGGGGCAAGTTCAAGAAATCTGGAAAGAAGAGGAATGCTAAGAAAGGTGGCAACAAGGCCAGCCCAACTAAGCAAACTGGCACCAAATCTGTAAAGAGGAAGGTCAGTCAACCCACTTCTGAATCCGAATGCTTCTACTGCAAGAAGAAGGGGCATTGGAAGAGAGATTGCTTGAAGCTAAAGGAAGATCAGAAGAACGGAACAGTCGTTCCATCTTCAGGTATTTTCGTTATAGACTGTATACTTGCTAATTCAACTTCTTGTGTATTAGATACAGGTTGTGGCTCACACTTATGTTCCAATCCACAGGGACTAAGAAGAAGTAGAAAGTTAAGCAAGGGAGAAGTCGACCTACGAGTGGGAAATGGAGCACGGATTGCTGCATTAGCTGTAGGAACTTATTATTTGTCGTTGCCCTCCGGGCTAGTTTTGGAACTGGAAGAGTGTTTCCATGTTCCAAGTCTTACTAAAAACATCATTTCAGTTTCTTGCTTAGATGCTAAGGGATTTTCCTTTTTAATAAAAGACAATAGTTGTTCGTTTTATTTTAAAGAGATGTTTTATGGATCTGCTAGATTAGTCAATGGACTTTATTTATTAGATCACGACAAACAAGTATATAACATAAATACCAAAAAGGCCAAAAAGGATGATTCAGATCTCACCTATCTGTGGCATTGTCGATTAGGCCATATAAACTTGAAACGCTTAGAAAGACTTCAAAAGGAAGGAATTCTAGAACCATTTGACTTAGAGGATTATGGTAAATGCGAATCATGTTTACTTGGCAAAATGACAAAGCGGCCTTTCTCTAAAGTTGGAGAAAGAGCAAATGAACTATTGGGTTTAATCCATACAGATGTATGTGGACCAATGAGTACAAATGCTAGAGGTGGTTTCAGCTACTTTATCACTTTCACTGATGACTTCGGTAGATATGGTTATGTCTACCTAATGAAGCATAAGTCTGAATCCTTTGACAAATTCAAGGAATTTCAGAGTGAAGTAGAGAATCAATTAGGCAAGAAGATTAAGGCACTGCGGTCTGATAGAGGCAGTGAATATCTGAGCTATGAATTTGATGACCATCTGAAAGAATGTGGAATTCTATCAGAATTGACTCCTCCTGGAACACCACAATGGAACGGTGTGTCGGAACGGAGGAACAGAACCTTGCTAGACATGGTCAGGTCAATGATGGGTCTGGCCAAACTTCCAATAGAATTTTGGGGACATGCACTAAATACAGCTGCACTCACTATAAATAGAGCTCCGTCTAAAGCTGTCGAAAAGACTCCATATGAATTATGGTTTGGAAAGCCTCCAAATGTGTCTTTTCTTAAGATTTAGGGATGTGAAGTATACGTCAAACGATTAATTTCAGACAAACTTCATCCAAAATCTGACAAATGTATCCTTGTGGGCTATCCAAAGGAAACAAAGGGGTATTACTTCTACAATACATCTGAGAACAAGGTGTTTGTTGCTCAAGATGGTGTCTTTTTGGAGAAAGATCACATTTCCAAAATGACAAGTGGGAGAAAAGTAGACCTCGAAGAAATTCGAGTCGAACAACAAACTTTAGAGAATGATCAAGATGACATTCAGGATGAAACTCAGAGATCTTTAGAAGAATCTGGTGAGAATCATGGTCAATCTAGAAATGTTACCCCGCGTAGATCGCAAAGATATAGATCTCAACCGGAAAGGTACTTAGGTATTTTGACGAACGAGAGCTATGACGTTCTATTACTTGAAAGTGATGAACCTGCGACTTACAAACAAGCTATGACGAGCCCTAGCTCCAAGCAATGGCAAGAAGCCATGCAATCTGAATTAGACTCCATGTCTGAAAACCAAGTATGGGATTTGGTCGATTTGCCAGATGGCTACCAAGCCATTGGAAGCAAATGGGTTTTCAAACTGAAAAAGGACAAGGATGGGAAACTTGAAGTTTTCAAAGCTAGATTGGTTGCAAAAGGTTACAGGCAAGTCCACGGTGTGGATTACGATGAAACCTTTTCACCAGTTGCAATGCTAAAGTCTATTCGGATAATGTTAGCAATCGCTGCATATTACGATTACGAAATATGGCAGATGGATGTCAAAACTGCTTTCTTAAACGGCGTTTTAACAGAATCTGTGTTTATGACACAGCCTGAAGGTTTTGAGGATCCAAAGAATGCTAAAAAGGTATGCAAGCTAAAGAAGTCAATCTACGGATTGAAGCAGGCATCCAGGAGCTGGAATATACGTTTTGATGAAGCAGTCAGTGACTTTAGTTTCATCAAGAACGCAGACGAACCTTGTGTATACAAGAAGGTCAGTTGGAGCAAAATTGCTTTCCTAGTATTATATGTCGACGACATATTACTTATCGGAAATAACATTCCTATGTTGAACTCTGTCAAGATTTGGCTTGGGAAATGTTTTTCGATGAAAGATATAGGAGAAACACAGTACATATTGGGCATCAAGATTTACAGAGATAGATCTAAAAAGATGATTGGACTTAGTCAAAGCACTTATATCAATAAGGTGCTTGATAGGTTCAAGATGGCAGACTCCAAGCGAGGCTACCTACCCATGTCTCATGGAATAACTCTAAGCAAGACTCAGTGCCCAAAAACACTTGATGAGCATAGACGAATAAATGGGATTCCATATGCATCATTGATTGGTTCAATAATGTATGCTATGATATGTACACGCCCGGATGTTGCGTACGCACTCAGTGCTACGAGCAGATACCAGTCAGACCCAGGAGAGGCGCATTGGACTGCTGCCAAGATTATTCTGAAGTACCTGAAAAGGCACAAAGATGACTTCCTGGTCTATGGTGGAGATGATGAATTAATTGTTAAAGGCTATACGGACGCAAGTTTCCAAACCGATAAAGATGATTTCAGATCACAGTCTGGGTTTGTCTTCTGCCTCAACGAAGGTGCAGTAAGCTGAAAAGTGCTAAGCAAAGCACCATTGCGGATTCTACAACTGAAGCGGAGTACATTGCTGCACATGAAGCAGCAAAGGAAGCTATATGGCTAAGGAAGTTCATAGGTGAACTTGGTGTAGTCCCCTCCATTAAAGGACCAATAGCCCTGTATTGTGATAATAACGGAGCTATTGCACAGGCAAAGGAGCCTAGACACCACCAGAGAGTCAAGCATGTACTTCGTAGATTTCACCTTCTACGAGAGTTCGTTGAAAGAAAAGAAGTCGAGATAAACAAGATTGGAATTGATGACAACATATCAGATCCATTGACTAAACCTCTGCCGCAGGCGAAGCACAACTCGCACACTGCAGCTTTGGGAATCAAGCATATTGGAGAATGGCTTTGATATCCCTGTTTAATGTTTTAAAGTTTTAGAGTTTAAATCTTTGTAAAACATTATTGGTTAATCATTCACAATAAATGAAAAGAATTCATTTTTCCATTTAATTTGTGGTTTATTAAATGATGAGTCCCTTCAATTTGACGATATATTCAAGATAGACTGTCAGGACCAGTCCTGTGACTAAGAAATGTCTATCAAGTGAACTTGAATGTCAAAGGTTGAAAATGGTCCCTAGTCGGAGTTTTCTATAAAATCGGATGCATAGAAAACGTTAGACGACTAGAATGCAAGATGACTAGTAGTTCTGTTTCTTGAACTATGTGGACATGGCAATGTCATAATCATTTGCATAGATACTTACTTTGGGAAGACTAGTATCGGACAAGACCTATGAAACTTTACTGTAAGAGATGAAAATCTGTCATAAGTAAATTTCATTAAAATTATTAGACATTAAATCCTCAATACCTGAGTGATTTGAGATTACTTGTTTGAGAACTGGTTGCTTTGACGTTGACCAACCGTCGCACCGTAAAAGGAGGCTATAAAGGCAACGCTCAGGTAATCACCTATCAAACGAAGTCTAATCTCAAGATCGCAAGATTGGGATTGTCCTCCCATAAATCGGGATGAGATGCTTAAAAGTTGTACAAGGCCACTCGGAGAGCTAGAAACTGTGAAATGCATGGCCGTGCTCGGATGAATCATAGGCTATGATTATCTGTTTATTTGATCAGTTGAACTCTGAAACCGAGGAACACATCTGGACATAATAAGGATGACAACTCTTACCTTATGTTCAAGAGCAAGCATCGAGCGACAAAGGAATTAGGAAATGCACACTTGTCCCTAAGGACAAGTGGGAGACTGAAGGAAATAATGCCCTTGGTCCAAGTATGCATTCTATGTTAAGTCTAATAAATGCGGTTCAGTATTAATTAACAAGTTAATAATTCAGTGAGATCAAGTGAGCTGAATGCCTAGCTAGAGGCCGCTTCAGTTCAAGTGGAATTAATGATATTAATCCACAGCTTACTCTTGACTGAACCCGTAGGGTCACACAAATAGTACGTAAACGGATCAAGTATTTAATGGCATTAAATACTCCATCTATGGATATTTGGAATCGACGGATCTTGGTTTCAGTGGGAGCTGAGATCGTCACAGGCAAGAAATGAATACTCCGGAAACGATGATATTATCGGAAACGGAAATATCGATCGTATCGGAAATGTAAATATTATCCAAGTCGTAGATGTTGCCGGAAACGGAAACATGGTACGTATCGGAAAATATTATCGGAAATGGAAATATTGCCGGAATCGGAAATATTGCCGGAAACGGAAATATTGTCAGAATCGGAAAATATTATCGGAATCGGAAAATAATTCCGGAAACGGAAATATAAAATATTTGTTCGAAACGGAAATTAATTCCGGAATCGGAAATATTAAATATTGTTCGTATCGGAAATAAATTCCGGAATCGGAAATTTAATCGGAAGCGCGTCGTACGAATTAGCATCGGACGAGACTTGCTAGACGAAGGCCCAGCACGAAGCCAGGCCTACGCTCAGCATGCCCAAGCGCCCAAAAACACGCTGCCAAGCCACGCCCGGTCCAGCGCAATGCCAGGCCCAGCAATGGCCTTGGCGCGCGCGCGGGGCTGCGACGAGTGGGCTGGCGCTGTGCGTGGGCCGCAAGGCCTGCGTGCGGTGCTAGCGTATCACTCGAAGTGTGTTACTCGAATCCTAAGGCTACCGGGATTTGTCATATGATTAAATCTAATCCTAAAAGATTTAGTTTATTTAATTAGAGTCCTAGTAGGATTATAATTAAATAAATTAGTATCCTAATAGGATTCCAAATCCTTTTCCATAACTCTGTAAATAGGTGCCTAGGGTCACATATTTACAGAGATAATTCAAGTATTCAAAAGTGATTTTGAGAGCAAAAATTCAGTCATACAATTGCCTATAAAGTGCCGAAAATTCTAAGTACCTTAAGGGCGATCCTAGTTGGTCAAGCTTAAGGCGGATCCGGACTTGCTGTGGACTATCTACGGAGGGACGACACTTGGAGTCCTAAAGACTTGTTCTTGTTCGGTTCGGGCGCAGCTAGGGAAGGCACGCAACAAAGAGTATGCATCTAAACTATGCTAAATGATTATGTGTAAATAATATGCTTTCCTGGCTTTATGGTTTTTTCCGTATGATTTATGAATTGTCATATGTATCATAACCTAACACAATCATCCTTTTAGATCTATCTCTGTAAATCTTGATGCCCAATATGTACTGTGCTTCTCCTAGATCTTTCATCGAAAAACATTTCCCAAGCCAAATCTTGACAGAGTTCAACATAGGAATGTCATTTCCGATAAGTAATATGTCGTCGACATATAATACTAGGGAAGCAATTTTGCTCCCACTGACCTTCTTGTATACACAAGATTCGTCTGCGTTTTTTATTGAACCAAAGTCACTGACTGCTTCATCAAAACGTATATTCCAGCTCCTGGATGCCTGCTTCAATCCGTAGATTGACTTCTTTAGCTTGCATACCTTTTTAGCATTCTTTGGATCCTCAAAACCTTCAGGCTGTGTCATAAACACAGTTTCTGTTAAAACGCCGTTTAAGAAAGCAGTTTTGACATCCATCTGCCATATTTCGTAATCGTAATATGCAGCGATTGCTAACATTATCCGAATAGACTTTAGCATTGCAACTGGTGAAAAGGGTTCATCGTAATCCACACCGTGGACTTGCCTGTAACCTTTTGCAACCAATCTAGCTTTGAAAACTTCAAGTTTCCCATCCTTGTCCTTTTTCAGTTTGAAAACCCATTTGCTTCCAATGGCTTGGTAGCCATCTGGCAAATCGACCAAATCCCATACTTGGTTTCCAGACATGGATTCTAATTCAGATTGCATGGGTTCTTGCCATTGCTTGGAGCTAGGGCTCGTCATAGCTTGTTTGTAAGTCGCAGGTTCATCACTTTCAAGTAATAGAACGTCATAGCTCTCGTTCGTCAAAACACCTAAGTACCTATCCGGTTCAGATCTATATCTTTGCGATCTACGCGGGGTAACATTTCTAGATTGACCATAATTCTCACCAGATTCTTCTAAAGATCTCTGAGTTTCATCCTGAATGTCATCTTGAGCATTCTCTAGAGTTTGTTGTTCGACTCGAATTTCTTCGAGGCCTACTTTTCTCCCACTTGTCATTTTGGAAATGTGATATTTCTCCAAAAAGACACCATCTCGAGCAACAAACACCTTGTTCTCAGATGTATTGTAGAAGTAATACCCCTTTGTTTCCTTTGGATAGCCCACAAGGATACATTTGTCAGATTTTGGATGAAGTTTATCTGAAATTAATCGTTTGACGTATACTTCACATCCCCAAATCTTAAGAAAAGACACATTTGGAGGCTTTCCAAACCATAATTCATATGGAGTCTTTTCGACAGCTTTAGACGGAGCTCTATTTATAGTGAGTGTAGCTGTATTTAGTGCATGTGCCCAAAATTCTAATGGAAGTTTGGCCTGACCCATCATTGACCTGACCATGTCTAGCAAGGTTCTGTTCCTCCGTTCCGACACACCTTTCCATTGTGGTGTTCCAGGAGGAGTCAATTCTGATAGAATTCCACATTCTTTCAGATGGTCATCAAATTCATAGCTCAGATATTCACCGCCTCTATCAGACCGCAGTGCCTTAATCTTCTTGCCTAATTGATTCTCTACTTCACTCTGAAATTCCTTGAATTTGTCAAAGGATTCAGACTTATGCTTCATTAGGTAGACATAACCATATCTACTGAAGTCATCAGTGAAAGTGATAAAGTAGCTGAAACCACCTCTAGCATTTGTACTCATTGGTCCACATACATCTGTATGGATTAAACCCAATAGTTCATTTGCTCTTTCTCCAACTTTAGAGAAAGGTTGCTTTGTCATTTTGCCAAGTAAACATGATTCGCATTTACCATAATCCTCTAAGTCAAATGGTTCTAGAATTCCTTCCTTTTGAAGTCTTTCAAAGCGTTTCGAGTTTATATGGCCTAATCGACAATGCCACAGATAGGTGAGATCTGAATCATCCTTTTTGGCCTTTTTGGTATTTATGTTATATACTTTTTTGTCGTGATCTAATAAATAAAGTCCATTGACTAATCTAGCAGATCCATAAAACATCTCTTTAAAATAAAACGAACAACTATTGTCTTTTATTAAAAAGGAAAATCCCTTAGCATCTAAGCAAGAAACTGAATTGATGTTTTTATTAAGACTTGGAACATGGAAACACTCTTCCAGTTCCAAAACTAGCCCGGAGGGCAACGACAAATAATAAGTTCCTACAGCTAATGCAGCAATCCGTGCTCCATTTCCCACTCGTAGGTCGACTTCACCCTGCTTAACTTTCTACTTCTTTTTAGTCCCTGTGGATTGGAACATAAGTGTGAGCCACAACCTGTATCTAATACCCAAGAAGTTGAATTAGCAAGTATACAGTCTATAACGAAAATACCTGAAGATGGAACGACTGTTCCGTTCTTCTGATCTTCCTTTAGCTTCAAGCAATCTATCTTCTAATGCCCCTTCTTCTTGCAGTAGAAGCATTCGGATTCAGAAGTGGGTTGACTGACCTTCCTCTTTACAGATTTGGCGCCAGTTTGCTTAGTTGAGCTGGCCTTGTTGCCACCTTTCTTAGCATTCCTCTTCTTTCCAGATTTCTTGAACTTGCCCCCACGCACCATAAGCACATCCTGCTTATCACTTTTGAGCGTCTTTTCAGCGGTCTTCAGCATACCGTGAAGCTCAGTGAGCGTTTTGTCCAGACTATTCATACTGTAGTTCAGTTTGAACTGATCATGCCCGCTATGAAGAGAATGGAGGATGGTGTCTATAGATATTTCCTGAGAAAATTGCTGATCCAGCCGACTCATATTCTCAATGAGTCCAATCATTTTGAGAACATGTGGACTTACGGGCTCGCCTTTCTTAAGCTTGGTCTCAAGAATTTGCCTATGAGTCTCGAATCTTTCGACTCGAGCCAGATCTTGGAACATGTTCTTCAACTCACTGATGATTGTGAAAGCATCTGAGTTTATGAACGTTTTCTGCAGATCTGCACTCATGGTGGCGAGCATTAGACATTTCACATCCTTGTTGGCATCAATCCAACGATTGAGGGCTGCCTGAGTGACCCCGTCGCCTGCGGCTTCGGGCATCGCCTCTTCTAGGACATACTCCTTTTCTTCCTGCATAAGAACTATTTGCAAGTTCCTTTGCCAGTCAAGGAAGTTTTTCCTGTTCAACTTCTCCTTTTCGAGAATTGATCGAATGTTGAATGAATTGTTGTTTGCCATATTTAAAACTACAATTGAAAAGAATAAACAAATAAATAACCATTCACAGTTTCTCTTAATAAACTTAAATTCTAGCATACATGCATAATTCAACGTTCATTAAGCATTTTATTCAAGTTATGTGTTCCGGCAGGTGTGAATAAAATGATTCCAAGATCCTAAAATCATTGAAGAACTAAGCACAGTTTGTCGACTTAATCCTAAAACATCTTAGGTAAGCAAAAGCCTTTTGCTAATAGTCTAGAAACTATTCTTGGTTGATAGGTACGTCTAAGAACTTATTAGGTAAACCTATCGATTTTGCCACGACATAAAAGGACTCCTTACTTATATCGTTGAGTTTCACCAAAACTAACATGTACTCACAATTATTTGTGTACCTTGCCCCTTTAGGACCAATAAGTAACACCTCGCTGAGCGAAAACTATTACTAGATTGATGTAAAGGATATCCAAGCAAGTGTATATTTTGGCATGGCACCTTTTAACTCAATTTTGAAGTTTGGAACTTAAGGCTCTTACTATGTTGGTTAGATTTTAAGTGAACTAAAACCCTTAATCATTCAACATAATCAAGCTTTTGATCTCATGCATTTTAAGATATATTTAAAAGCAATAAATAACTTAAAACATGCATAAGATAAATGTGATCTAGTATGGCCCGACTTCATCTTGAAGCTTTAACTTCAAAGTCCGTCTTGAAAATCTCCGTGGGAGGCACCATTTTCTTCAAATAGGATAAGCTATAATTAAAAACTAATTACAACTATTTGATGGTACGCAGACCATATTTGAATTGAAAAACAACTTTGGTACTTTAGACCAATTACATTCAAATTAATGGTACGCAGACCATATTTTCTATCCTATTTGGGCCATACTAGTCACTTCATAACCTGCAAAACAGTACATATACAATATATACCATTCACCCATTCATTATCATGAATGGCCCACATAGCTGGTTAGTAAAACACATTATGCATCACATAAACATTTGCAGCAATTTAATCAAGGGCACCAATAATCTACAAATTATTCAGTCCTTATTAATTCTAATCAAGTTGTTTTAACCTTAAGGATTTGTAGACCTAATCAAGAGTTTATGACTAAAAAGGGCTCCCACTTAAACCAATAAATTCATATGCTTTACTAATTTTAAACATAAAAATGTATTTCTAGTCTAACCGGAAACATACAAATTTAATTAAAATTTAAAGCTCATATAAATTTATAATTGAATCCAAAAGTTTAATTTAATTTCAGTCATATTTAAATTAATTCATGATTTTAATTTTAGTAAAATAATTAGAATAAATAAAATTTATTATAATTACAATATTCAAAATTAAAATCCAAGAAAATAATTTAAATTATTAATTTTAAAATTAATTAAAATTACGTAAACTGAAAATTTCAAATTAAAATTTCAAAACGATCTAATCGCAACGCAACAATCCCACGCAACGCACGCCCATGGGCCACACGCACACAGCCATCGCTGGCCATGTGCGCGCAGCCCATGCGCTGCGTCGCATCGCTGCTGCTCACCATCGCACGGCATCACGCGAGCTGGTGCTCGCTGCGCGCGCCAGCCCTCGACGCAACAAGCATGCTGCCGCACCCATCGCTGGGCGCAGCGCTCGTCGCACGTCGCAACAAGCAAGCTGCTCGCCATCGCTGGGCGCAACGCTCGTCGCACGTCGCAACAAGCACGCTGCACGCCATCGCTGGGCGCAGCGCTCGTCGCACGTCGCAACAAGCACGTTGCACGCCATCGCTGGGCGCAGCGCTCGTCGCACGCACACTAGCGCTCGCTGCGCACGAGGCTCCGCATGCTTGCGCGAGGCAGTGCGCGCTGTGGCGCAGCTCGCTTGCTGCCCACACGCGACTGCTCGTGCCTTGCTTTCGCCCTCGCCCATTCGCCCATCGCACACAGCCCACGACACAAGGCAGGGCTGCTGCCTTGCGCTCGTGCACCATGGCCTTGCTCATTGCATTCGTACCGCATGGGCGACGAGCTCCCTTGCTCGTCGTCACATGCCCGCACTATACAACACCCCTTAAGGGTAACACGTAGCGTCCATTGCTTTGTGCGTGCAAGTTATATGAGCGAATCGCATAAAAATTTAAAATTTATATTCAAAATTAATGACAAATTAATAAATAATATTAATTTCATAATTTTAGGGCGAAAAATCGAAAATTTATTATTTAATTGATTTCCGATTAAAATGGATTCAAGTCTAGGTCATAAAAATTTAAAATTTAACATAAATTTACAATTTTTATGGTGGTTTTTAATCATAGGTATCTAATTAAATTATAACTAATTATGAAAATCAAATTAATTCTAAATTATTTCAATTTTCAACAAATTAATCATAATTACAAATTAGATTGCATAATTAACAAGGCTAGGCATTCAAACTTGTTAAACATATACAGTAGGTCAATCAAAAATTCAAGATTTATCAACAAGAATCGCAAATATTTAATTTAACATCTTAAATTTACGAAATTTTGCATTCGAAAAACTAAAACCTCCGAAAAGTCATAGTTAGGCTTCGAATTTGAGAATTCTGGGTTCGGCCGAAAAATACTAGTTTTGTCAAAATTTTAGAATGCCTTTTACATGCGGAATTGACACAAAAATCACTCGATTTGGATGAGTAACGAAGAAACTGCCGAAAAACTGCGTACGTATAATTAAATAAATGCAATTTGCAATTAATTAACAATTACGAAAATTAATCACCCCTTTTAATTCTTGCAAATTTGTAATATTTAACCATGTTCATGCAATTTAGATTATGAAAATAATTAGAGGCTCGTGATACCACTGTTAGGTTATGATTCATATGACAAAACATAAATCATGCGGAAAAACCATAAATCCAGGAAAGCATATTATTTACACATAATCATTTAGCATAGTTTAGATGCATACACTTTGTTGCGTGCCTTCCCTAGCTGCGCCCGAACCGAACCAGAACAAGTCTTTAGGACTCCAAGTGTCGTCCCTCCGTAGATAGTCCACAGCACGTCCGGATCCGCCTTAAGCTTGACCAACTAGGATCGCCCTTAAGGTACTTAGAATTTTCGGCTAATGTAGGCAATTGTATGACTGAATTTTTGCTCTCAAAAATCACTTTGAATGCTTGAATACTCTATCCAAAATAATGACCCTAGGCCTTTATTTATAGAGGTATGGAAAGGGAATTGTAATCCTATTAGGATACGAATTAATTAAACTAGAATCCTAATAGAATTCTTATTTTAATTAATTCATCCTTTTAGGTTTAGGAATTTAATCATATGTCGAAACCTGATAGCTTTAGGATTCGTATAGCACACAAACACACACACGCACGCACAGCAGCCCACGAGGGGCGCCATGCTTGCGCGCGCAGCCCGCGAGCTCGCAGCCCATTGCCACGAGGCCCACACGCTGCCGCAGCGTTGGCGCGCGCTGGGCCTGCCTTGCGGTGGGCCTGGCGCAGCCTTGGCTGGTGCGTTGTGGCGCGCTGGCTTGCTGGGCAATGGCCCGGCTTCGTGCTGGGCCTTCGTCTGGCAGGCCTCGTCCGATGCTAATTCGTACGATACGCTTCCGATTAATTTCCCGATTCCGGATTTCATTTCCGATACGAACAATATTTAATATTTCCGATTCCGGAATTAATTTCCGTTTTGAACAAATATTTAATATTTCCGTTTCCGGAATTATTTTCCGATTCCGATAATATTTCCGATTCTGACAATATTTCCGTTTCCGGCAATATTTCCGATTCCGGCAATATTTCCATTTCCGATAATATTTTCCGATACGTACCATGTTTCCGTTTCCAGCAACATCTACGACTTGGATAATATTTATATTTCCGATACGATCCATATTTCCGTTTCCGGCAATATCATCGTTTCCGGAGCATTCATTTCTTGCCTGTGACGATCTCAGCTCCCACTGAAACCAAGATCCGTCGATTCGGATCAACTCAGTCTGGCTATCATGGATCTCTTACTCCGGGGTGCTGAATATCCATAGATGGAGTATTTAATGCCATTAAGTACTTGATCCGTTTACGTACTATTTGTGTGACCCTACGGGTTCAGTCAAGAGTAAGCTGTGGATTAATATCATTAATTCCACTTGAACTGAAGCGGCCTCTAGCTAGGCATTCAGCTCACTTGATCTCACTGAATTATTAACTTGTTAATTAATACTGAACCGCACTTATTAGACTTAACATAGAATGCATACTTGGACCAAGGGCATTATTTCCTTCAAGGAGGAACATGGTAGTAATATTATTGATTAATAAAGTGGCAAAGCTACTATTTATGGTTTTTAATTCCTTATAGTTGGAGAATAAATGTTATGGCATTAGTGGATGTAAAACTTATTCATTGAAGTTTTAATAAAAGAATAGAATTTCCTTTTTCGTTATCCTTTAAGTTGAATTCCCAATTCTAAGCCTTGTGGGTATTGCAATGGGATTACTTGTTATTTCTTCAATAAATTTTGTTTTTATTTGTTTTTATTTATTTTTTATTTTCTATGTGCAAGGTGGTCTAGTAGCAACCATCTAAATTTACTTGCATCGAATAGTGGGGTGAGAAGGCCCAAGAATGGCGCCAACTCTCCCCTAGGTTGCGCCTGAATGTGTCCTTGTTGGGAGTAGGTTCGTTGTTGAACTAGTGCCTTAGTAATGTCATGTCCAACCAATATTAAAGTTAGCCTTTTCATTTACTCAGGGGAAGGGATATGGCTAGCCAAGAGATTTCTGAAGTGGTTAGGCAGCTGGCTAAGGTAGTCCGGGACCTAGCTCAAACTAGGGCCAGCCCAGTGCATGATCCGGCTGGGGAAATGTTTAAGAAAATAGCTCAAAGCAAGCCTCCCCTGTATAGCGGAGAAATTGAACCCAGTGTGCTTGAGAACTGGTTGAGAGAGTTTGATAAACTCATTGTAGCTGTGAATTGCCCAGAAAACCTTAGGGTGAACAGTGCTGTGTACTACCTGAGGGGTGAAGCTGACTTATGGTGGAAACGATGTGAGGATACCCTTAGAGCCACACCAAACTTTGGATGGGAAGCATTCAAAACTGCACTAAGGAACAAGTTTTACCCACCTTATCTGAAGAAGCAAAAGGCTCAGGAGTTCATTGAACTCAAAATGGGAGGTCTGTCTGTGACTGAATACTATTCTAAGTTTATAGAGTTGTCTAGGTTTGCACCTGAAGTGGTGGCAACTAAAGAGCTCAAGGCTCAAAGATTTGAGAATGGTTTGACCATGGACTTACAGCTGTTGTTGTCTGGAGAGACCTTTACCTCATTAGACACCCTGTACGGAAAAGCTGCTCACCTGTATGGGTTACAGCAAAGGAAGAATGGTAGTGCTGAAAAGAGAAAGGATGGTGGAAGATCGAATCAAGGGAATAACCATCAAAATCAAGGAATTTTAAGAAGCACAAAGGAAATGGGAATGTCCGGTTTAGGGCTAACAATGGTGGTAATCGCAACAACCAAAGTGGTGGAAATCAGTCTGGAAGGAATGGAGTACGGACCTACGAATGTAGGCGCTGTAACATGAACCACCCTGGAAAGGATTGTGATGGAAATTTGGTGAGTTGTAGATTCTGTCAAAAGTTAGGCCATAGGGAGTATGAATGCTATTCTAAGAATGGAAAGCCTAACCAAGGTAACCACCAAGGCAATAATCGGAACAATTAGAACCGGAATGGGGGAAATGGTGGTGGAAACCAAAGGAACTACCAAGGTGGTAACAATGGCAATAGCAATAGCAATGGCAATCACCAGAACCATGGGAAGCCCGGAGGAAACCAACAGCAGAATGGGATCTGAAACTGATACGAGTTTAAAAACTCGTTGTATAAACAAGGATAGTTGATTAACAAGCTAGACCTTTAACTCATTGATCGTGAATGCAAGACAAGACCTATTGACTCACAATCAGTTCTTTGAATAGGAAACGCGTCCAAAACAAAGAAAAAGGCTGAATTATAAACTATAATTCGAAATGTAACAAACAAGTGTTTTAATCATCCAGTTGGTTGTTTATTCCAATCAAGAAGCTGACTATAAATAGCCAAAAACCAACAGCTACAAGAGCTTTAAACGGCTAATTAAGAACCATTTAAGAGCCTTTAAAACTGGCAGTTACAAGCTCTAAAGCCTCCTAATTCAGTCACTAAATTGGAGGTTACAAAGGCTTAAAACTCTCCTTACAAACAGCAATAATCAAAGCTAAGTAATGACTGAATTTAAATTGGGGATTTAAACAAATATCCCTTTATTAAATCGACTTTAACCAAAGCAATTAAAAATAATAAGTGCGTACAATCTGTTTAAACAAGCGGACCAATGTGATTAAACGGACCAGTTTGATTAACGTACCACCTTGATAATAAGGACCATATAACGAGCTCACTCAATCCAAGTCACCATGCACACAAAATGAGCCATTGAACCCAAATCAGTTTTGGTTCCAATTGCTAGCATAAGACTATCACTTTCATCCATAACCGTATCATCCCCTCCCCCTTTAAAAGGAATTGACCTCAATTCAGCAAGGCCATCATCATCAAGATAAGGTGAAAGATCACCTACATTGAAAGTAGCATGGACACCATAGTCTCCCGGAAGCTCAATCTTGTAAGCATTATCATTCACACGTGCAACCACCTTGTAAGGACCTTCAGCCCTAGGCATAAGCTTGTTCTTGCGTTTGCTTGGAAAACGCTCTTTCCTTAAATGAACCCAAACCAAATCACCTTCTTCAAACAACCTCGGTTTGCGATTTTCTGTTTATAAGAGGCATTAATAGCTTCAATTCGCTCACGAACTTGTTGGTGCAGTTTCATCATAGACTTTAACTTAGCATCGGCATCCTTGTGAACCAACTCATCTTTTGGTAATGGAATTAAATCCAAGGGCAAGTATGGATTAATCCCATATACTACCTCAAATGGAGAATGACCAGTAGCATAAGTAGGAGACCGATTATAAGCAAATTTAGCGTGAGCAAGCTTGACATCCCAATCCTTTTGCGTTTTACTTACCAACCCTCTCAATAGCGTTCCCAAGGTTTGATTTGTCACCTCTGTTTGCCCATCAGTTTGAGGGTGATGTGAAGTGCTAAACAACAACTTGGTTCCCACCTTTCTCCACAATGTATTCCAAAAGTAACTCAAGAACTTGGAATCTCGATCAGAAACAATAGTCTTTGGAATTCCATGCAAACGAACAATCTCCTTATAATACAAATCAGCCACATTACAAGCATCATCCGTTTTGTGACAAGCAACGAAGTGAGCCATTTTTTGAAAATCTATCCACCACGACCATAATAGCATCCTTACCTCTTTGAGTACGAGGCAAAGCCACTATAAAATCCATGGATACATCTTCCCAAGGGCGAACTGGAACCGGCAAAGGTGAGTATAAACCGGGTTTGAAAGAACTCTTGGCCATATGACAAGTCACACATTTATTCACAATGTTCGTTACATCACCTAACATTTTAGGCCAAAAGAATTGTTCTCTCAAGATTTCCAAGTTCTTGGCTATGCCAAAGTGACCAGCCAATCCTCCACCATGAGCCTCACGCACTAGTAACTCACGAATTGAATGATTAGAAATACAAAGGCGATTACCTTTGAAAAGAAACCCATCTTGCAACATGTACTCCCCATAAGCACCAACTGCACATTTCTCGAATGCAACTCCAAAATCACCATCATCATGATAATAATCTTTTAAGGTCTCAAACCCCAACAAACGAACATCAAGTGTAGCAAGCAAAGTGTACCTTCGTGATAATGCATCAGCCACCACATTGGTTTTACCATCTTTGTATTTCGAAGAAAAATGAAAGGATTGCAAGAACTCAACCCATTTAGCATGCCTTGGGCTCAATTTTTGTTGCCCATTAATATACTTCAAAGATTCATGATCAGAATGCAAAACAAAGTGGCTAGAACGCAAATAATGACTCCAATGATCCAAAGCTCTAACAATGGCATAGAACTCTTTATCATAAGTGCAATAATTCAAACGAGCACCCCCTAACTTTTCCGAAAAATAAGCTATGGGACGCTTACCTTGGATCAAAACAACACCAATCCCCACTCCACTAGCATCACACTCGACCTCAAAAGGTTGAGAGAAATCTGGCAGCGCCAAAATAGGAGCAGCACACAAACGCTCTTTAATCACATCAAATGCCTTTTGAGCGTCCTCTCCCCATACAAAAGCACCTTTCTTCAAGCAACTAGTGATAGGACTAGTAATAGTACTGAAATCACAAATGAAACGTCTATAAAATGAAGCAAGACCATGAAATGAACGCACCTCACTTATAGTTTTAGGATTAGGCCACGATTTGATAGCCTCGATCTTGGACTGATCCACGGACACTCCATCTTTCGAAACCACATAGCCCAAGAATACAACATTGTCAACAAGGAATGAACACTTCTCTAGCTTCCCATAGAGTCTTTGGGCTCTAAGTGTTTCAAAAACATCCCTCAAATGAATCAGATGCTCCTCTTCGTTCCTACTATACACCAAGATGTCATGAAGATATACCACAACGAATCTGCCCAAAAATGATTTAAGCACTTCGTTCATTAGCCTCATAAACGTACTAGGAGCATTAGTGAGACCAAATGGCATGACGGTCCACTCATACAAACCATGTTTTGTCTTGAAAGCCGTTTTCCACTCATCTCCTTCACGCATCCGAATCTGATGATAACCACTTCGCAAATCAATTTTTGAGAACAACTTCGAACCATGGAGCTCATCTAACATATCATCAAGTCTCGGAATTGGAAAACAATACTTGATGGTAATGTTATTCACAGCCCTACTATCAACACACATTCGCCATGTTCCATCTTTCTTAGGCACAAGCAACACCGGAACAGCACATGGACTCAAGCTTTCTCTAACATAGCCTCGATTCACAAGTTCATCAATTTGCTTTTGTAATTCCTTTGTTTCCTCCGGATTGCAACGATAGGCAGCCTTATTAGGCAAAGAAGTTCCTGGAATAAGATCAATTTGATGTTCAATACCACGAATAGGGGCAAACCTGGTGGTAATTCATCCGGAAATACATCCTTGAACTCAAACAGCAATTCGGCAATGGGACTGCCTTCTTTCCAATTTTGGCCTTCAATTGGACTCTCCTTAGCCACGAGCAAATACACCAACTCTCCATGATCAAGAGCTTGCTCAATTTCTTGTTCACTAGCCAACATGGTGAGATTCGGCTTTTTCTTTTGTTTCACACTCATGGATCGAACCGCTTGAGATGACATAGGCTTTAGCACAATTTTCTTGCCTTTGTCTCTCAATTCATACTCATTGCTTCTCCCTTTATGAATCACGTCCCTATCAAACTGCCAAGGACGACCCAACAAAATATGACAAGCATCCATAGGAATAACATCACAAAGAACTTCATCCACATACGAACCCATAGTCAAACCAACCCTTACTTGCTTCGACACTTTTACACTATTACCATCATCAAGCCAATGGAGTGCGTATGGCCTAGGATGGGCAGTAGTGATTAAGCCTAATTTTGACACCATTTCACTAGAAGCAGCATTGGTACAACTCCCCCCATCAACAATTACACTACACCACTTATCTTTCACTAGACATTTAGTATGAAACAACTGATCTCGTTGGTCTAGATCAGTAGGTGAAATTTGAGTTTGTAGCGCTCTAAGAACCAGATTTGTGTCATAAATTGGAGCCTCATACCCTTCCTCTTCCTCCTCATCACCACTCTCATCAAACACAAATACGTCCCCCAACCTCTTTTCCTCTTCAAACAACTCCTCACGACATTCAACAGCTTCTCTCAAGGTCACTACTCGTTTATTTGGACACGCATTTTGATAATGCCCAAACCCTTGACACTTAAAACAACGCACCTTGGACAGACTTGTTTCTTTGGTTGGGTTAGATAGTTTAGGGGCAGCCGTAGAATTACTTGAACCTACGGTACTAGGTGATGTGTTTCGTTTCAAGCTAGGTTCGGATTTAGCCCAAGACTTGGCTTTACCATCCATACTAGACCCTCCCCCATATTTTGCCTTCCCTTGATTTTCCAATTTTAAACAAAGTCCACAAAGAGTGTCAAAATCAGAATATGGATAAAGGTCTACGGTATTGGCAATATTATAATTTAGACCCCTTAAAAATCTGGACAGTTTTTGTTCCTCAATTTCCTCAATTTCTCCCATTAAGGACAACTTTTCAAACTCATCAATATATTCAGCCACACTCATTTTTCCTTGCCTCAATTCGGCAATTTTACGATAAGTTGTTATTCTATGAGTTGTTGGCACATACCTTTTATGTAGCTTACGTTTCAAAGACTCCCAAGAGGTAATTTTCTCCTTCCCTTCACGTATTCTCTTGGATTTCAGTCCCTCGAACCACAATGAAGCCCCTCGTCCTAGCTTCAATATGGCATACTTGCAACGCTTCTCATCATCAATGTCCTTGAAATCGAACATTCTCTCTATTTTGCGCTCCCACTCCAAATAGGCTTCCGGATCTGTTCCACCAACAAATTCAGGAAGTTCGGTGACTTTGAATTCATCCATAGCCCGTAGATCACGCCTAGGAGGCCTACGATACCCCCCATCTCTAACGTTCTTCAAGGCTTCTTGGAGATGTTGTAGAAAGTCAGGATCATCAAAATCCATATTTCAGTTTGTAAGAATTACGAACAACAGCTCTTTTTTTTTCTTTTTTTTTTTTTTTTTTGGGCGGATCACACGAACAGCAGCTCTGATACCACTAATGATATGAGTTTAAAAACTCGTTGTATAAACAAGGATAGTTGATTAACAAGCTAGACCTTTAACTCGTTGATCGTGAATGCAAGACAAGACCTATTGACTCACAATCAGTTCTTTGAATAGGAAACGCGTCCAAAACAAAGAAAAAGGCTGAATTATAAACTATAATTCGAAATGTAACAAACAAGTGTTTTAATCATCCAGTTGGTTGTTTATTCCAATCAAGAAGCTGACTATAAATAGCCAAAAACCAACAGCTACAAGAGCTTTAAACGGCTAATTAAGAGCCATTTAAGAGCCTTTAAAACTGCAGTTACAAGCTCTAAAGCCTCCTAATCCAGTCATTAAATTGGAGGTTACAAAGGCTTAAAACTCTCCTTACAAACAGCAATAATCAAAGCTAAGTAATGACTGAATTTAAATTGGGGATTTAAACAAATATCCCTTTATTAAACTGATTTTAACCAAAGCAATTAAAAATAATAAGTGCGTACAATCTGTTTAAACAAGCGGACCAATGTGATTAAACGGACCAGTTTGATTAACGTACCACCTTGATAATAAGGACCATATAACGAGCTCACTCAATCCAAGTCACCATGCACACAAAATGAGCCATTGAACCCAAATCTGTTTTGGTTCCAATTGCTAACATAAGACTATCACTTTCATCCATAACCGTATCAGAAACAACAATGGGAACACCAATAGAGGTGGCTATAACAAAGGAGTTGCCCAAGGAAAGTTAAATGTGATATCTACGCAAGAAGCGGAAACTTCCTCTTACGTCATAGCGGGTACTTTCTCTATTAATTCCGTTTTAGTTAAAGTTCTATTTGATTTTGGTGCGACTTATTCTTTTATATCAGTAGATGCTTTGGGGAAACTAGGGTTGAAAGAGCCTGAAACAATTGAAGTACCTATAGTCATACCTACTGGTAGTATAGTGAAGTGTACCAAAATCCATAGAGATGTGCCTTTGACCATAGCCAAGACCGTGTTCTTATCTAACCTAATCGAGTTTGAGTTAGGAGAGCTAGATGTAATTCTAGGAATGGATTGGTTGGCCATGTTCAAAGCCAAAATAGATTGTGTGAAGCAGAAGGTTCACTTGAGGTCTAGCCTAGGCAAAGTAGTGTCATATCGTCGTTTTGGTAAGCCTAAGAACTTGGGAATCATCACGGCAATGGAACTCGTGAAGCTAGTCGAAAAAGGGAACCCAGCCTTCTTATGTAATGTGAGGAACCTAGAGCATGTGATCAAGGATCAGCCCGAGGATATTGCAGTAGTCAATGAATTCCTTGATGTATTTCCAGAAGAAATCCCGGGGATGCCTCCCAATAGACCTATTGACTTTACCATAGATTTAGTGCCTGGAACCGCCCCTATTTCAAAAGCACCTTACCGAATGGCTCCAGCAGAAATGAATGAGTTTAAAGGCCAACTAGAGGATCTATTGGAGAAAGGTTATATTAGGCCAAGTGCATCGCCTTGGGGAGCACCAGTGTTGTTTGTGAAGAAAAAGGATGGTAGTATGAGGCTCTGTATAGACTACAGGGTGCTCAATAAGGTCACAATCAAGAACAAGTACCCATTACCTAGGATAGAAGACCTATTTGACCAACTGAAAGGAGCATGAATCTTTTCAAAGATCGATTTGCGTTCGTGTTATCATCAATTCAGAATTGCTGACCATGACATACCAAAGACCGCATTCAAGACTAGATACGGACATTACGAGTTCACTGTTATGCCTTTTGGGTTATCCAATGCCCCTGCAATATTTATGGACTTAATGAACCGTGTATTCCATGGCTATTTGGACAAGTTTGTAGTGGTTTTCAGATATGACATCCTAGTGTATTCAAAGAGTGAAGAAGATCACGCGGAACACTTAAGGTCGGTGTTGAGTACCTTGAGAGATAACCAGTTGTATGCCAAGTTCTCAAAGTGTGAGTTTTGGTTGGAAAGAGTTGCATTTTTGGGACATTTTGTGTCAAAAGAAGGAGTGGCAGTTGACCCTGCTAAGACCAAAGATGTTAGTGAATGGCCTACACCCAAGAGTGTGACTCACATTCGTAGCTTTCTGAGATTAGCTGGCTACTATAGGCGTTTTGTGCAAGGCTTCTCTAGGATAGCCAAGCCCATGACTACCTTGATGAAGAAGGAAACCAAGTTTGAATGGAGTGATCAATGTGAGGAAGCATTACAAGCCTTAAAGACGCGATTGACAACCGCGCCAGTATTAACCTTACCAGATGAGAGTGGTGCATACGATGTGTATAGTGATGCCTCTAAGAATGGTTTAGGGTGTGTATTGATGCAGAACGGGAAGGTTATTGCGTATGCGTCAAGGCAATTGAAGCCATATGAATCCAATTACCCTACACATGATTTAGAGCTAGCTGCTATAGTGTTTGCGTTGAAGATATGGAGACACTATCTGTATGGTGTGAAGTGTAGGATAGTTACGGACCACAAGAGTTTAAAGTATATCTTCACACAGAAGGATTTGAATATGCGCCAACGAAGGTGGTTGGAGTTGATTAAGGACTATGATTTGGATATCCAGTACCATGAGGTAAAAGCCAATGTAGTTGTGGATGCCTTGAGTAGGAAATCAAGTCATAGTGTTAATGCGTTAGTAGTTGCTAACGAGCTGTGTAAGGACATGCAGCGTTTGAACCTTGAAATAGTAAGTGGTGAAAGCCTTGAAGGAATGATGAATGCCTTAACCATCCAGCCGTCCATATTTGATGAGATTAAGGAAAATCAAGCTGGTGATGTAAAGTTGGAGCGAATCAAGGAAAAGATTTCGCAAGGTAAGGAGTTAGATTTCCGAATCCATGATGATGGAAGTTTGAGGTACAAAGGCAGGTGGTGCGTGCCTCAAAAGTGTGGAAAATTGAAAGAGAAATTGATGAAGGAAGGACATAATACTCCATATTCTGTGCACCCAGGTGGTGACAAGTTGTATAAGGACTTGAAAAAGGTCTATTGGTGGCCAAGGATGAAGAACGAAGTGGTTGAATCCGTGGCTAGATGTCTGACTTGTTAGAAGGTTAAAATAGAGCACAGGAGACCTCAAGGAAAGGTCCAACCTTTAGAGATTCCAAGCTGGAAATGGGACTGTATTTCTATGGACTTCGTCACTTGTTTATCTAAGTCAAAGACTGGGAAAGATACAATTTAGGTTGTGGTAGATAGGTTGACTAAGTCAGCAGTGTTTATACCAATGAAGGAAACTTGGAAAATGGAAGAACTTGCTAAAGCTTACATTAAGAATGCTCTGAGGTTACATGGAGTTCCTAAGGATATCGTGTCGGATAGGGATTCAAGGTTTCTTTCGAATTTCTGGAAAAGTGTGCAGAAGAGCTTTGGTACGACATTGAAAATGAGTACAGCCTTCCACCCAGCCACGGATGGACAAACTGAAAGGACTATCCAAACCCTGGAGGACATGCTTCGGGCATGCGTTATTGATTTCCAAGGAAGTTGGGAAGATAGCCTAGATTTGATTGAGTTTTCCTATAACAATAGTTATCATGCTAGCATTGGAATGGCACCATTTGAGGCTCTATATCGACGAAAGTGTAGAAGTCCACTTTCCTGGAACGATATTAGTGAAACCGTAGTGTTGGGACCTCAAATGATAGAGGACACCATGAACCAAATCTGAACCATCCAATCAAAGATTCAAGCGGCGCAGGATCGCCAAAAGAGTTATGCAGACTTGAAACGTAGAGATGAAGAGTTCAACATAGGTGATAAAGTGTTGCTCAAGGTGTCACCAATGAAAGGTGTCATGAGATTTGGAAAGAAAGGGAAGTTAAGCCCTAAGTACATAGGCCCATATGAGATCTTAGAAAGAATCGGAAAGGTAGCCTATAGACTAGCCTTGCCTATGGACTTGCATAGAGTGCATAATGTATTCCACATATCTTAGTTAAGGAAATATATCCCGGATAAATCGCATGTGTTGCAACTGGAGACCATAGAATTAGACCAAAGTCTAACCTTTGAGGAAAGACCTGTAAAAATCCTTGATAGCAAAGTGCATAGTACGCGTACTAAGGATGTGAAAATTGTCAAAGTATTGTGGTCTAACCAAGAGTCTGAGGAAGCTACTTGGGAAGCGGAGGAAGAAATGAGAAAGAAATATCCCGAGCTTTTTCCCGAGGTTAGTTGAGTTACGGGGTCGTAACTCGTGTCTTTTAAGGGGGGTAGAGTGCGGTAGAATTTCGCGCTTTTTACCTTGTTTTCCCCTATTTTATGCTCAATTTAGTGCTTTCTATTGAATTTGCACTTATTATTGTCATGTTTAATCATGTGAAGAGTACAACAACTTAAAATTTTTGCAAAATAACGCATTGAAAGTCTCAAGTTTTGTGTTGGATTTTGATTTCCGAACCCAAGTTTCGGGACGAAACTTCTTTTAAGGAGGGTAGACTGTAATACCTCATATTTTTATAATATTTATAAGTATATTTTATTATATTTATAAAGCATTTTACGATTTATTATCATTTAAATAATATTTAAATGCATTTCATTTAATGTATTTTAATTAATTAGAATATTTAATATTTTAATTAATTATGAAATGAATTTAATTCTTGAGTCGGGAAATTAAATGAGTTGCAAATGATTTTTAAAGGCTTCGGGTTTTAAATAAAAAGTCCAATTCGTTTTATTAAACGAGCCCAATCAAAAGAGTTTAAATTAAACCATAAGCTAGCCCAATCATTTATTTCCTAAGCCCAACTCAAATCTCCTAAGCCTAGCCCATCAAGGGATTAGGGAGCCTATAAATAGGACCCCCCCATCATTAAATGAAACCCTTAAATTCACAAACCCTTTTTGGCTTGCTTGCACCCCACTCCTCCTTCTCTCCCCTCTTTGCTCGGCACACCGCACACCCGCACAGCCGTGCTCGTGCCCTCGTGCTGCTCAGCCTCAGGCCCAGCGCGCTGCCCTGTGCCTTCGAGTGCTTTCGCTGCCCGCACACTCGCACTCCCTCTCTTCCTCTCTCGTCCCGCGCTCGGCAGTGCTGCACGCTGCTGCGTGCCTCGCCTTCCCTCGCTCGCCTTCCCTCGCGCACAACGCCCACACTCTCGCCTTCTCTCGCTCTCTCCTCGCGCAAAGCGCGCGCCCCTGCTGCCCTCGTCCCCTCGTCGTTGCGTGCACACCCGCACACGAATTTGTGCGCGTGTGTGTGTTATTCGTGTTCGTTCTTGTTCAATCTTTCGCCCAATCACTTTAATTCGTGGTTGTTCCGTGCTATAGGCCGGATTGGTATAACCCTAATTCTTTTAAATTATTTTATTTAAATTCCGTATTTTAAATTATTATATTAATATTGTTTTGAGTAATTTAAATGTTGGGAACCGGTTATGAATACCGTGGTTTGAGGATTTGTGTTGTGATTCATTAGGCTTGTTTCAATGATTAAAGAATGAATTTTCAGATTTGTCTATTTAATAAAGCATTGATTTTTATGATAATAAACTAGTGTTATTGGGATTTTCAAGTTAGGGTTTTAACCTAGACCTAATAAGTAAATAGATTAGCATAATTAAGTGATGATTTTAATTATGATAATCAATTATATTTTCAGATTTGAATAAAGGTTTAAAGTGTTGAGTTTTATTGATTTTAAAGGTAGAAAAAGTATGTTTTCGTAATAGGGATTGATTTTGCAAATTGAGACGTTTTTATTATTGAAAAACGATTAAATTCAAAAGTCTAAAGGAGGTTTTAAAATTTATAAAGTTGCTGGAAATTTAATGAACATGGAAATAATTTAAGTTTCATTATTTTGATGATAGGAGGTGATTTCTAGTTGAGTGCTCGTATTGCAATGTGGCCCCTACGCTTAGGTATTCAAGGTACGTACAAGTCTAGGGCGACCACACCTTTTTGTCAATGACATTACATGATTGTTGGTGTTGTGAATTACGTTATGTGGAATCATGTTTAATTTGGTGAACGAGCATGTGATTTATGATGTTGGATTTATTGGATTAATTGTTGAACAAGCATGTTGAAATTGTTATGAGCATGAATTTCATTGTCAATCATGTTGTTCAATATTTACGCATGTATGGGTTGTTTCGCATGTAAGGGATGGATTATTTATTTGTATGCTATTGTACGGGATGTCTAGCATACTTTGAGCCAATTATTCGTACCTCGTCGTACTATTTATTTTACCACATGTGAAGGGTTAGCTCACGTAAGACACCGCACATGTAGGGTTCAGTTGGGAATATTTTGTATGAAACGAATTAGGATTTGTCCTGCAAGGGCAAAACACTCATGTTAATGTGCATGATGTGGAGTCTCACTTTGGTAAGGAGGAACATGGTAGTAATATCACAAGTGTCTTGCTTGGTTGATCACAAGTCTTAAAGCATTAAAATAAGATTGTTTTGGTTGTCGTTTATTAATTGTATGTGTGTACATTGTCGAGTCTTGGGTTCACCCTTAATAAAATATTAATAAACGTAAAGTGCAACAAGAACAAGCTTCAAAACTCTTGGAACGTATACACCTTGAGTATGAACAATGGGGGGAGTCTTGCCGGAAAGCTCGTACTCCTACTAATGATACAAGACGTTGTTTCATTTATATTACGCGCTGGAATTCCGTCGGTATGGCCCGACACTCGGTATTGTCCGAATTTATTATTATTATATTTGGTGTATGGTTGGCTCCCATCACCTTTTCCCCTTGTGGATTATTCTTTTGGCCCGTTCGAAGCTTATTCTAATTAAATTGTGAGTCAAGAATCGAGTCAAGAGTCGAGTCTTGTATTCATGATTGATTGTTCATTATTATGTGGCTTTTGCATGTTGACTAGTACTTAGTGAGTGATGCATGGTTTAGTTTCATTCACTCTATGCTTGTAAGTACTCAACTTTTGCTGACTACGTGCTTTGTGTGTTTTGGTCATGGCCTTTGCCTTAATGACCCTATGATGATCTATCATTTGCACTTGCATTGATGGGGAGTAGAATAAAATAGCAGGTTGGTAGATCGGAATCATGTGGCTTGGGATGATCGTGAGAGTTGCATGTTTTCCTATTTCGAACTATTAATATACTTTAATTATGTTTTAAATGTTTGAACTATTTAGTACTTTGGTTTTGGGCCGTTATGGTTCCAAATTGTAGGAGGCCTCAATACTTCATTTAATATGTTTTTAAAAGTTAGTTGACATTTAATTCCGCTGCGTAATTCTGGTACTAGCCTTAACCGTTATCACGGTGGCGGTAATACTTTAGTAATTCCTTTATTTTAAGTTGGAAAATGGTTTTATAAAAGCAAGGAATTATTAGGGTGTTACAAAGTGGTATTCAGGAGCTTAAGGCTACTTTGTAGTAAGTCATACTACAAAGTGGTATACTAGAGCTTAGTTTCATTCCTTTTTTGTAGTAATCAATACTACAAAGTGGTAATCGGAGACTAGTGCGGAACTTTAGGATTTTTAAATATTATTTTCCTAAAGTCAAAACGTAATATTTTGGGTGCTCAATATTTTAAAGGTCAAATATTAATTATTTTGGGTTGTTTGAAACGAGTTGAAAAGTTTGGGTTATTATTTAATTTAATTAATTTTTCCGAATTCTTTTTTTTATTCGTAATTTTCGAATTAAATTCGAATTAATTTAATTAATTTTGGATTTTATTAAATATCCGAATTATTTTATTTTATTATTTATTTATTTAAATTATTATTTATTCGAAATATTTTCGAATTATTATTTTTTCGGACCTTTTCTTTATTTTTCCGAAATTAATTATTTAATTAATTTATAATTATTATTAATTTTCGATTTTAATTTAAATAATTTCAACCAAGTTAGGAGTTATTTCTTAATTAATTTCGAAAATTAATGCTATTTTCAAGTGAGAAATGGGTAGATTAAGAAGGGCATATTAGTCTAAGAATGCATATTATGTGACAATGGGATTTATTAAGTGCCATGAATATGTTCTAACCATGTTTTATCTTGGTTTATGTGATTAATTGCATCATATTTCATGTTGAGCATATACTTGTGCATTGAAATTGTATGGCTCCACGAACTATTTATTGTATCCTTTAGGGTTGGAATTTCTATGGCAACGCGTTAGTAAGACCTTTGAGTTATGAATTTCAGGAAATAAGGATGCTACCTTCTAAGTTCACCAATCTAGGATACTTAGAGAATATGGATAATGAGACTCCTCACATGTATGTTCAGAAGATCGTGTTTGCTTGTGACTATTTGGCTTCGACCAAGAATATGCCCCACCTTAGGCACAAAGATATGATGGCTAGTATGGTTATACATTGTTTACCCCATAAGAACCCTTACATAGATCTCAAGAACATGTTCAGTGACATGCATTTTGGTGATGGTACCCCTAATTGGTACAAATATGGGACTAGTGATGGTAGATGGAAGTACGATTCTGAGGTTCTTGCTACTATCTTAGAGGTTGTGGAAACTAACTATGAGGATGGGAAGTATTTTGCGGGTCTAGGCATGGGTTATGGAGGAATAGAAAGTGATGGTGAGGATGGCATGATCCATGATGAGCAAGCTAGTGAGTTTGAGGAGGATAGTGATGATGATGTGGTAGAGATTGAAAATCCTAACCCTATAGTTCCTGAACCAACCATTGAGATATCCAGTGGGTCTGAAGATGAGCTTGAGGAAAATAATGTGGTTGACAGTGAGCCACAGCAAAATGATGAGGCTATGGAGGAAGACTCGGATCCGGAAGAAGACTTGGATGATCCTAATGATCAAGACTTTACTCTAGAGCAATACAAGGAAAGAAATGATCGTTATGATGACGTTAGTCTCTAGAGAATTGTAATCCTTAGTTTTAATTTTCGTTGATTAATAAAGTGGCAAAGCTACTATTTATGGTTTTAGTTTTTATAGTTGGAGAATAAATGCTATGGCATTAGTGGATGTAAGACTTATTCATTGGAGTTTTAATAAAAGAATAGAATTTCCTTTTTCGTTATCCTTTAAGTTCAATTCCCAATTCTAAGCCTTGTGGTTATTGCAAAGGGATCACTTGTTATTTCTTCAATGAATTTTTTTTTTATGTGCAAGGTGGTCTAGTAGCAACCATCTAAATTGACTTGCATCGAATAGTGGGGTGAGAAGGCCCAAGAATGGCGCCAACTCTCCCCTAGGTTGCACCTGAATGTGTCCTTGTTGGGAGTAGGTTCGTTGTTGAACTAGTGCCTTAGTAATGTCATGTCCGACCAATATTAAAGTTAGCCTTTTTATTTACTCGGGAGAAGGGATATGGCTAGCCAAGAGATTTCTGAAGTGGTTAGGCAGCTGGCTGAGGTAGTTCGGGACCTAGCTCAAACTAGGGCCAACCCAGTGCATGATCCGGCTGGGGAAATGTTTAAGAAAATAGCTCAAAGCAAGCCTCCCATGTATAGCGGAGAAATTGAACCCAGTGTGCTTGAGAACTGGTTGAGAGAGTTTGATAAACTCATTGTAGCTGTGAATTGCCCAGAAAACCTTAGGGCGAACAGTGCTGCGTACTACCTGAGGGGTGAACCTGACTTATGGTGGCAACGATGTGAGGATACCCTTAGAGCCACACCAAACTTTGGATGGGAAGCATTCAAAACTGCACTAAGGAACAAGATTTACTCACCTTATCTGAAGAAGCAAAAGGCTCAGGAGTTCATTGAAATCAAAATGGGAGGTCTGTCTGTGACTGAATACTATTCTAAGTTTATAGAGTTGTATAGGTTTGCACCTGAAGTGGTGGCAACTGAAGAGCTCACGGCTCAAAGATTTGAGAATGGTTTGACCATGGACTTACAGCTGTTGTTGTCTGGAGAGACCTTTACCTCATTAGACACCCTGTACGGAAAAGCTGTTCACCTGTATGGGTTACAGCAAAGGAAGAATGGTAGTGCTGAAAAGAGAAAGGATGGTGGGAGCTCGAATCAAGGGAATAACCATCAAAATCAAGGAAATTTTAAGAAGCACAAAGGAAATGGAAATTTCCACTTTAGGGCTAACAATGGTGGTAATCACAACAACCAAGGTGGTGGAAATCAGTCTGGAAGGAATGGAGTACGGATCTACGAATGTAGGCGTTGTAACATGAACCACCCTGGAAAGGATTGTGATGGAAATTTGGTGACTTGTAGATTCTGTCAAAAGTTAGGCCATATGGAGTATGCATGCTATTCTAACTATCACAACCGGAATGGGGGAAATGGTGGTGGAAACCAAAGGAATAGCAATGGCAATCACCAGAACCATGGGAAGCCCGGAGGAAACCAACAGCTGAATGGGAACCGAAACAACAATGGGAACACCAATGGAGGTGGATATAAGAAAGGAGTTGCCCAAGGAAAGTTAAATGTGATATCTAGGCAAGAAGCGGAAACTTCCTCTAACGTCATAGCGGGTACTTTCTCTATTAATTCCGTTTTAGTTCAAGTTCTATTTGATTCTGGTGCGACTTATTCTTTTATATCAGTAGATGCTTTGGGGAAACTAGGGTTGAAAGAGCCTGAAACAATTGAAGTACCTATAGTCATACCTACTGGCAGTATAGTGAAGTGTACCAAAATCCATAGAGATGTGCCTTTGACCATAGCCAAGACCGTGTTCTTATCTAACCTAATCGAGTTTGAGTTAGGAGAGCTAGATGTAATTCTAGGAATGGATTGGTTGGCCATGTTCAAAGCCAAAATAGATTGTGAGAAGCAGAAGGTTCACTTGAGGTCTAGCCTAGGCAAAGTAGTGTCATATCGTCGTTTTGGTAAGCCTAAGAACTTTGGAATTATCACGGCAATGGAACTCGTGAAGCTAGTCGGAAAAGGGAACCCAACCTTCTTATGTAATGTGAGGAACCTAGAGCATGTGATCAAGGATCAGCCCGAGGATATTGCAGTAGTCAATGAATTCCTTGATGTATTTCCAGAAGAAATCTCGGGGATGCCTCCCAATCGACCTATTGACTTTTCCATAGATTTAGTGCCTGGAACCGCCCCTATTTCAAAAGCACCTTACCGAAGGGCTCCAGCAGAAATGAATGAGTTAAAAGGCCAACTAGAGGATCTATTGGATAAAGGTTATATTAGGCCAAGTGTGAAGGAAATAAGGCCCTTGGTTCAAGTATGCATTTAATGTTAAGTCTAATAAATGCGGTTCAGTATTACTTAACAAGATAATAAATTCAGTGAGATCAAGTGAGCTGAATGCCTAGCTAGAGGCCGCTTCAGTTCAAGTGGAATTAATGATATTAATCCACAACTTACTCTTGACTGAACCCGTAGGGTCACACAAATAGTACGTAAACGGATCAAGTATTTAATGGCATTAAATACTCCATCTATGGATATTCGGAATCGACGGATCTTGGTTTCAGTGGGAGCTAAGATCGTCACAAGCAAGAAATGAATACTCCGGAAACGATGATATTGCCGGAAACGGAAATATGGATCGTATCGGAAATATAAATATTATCCAAGTCGTAGATGTTGCCGGAAACGGAAACATGGTACGTATCGGAAAATATTATCGGAAATGGAAATATTGCCGGAATCGGAAATATTGCCGGAAACGGAAATATTATCAGAATCGGAAATATTATCGGAATCGGAAAATAATTACGGAAACGGAAATATTAATATTTGTTCGAAATGGAAATTAATTCCGGAATCGGAAATATTAAATATTGTTCGTATCGGAAATGAATTCCGGAATCGGGAATTTAATCGGAAGCGTATCGTACGAATTAGCATCGGACGAGGCCCGCTAGACGAAGGCCCAGCACGAAGCCAGGCCATCGCCCAGCGAGCCACACGCATCACCAACGCACGCCAAGCCTCGACCAGGCCCAGCGCAAGGCCAGGCCCAGCCAAGGCCTGGGGCGCGCGCGCGAGGGACACAAGCAGCGAGTAGGGCCGAGGGCTGTGCGCATAGCGTGGGCCGCAAGGCCTGTGCGTGTGTACGGTGCTCGTGCAATGCTCGTGTGGGAATCCTAAAGCAATCGGGATTCGAAATATGATTAAATCCTAAAACTATTAGATAATGATTATTTAATAGAGTCCTAGCAGGATTCTAATTAAACTAATTTATATCCTAATAGGATTATAATTCCTTTTCCATACCTCTATAAATAAGTGCCTAGGGTCATAATTTATAGATACAATTGAAGTATTCAAAGGTAAGAGTTTTAAGAAAAATCAGCCAAAACACTTGCCCCATTTAGCCGAAATCTATACTACCTTAAGGGCGATTCTAGTTGGTCAAGCTTAAGGCGGATCCGGACGTGTTGTGGACTATCTACGGAGGGACGACACTTGGAGTCCTAAAGACTTGTTCTTGTTCGGTTCGGGCGCAGCTAGGGAGGGCACGCTACAAAGTGTATGCACCTAAATTATGCTAAATGACTATGTGTAAATAATATGTTTCCTGGCTTTATGGTTTTTCCGCATGATTTATGTTTTGTTATATGTATCATAACCTAACAGTGGTATCACGAGCCTCTTATTATTTTCGTAATCTAAATTGCATGAACATGGTTAAATTATACAAATTTGCAAAGAATTAAAAGGGGTGATTAATTTTCGTAATTGTTAATTAATTGAAAATTGCGTTTATTTAATTATATGTATGCAGTTTTTTGGCAGTTTATTCGTTACTCAACGAAATCGAGTGATTTTTGTGTCAATTCCGCATGTAAAAGGCATTCTAAAATTTTGACAAAAACATTATTTTTTGCCAAACCCAGAATTCCCAAATTCGAAGCCTAACTATGACTTTTCGGAGGTTTTAGTTTTTCGAACGCAAAAATTTGTAAATTTAATATGTTAAATTAAATATTTGCGATTCTTGTTGATAAATCTTGAACTTTTGATTGACCTACTGTATATGTTTAACAAGTTTGAATGCCTAGCCTTGTTAATTATACAATCTAATTTGTAATTATGATTAATTTGTTGAAATTCGAATAATTTAGAATTGATTTGTTTTTCATAATTAATTAATAATTTAATTAGATACCTATGATTAAAAACCACCATAAAAATTGTTAATTTATGTTAAATTTTTAATTTTTATGACCTAGATTTGAATCCATGTTAATCGGAAATTAATTAATTAATAAATTTTTAATTTTTCGCCCTAAAATTATGAAATTAATATGATTTATTAATTTGTCATTAATTTTGGAAATAAAAGTTTTAAATTTTATGAAAACCGCTCATAAAACTTGCACGCACAAAGCAATGGACGCTACGTGTTACCCTTAAGGGGTGTTGTATAGTGCGGGCATGCGACGACGAGCAAGGGAGCTCGTCGCCCATGCGGTACGATGCAGCGAGCAAGGCGAGTAGCACGCGAGCACAAGGCAGCAGCCCTGCCTTGCGTCGAGTGCTGCGATGATGCGTGGGCGAATGGGCGACGAAGGAGCAAGGCGAGCGAGCTACAGGGCAGGCGCGCGCACGCGGGCAGCGAGGGGTGCCTCGCAGCAACGAGCGCTGCCTCGCCCAGCCTCGCCAGGCAGCTGCTGCGCTACGAAGCAAGCGAGCGATGCTGCTTGCGCGTGGCTGCTTCTCGTGCCTTGTGTGCGATCACTCGTGAGGGGCGCTGCTGCCTCGAGGACTCAACGGGGCATGGGCGCAAGCCCATGGCCTCGTCTTGACCCGATTGATGCGCTTTGAATTTAATTTTTAATTTTCAGTTCGGAAACGATTTTAATTAATTTTAAAAATTCGTAATTTAAATTGTTTTCTTGGATTTTAATTTTGAATATTATAATTATTATAAATTTTATTTGTACTAATTATTTTACTAAAATTAAATCTTGAATTAATTTAAATTCGTTTAATTCAACTGAAATAAATTAAATTAATGGATTCAATTATAAATTTATATGAGCTTTAAATTTTAATTAAATTTGTATGTTTCCGGTTAGACTAGAAATACATTTTTATGTTTAAAATTAGTAAAGCATATGAATTTATTGGTTTAAGTGGGAGCCCTTTTAGTCATAAACTCTTGATTATGTCTACAAATCCCTTAAGGTTAAAACAACTTGATTAGAATTAATAAGGACTGAATAATTGGTAGATTATTGGTGCCCTTGATTAATTGCTGCAAATATTTATGTGATGCATACAATGGTTTTAACTAACCAATTATGTGGGCCATTCATGATAATGAATGGGTGAATGGTATATATTGTATGTACTGTTTTGCAGGTTATGAAGTGACTAGTATGGCCCAAATAGGATAGAAAATATGGTCTGCGTACCATTAATTTGAATGTAATTGGTCTAAAGCACCAAATTTGTTTTTCAATTTAAATATGGTCTGCGTACCATCAAATAGTTGTAATTAGTTTAATTATAGCTTATCCTATTTGAAGAAAATGGCGCCTCCCACGGAGAAATTCAAGACGGAGTTTCCAATCCATTTTCAAGACGGACTTTGAAGTTGAAGCTTCAAGATGAAGTCGAGCCATACTAGATCACATTTATCTTATGCATGCTTTAAGTTATTTATTGCTTTAAATATGTCTTAATTATGCATGAGATTGTGGCTTGATTATGTTGCATGATTAAGGATTTTAGTTCACTTAAAATCTAACCAACATAGTAAGAGCCTTAAGTTCCAAACTTAAAATCGAGTTAAAAGGTGTCATGCCAAAATAACACTTACTTGGATATCCTTAACATCGATCTTAGTAATAGTTTTCCTCCATAGCGAGGTGTTACTTCTTGATGCTAAAGGGGTAAGGTACACAAATAATTGTGAGTATATGTTAGTTTTGGTGAAACTCAACGATATAAGTAAGGAGTCCTTTTATGTCGTGGCAAAATCGATAGGTTTACCTAATAAGTTCTTAGACGTACCTATCAACCAAGAGTAGTTTCTAGACTATTAGCAAAAGGCGTTTGCTTACCTAAAAAATTTTAGAATTGAGTCTAAATACATAATGTGTTTAATTCTTCAACGGTTTTAGGGTCTTGGAAGCATTTTATTCTCACCTTCCGGAACACATAACTTGAATAAAATTCTTAATGAACATTGAATTATGCATGTATGCTAGGATTTAAGTTTATTAAGAGAAACTGTGAATGGTTATTTATTTGTTTATTCTTTTCAAGTGTAGTTTTACTATGGCAAACAACAATCAAAACATCATCATGGGTTCTGAGCTTATGGTCAAGCTGAACCTAACAAATTTTCTTGAATGGGAAGCTAAGCTAAGTGAAATAGTCAGACTCAATGGACTTGAGTATCTACTGTTACATCCCATGCCAAGCTACTATGCCAGAGACATGACCCCTGAAAGATTTGCCGCCTGGGATGCGGATCTCAAGAAGGTTATGAGTCTCATGCTGAGCAATATCCCTGATGAATGGGCTAGACGGTTTGTAGCTTACGAACCTTTTACACTCATCAAGAATCTGAGGGATATCTGTCGTGGAAGCACGGAGGACAGGGACCTGAACGTCCATGAATTGATTGAATCAATAACTGGTCTAAAGGTTAGATCTGCCAACAGGTGTTATACGATGGAAGTCCAAGAAACACATGCTCAGCTCCTTCGCACTAAACACTGGGTAGGCGTCCCTGTAAGGTTCCATGCGGAGCTTATGCTTTCATACTTTGATCGCCTATGTCTACTAGGAACACCGATAAGCGAAAGGATGGCAGTCTCTATCTTGCTCAATTCACTACACAGTGAGTTTGGTCGCTTCAAGCAATTATATCTAAGTGAACCAAGAGAAGAAACAGTTGCAGAGTTTGTTCACCTTATCAGAAAGGCTGAGATAGTACTCGACTGTGAAGCCAAAGATTTACTCAAGGCTAGAGGGAGACACTTCAAGAATAGTGGAAAGTCCAAGGGCAATGCCAAGAAGCAGGACAAGTCCACATCAAGCTGTCTTTATTGTGATGGAATTGGCCATTACAAGAAAGAATGTCCAAAGCTAAAGGAAGATCAGAAGAACGGAACAGTCGATCCATCTTCAGGTATTTTCGTTATAGACTGTACACTTGTTAATTCAACTTCTTGGGTATTAGATACTGGTTGTGGCTCACACTTATGTTCCAATTCACAGGGACTAAGAAGAAGTAGAAGGTTAAACAAGGGTGAAGTCGACCTACGAGTGGGAAATGGAGCACGGATTGCTGCATTAGCTGTAGGAACTTATTATTTATCGTTGCCCTCTGGGCTAGTTTTGGAACTGGAAGAGTGTTTCCATGTTCCAAGTCTTACTAAAAACATCATTTCAGTTTCTTGCTTAGATGCTAAGGGATTTTCCTTTTCAATAAAAGACAATAGTTGTTTGTTTTATTTTAAAGAGATATTTTATGGATCTGCTAGATTAGTCAATGGACTTTATTTATTAGATCACGACAAACAAGTTTATAACATAAATACCAAAAAGGCCAAAAAGGATGATTCAGATCTCACCTATTTGTGGCATTATCGATTAGGCCATATTAACTTGAAACGCATAGAAATACTTCAAAAGAAAGGAATTCTAGAACCATTTGACTTAGAGGATTATGGTAAATGCGAATCATGTTTACTTGGCAAAATGACAAAGCAACCTTTCTCTAAAGTTGGAGAAAGAGCAACTGAACTATTGGGATTAATCCTTGCAGATGTATGTGGACCAATGAGTACAAATGCTAGGGGTGGTTTCAGCTACTTTATCACTTTCACTGATGACTTCAGTAGATATGGTTATGTCTACCTGATGAAGCATAAGTCTGAATCCTTTGACAAATTCAAGGAATTTCAGAGTGAAGTAGAGAATCAATTAGGCAAGAAGATTAAAGCACTGCGGTCTGATAGAGGCGGTGAATATCTGAGCTATGAATTTGATGACCATCTGAAAGAATATGGAATTCTATCAGAATTGACTCCTCCTGGAACACCACAGTGGAACGGTGTGTCGGAATGGAGGAACAGAACCTTGCTAGACATGGTTAGATCAATGATGGGTCAGGCCGAACTTCCAATAGAATTTTGGGGACATGCACTAAATACAGCTGTAATCATTATAAATAGAGCTCCGTCAAAAGCTGCCGAAAAGACTCCATATGAGTTATGGTTTGGAAGGCCTCCAAAAGTGTCTATTCTTAAGATTTGGGGATGTGAAGTATACGTCAAACGATTAATTTCAGACAAACTTCATCCAAAATCTGACAAATGTATCCTTGTGGGCTATCCAAAGGAAACAAAGTGGTATTACTTCTACAATACATCTGAGAACAAGGTGTTTGTTGCTCGAGATGGTATCTTTTTGGAAAAGGATCACATTTCCAAAATGACAAGTGGGAGAAACGTAGACCTTGAAGAAATTCGAGTCGAACAACAAACTCTAGAGAATTCTCAAGATGACATTCAGGATGAAACTCAGAGATCTTTAGAAGAATCTGGTGAGAATCATGGTCAATCTAGAAATGTTACCCCGCGTAGATCGCAAAGATATAGATCTCAACCGGAAAGGTACTTAGGTATTTTGAGGAACGAGAGCTATGACGTTCTATTACTTGAAAGTGATGAACTTGCGACTTACAAGCAAGCTATGACGAGCCCTAGCTCCAAGCAATGGCAAGAAGCCATGCAATCTGAATTAGACTCAATGTTAGAAAACCAAGTTTGGGATTTGGTCGATTTGCCAGATGGCTACCAAGCCATTGGAAGCAAATGGGTTTTCAAACTGAAAAAGGACAAGGATGGGAAACTTGAAATTTTCAAAGATAGATTGGTTGCAAAAGGTTACAGGCAAGTCCACGGTGTGGATTACGATGAGACCTTTTCACCAGTTACAATGCTAAAGTTTATTCGGATAATGTTAGCAATCGCTGCATATTACGATTACGAAATATGGCAGATGGATGTCAAAACCGCTTTCTTAAACGGCGTTTTAACAGAAACTGTGTTTATGACACAGCCTGAAGGTTTTGAGGATCCAAAGAATGCTAAAAAGGTATGCAAGCTAAAGAAATCAATCTACGGATTGAAGCAGGCATCCAGGAGCTGGAATATACGTTTCGATGAAGCAGTCAGTGACTTTGGTTTCATCAAAAACGCAGACGAATCTTGTGTATACAAGAAGGTCAGTGGGAGCAAAATTGCTTTTCTAGTATTATATGTCGACGACATATTACTTATCGGAAATGACATTCCTATGTTGAACTCTGTCAAGATTTGGCTTGGGAAATGTTTTTCGATGAAGGATCTAGGAGAAGCACAGTACATATTGGGCATCAAGATTTACAGAGATAGATCTAAAAAGATGATTGGACTTAGTTAAAGCACTTATATCAATAAGGTGCTTGAGAGGTTCAAGATGGAAGACTCCAAGCGAGGCTACCTACCCATGTCTCATGGAATGACTCTAAGCAAGACTCAGTGCCCAAAAACACCTGATGAGCGTAGATGAATGAATGGAATTCCATATGCATCATTGATTGGTTCAATAATGTATGCTATGATATGTACATGCCCGGATGTTGCTTACGCACTCAGTGCTACGAGCAGATACCAGTCAGACCCAGGAGAGGCACATTGGACTGCTGCCAAGAACATTCTGAAGTACCTGAAAAGGCACAAAGATGACTTCCTGGTCTATGGTGGAGATGATGAATTAATTGTTAAAGGCTATACGGACGCAAGCTTCCAAACCGACAAAGATGATTTCAGATCACAGTATTGGTTTGTCTTCTGCCTCAACGGAGGTGCAGTAAGCTGGAAAAGTGCTAAGCAAAGCACCATTGCGGATTCTACAACTGAAGCGGAGTACATTGCTGCACATGAAGCAGCAAAGGTCTATATGGCTAAGGAAGTTCATAGGTGAACTTGGTGTAGTCCCCTCCATTAAAGGACCAATAGCCCTATATTGTGATAATAACGGAGCTATTGCACAGGCAAAGGAGCCTAGACACCACCAAAGAGTCAAGCATGTACTTCGTAGATTTCACCTTCTACGAGAGTCCGTTGAAAGAAAAGAAGTCGAGATAAGCAAGATTGGAACTGATGACAACATATCAGATCCATTGACTAAACCTCTGCCGCAGGCGAAGCACAACTCGCACACTGCAGCTATGGGAATCAAGCATATTGGAGATTGGCTTTGATGTCCTTGTTTAATGTTTTAAATTTTTAGAGTTTAATTCTTTGTAAAACATTATTGGTTAATCATTCACAATAAATGAATAGAATTCATTTTTCCATTTAATTTGTGGTTTATTAAATGATGAGTCCCTTCAATTTGACGATATATTCAAGATAGACTGTCAGGACCGGTCCTGTGACTAAGGAATGTCTATCAAGTGAACTTGAATGTCAAAAGTTGAAAATGGTCCTTGGTCGGAGTTTTCTATAAAATTGGACACATAGAAAACGTTAGACGACTAGAATGCAAGATGACTAGTAGTTCTGTTTCTTGAACTATGTGGACATGGCAATGTCATAATCATTTGCATAGATACTTACTTTGGGAAGACTAGTATCGGACAGACCTATGAAACTTTACTATAAGAGATGAAAATCTTTCATAAGTAAATTTCATTAAAATTATTAGATACTAATCCTCAATACCTGAGTGATTTGAGATTACTTGTTTGAGAACTGCTTACTTTGACGTTGTCAACCGTCGCACCGTAAAAGGAGGCTATAAAGGCAACGCTCAGGTAATCACCTATCAAACGAAGTCTAATCTCAAGATCGCAAGATTGGGATTGTCCTCCCATAAATCGGGGTGAGATGCTAAAAGTTGTACAAGGCCACTCGGAGAGCTAGAAACTGTGAAATGCATGGCCGTGCCCGGATGAATCATAGGCTATGATTATCTGTTTATTTGATCAGTTGAACTCTGAAACCGAGGAACACCTCTGGACATAATAAGGATGACAACTCTTACCTTATGTTCAAGAGCAAGCATCGAGCGACAAAGGAATTAGGAAATGCATACTTGTCCCTAAGGACAAGTGAGAGACAGAAGGAAATAATGCCATTGGCCCAAGTATGCATTTAATGTTAAGTCTAATAAATGCGGTTCAGTATTAATTAACAAGTTAATAAATTCAGTGATATCAAGTGAGCTGAATGCCTAGCTAGAGGCCGCTTCAGTTCAAGTGGAATTAATGATATTAATCCACAGCTTACTCTTGACTGAACCCGTAGGGTCACACAAATAGTACGTAAACGGATCAAGTATTTAATGGCATTAAATACTCCATCTATGGATATTCGGAATCGACGGATCTTGGTTTCAGTGGGAGCTGAGATCGTCACAAGCAAGGAATGTATACTCCGGAAACGATGATATTGTCGGAAACGGAAATATGGATCGTATCGGAAATATAAATATTATCCAAGTCGTAGATGTTGCCGGAAACGGAAACATGGTACGTATCGGAAAATATTATCGGAATCAGAAATGTTAAAGATTGTTCGAAACGGAAATTAATTCCGGAATCAGAAATGTTAAAGATTGTTCGTATCGGAAATGAATTCCGGAATCAGGAATTTAATCGGAAGCGTATCGTACGAATTAGCATCGGACGAGGCCCGCTAGACGAAGGCCCAGCACGAAGCCAGGCCATCACCCAGCGAGCCACACGCATCACCAACGCACGCCAAGCCTCGACCAGGCCCAGCGCAAGGCCAGGCCCAGCTAAGGCCTGGGGCGCGCGCGCGAGGGACACAAGCAGCGAGTAGGGCCGAGGGCTGTGCGCATAGCGTGGGCCGCAAGGCCTGCGCGTGTGTACGGTGCTCGTGCAATGCTCGTGTGGGAATCCTAAAGCAATCGGGATTCGAAATATGATTAAATCCTAAAACTATTAGATAATGATTATTTAATAGAGTCCTAGCAGGATTCTAATTAAACTAATTTATATCCTAATAGGATTATAATTCCTTTTCCATACCTCTATAAATAAGTGCCTAGGGTCATAATTTATAGATACAATTGAAGTATTCAAAGGTAAGATTTTTAAGAAAAATCAGCCAAAACACTTGCCCCATTTAGCCGAAATCTATACTACCTTTAGGGAGATTCTAGTTGGTCAAGCTTAAGGCGGATCCGGACGTGCTGTGGACTATCTACGGAGGGACGCCACTTGGAGTCCTAAAGACTTGTTCTTGTTCGGTTCGGGCGCAGCTAGGGAGGGCACGCTACAAAGTGTATGCACCTAAATTATGCTAAATGACTATGTGTAAATAATATGTTTCCTGGCTTTATGGTTTTTCCGCATGATTTATGTTTTGTCATATGTATCATAACCTAACAAAGTGCATCGCCTTGGGGAGCACCAGGGATGGTAGTATGAGGCTCTGTATAGACTATAGGGAGCTCAATAAGGTCACAATCAAGAACAAGTACCCATTACCTAGGATAGAGGACCTCTTTGACCAACTGAAAGGAGCAGGAATCTTTTCAAAGATCGATTTGCGTTCGGGTTATCATCAATTGAGAATCGCTGACCATGACATAACAAAGACCGCATTCAGGACTAGATACGGACATTACGAGTTCACTGTTATGCCTTTTGGGTTAACCAATGCCCCTGCAATATTTATGGACTTAATGAACCGTGTATTCCATGCCTATTTGGACAAGTTTGTAGTGGTTTTCATAGATGAATCCTAGTGTATTCAAAGAGTGAAGAAGATCACGCGGAACACTTGAGATCGGTGTTGAGTACCTTGAGAGATAACCAGTTGTATGCCAAGTTCTCAAAGTGTGAGTTTTGGTTGGAAAGAGTTGCATTTTTGGGACATTTTGTGTCAAAAGGAGTGGCAGTTGACCCTGCTAAGATCAAAGCTGTTAGTGAATGGCCTACACCCAAGAGTGTGACTGACATTCGTAGCTTTCTGAGATTAGCTGGCTACTATAGGCGTTTTGTGCAAGACTTCTCTAGGATAGCCAAGCCCATGACTACCTTGATGAAGAAGGAAACCAAGTTTGAATGGAGTGACCAATGTGAGGAAGCATTCCAAGCCTTAAAGACGCGATTGACAACCGTGCCAGTATTAACCTTACCAGATGAGAGTGGTGCATACGATGTGTATAGTGATGCCTCTAAGAATGGTTTAGGGTGTGTATTGATGCAGAACGGGAAGGTTATTGCGTATGCGTCAAGGCAATTGAAGCCATATGAATCCAATTACCCTACCCATGATTTAGAGCTAGCTGCTATAGTGTTTGCATTGAAGATATGGAGACACTATCTGTATGGTGTGAAATGTAGGATATTTACGGATCACAAGAGTTTAAAGTACATCTTCACACAGAAGGATCTGAATATGCGCCAACGAAGGTGGTTGGAGTTGATTAAGGACTATGATGTGGATATCCAGTACCATGAGGGAAAAGCCAATGTAGTTGCGGATGCCTTGAGTAGGAAATCAAGTCAAAGTGTTAATGCGTTAGTAGTTGCTAACGAGCTGTTTAAGTACATGCAGCGTTTGAACCTTGAAATAGTAAGTGGTGAAAGCCTTGAGGGAATGATGAATGCCGTAACCATCCAGCCGTCAATATTTGATGAGATTAGGGAAAATCAAGCCGGTGATGTAAAATTGGAGCGAATCAAGGAAAAGATTTCGCAAGGTAAGGAGTTAGATTTCCGAATCCATGATGATGGAAGTTTGAGGTACAAAGGCTGGTGGTGCGTGCCTCAAAAGTGTGGAGAATTGAAGGAGAAATTGATGAAAAAAGGGCATAATACGCCATATTCTGTGCACCCAGGAGGTGACTGTTAGGTTATGATACATATGAATAAACATAAATCATGCGGAAAAACCATAAAGCCAGGAAACATATTATTAACACATAATCATTTAGCATAATTCAGATGCATACACTTTGTAGCGTGCCCTCCCTAGTTGCTCCCGAACCGAACAATAACAAGTCTTTAGGACTCCAAATGTCGTCCCTCCGTAGATAGTCCACAGCACGTCCGGATCCGCCTTAAGCTTGACCAACTAGAATCGCCCTTAAGGTAACTAGGATTTTCGGCTAATTGGGATGCAAGTGTATGGCTGATTTTTGCTTAAAAATCTTACCTTTGAATACTTCAATTTCGTCTATTAAATATGTGACCCTAGGCCTATATTTATAGAGTTTTTGGAAAGGAATTATAATCCTACTAGGATATGGATTTATTAATTAGATTCCTATTAGAACTCTAAATAATAAATTTAATCTCTTAGGATTAGGATTTAATCAATGCACGAATTCAAATAGGATTAGGATTCGTTACGAACACGAGTGTTGCACGACCACGAGGATCGCACACACTCGCGCAGGCCTCACGGCCCACACGAGTAGGCGCCGCCTCGCAGCCCACGAGCATTAGCCCGCGTGTATGCCCATGGCCTTGCTGGGCCTGGCATTGCGCTTGGCCTGGCGAGGCAGTGGCCTTTCGTGTTATGCGCATGGCTTGCTGGGCGCGGGCCTGGCTTCGTGCTGGGCCTTCGTCTAGCAAGCCTCGTCCGATGCTAATTCGTACGATACGCTTTCCGATTAAATTCCCGATTCCGGAATTCATTTCCGATACGAACAATATTTAATATTTTCGATTCCAGAATTAATTTCCGTTTCGAACAAATATTTAATATTTTCGTTTCCGGAATTATTTTCCGATTCCGATAATATTTCCGATTCTAACAATATTTCCGTTTTCGGCAATATTTCCGATTCCGACAATATTTCCATTTCCGATAATATTTTCCGATACGTACCATGTTTCCGTTACCGGCAACATCTACGACTTGGATAATATTTATATTTCCGATACGATCCATATTTCCGTTTCCGGTAATATCATCGTTTCCGGAGTATTCATTTCTTGCTTGTGACGATCTTAGCTCCCACTGAAACCAATATCCGTCGATTCCGAATATCCATAGATGGAGTATTTAATGCCATTAAATACTTGATCCGTTTACGTACTATTTGTGTGACCCTACGGGTTCAGTCAAGAGTAAGTTGTGGATTAATATTATTAATTCCACTTGAACTGAAGCGGCCTCTAGCTAGGCATTCAGCTCACTTGATCTCACTGAATTTATTATCTTGTTAAGTAATACTGAACCGCATTTATTAGACTTAACATTAAATGCATACTTGGACCAAGGGCATTATTTCCTTCAGTCTCCCACTTGTCGTTAGGGACAAGTGTGCATTTCCAAATTCCTTTGTCACTCGATGCTAGCTCTTGAACATAAGGTAAGAGTTGTCATCCTTATTATGTACAGAGGTGTTTCTCGGTTTCAGAGTTCAACTGATCAAATAAACAGATAATCATAGCATGTGATTCATCTGAGCACGGCCATGCATTTATAGTTTCTAGCTCTCCGAGTGGCCTTTGTACAACTTTCAGCATCTCATCCCGATTTATGGGAGGACAATCCCAATCTTGTGATCTTGACATTAAACTTCGTTTGATAGGTGATTACCTGAGCGTTGCCTTTATAGCCTCCTTTTACGGTGCGACGGTTGACAACGTCAAAGTAAGCAGTTCTCAAACAAGTAATCTCAAATCACTCAGGTATTGAGGATTAGTGTCTAATAACTTTAATGAAATTTATTTATGACAGATTTTCATCTCTTACAGTAAAGTTTCAAAGATCTGTCCGATACTAGTCTTTCCAAAGTAAGTATCTATGCAAATGATTACGACATTGCCATGTCCACATAGTTCAAGAAACAGAACTACTAGTCATCTCGCATTCTAGTCGTCTAACGTTTTCTATGCGTCCATCTTTATAGAAAACTCCGACCAGGGACCTTTTTCAACTTTTGACATTCAAGTTCACTTGATAGACATTTCTTAGTCACAGGACTGGTCCTGACAGTCTATCTTGAATATTTCGTCAAATTGAAGGGATTCATCATTTAATACTAAACCAAGATTAAATGGAATATGAAAATACATTTCATATATGATAAATGCTCAATCCCAATGTTTTACAACCATGGGCCTCAAACCCATATTTAAAACAGTTCATGGAATTCAAAGCTATGCTTGATTTCCAGTGCTACAATGCGAGTGTTGCTTCTCACTTGTTGCATAGGTTTAGTTATCATGCTTTGCCAATCTTAATATCCTTTCCATCGAATGTTCTTCGAGATAGATGATAAGATCTTTTGAGTATGTTTATTTTGTGATCTAGTCTTTCTTGCTACAAGAGTGGTTCTACGCATTTTGCAATGAAGAACCATCAAGTCAGCAGTCATATGATCTACTCAAGTTCAGTGAAGAACTCTTTAACATAAACAACCCTGTTTTATTGCTTCTTAGGCAATAAGTACTTTTACTTCAACTGTATAGGTGCTAGTGATGCTTTGTTTGGATTTACTTATCCAAGCAATTCATAGATATGTGGAAGATTTTCCAGCTGTATCTTAGAACATAGAAATTAGTATTTAATTTCCCACACAACAACTCATGGTCTCCAATCCATGTTGCCAGTGTTTATGCGTGTAGCATCAATACTTAGCATATCTTTATTTCCTTGAATCAAGAACTATTCTTATGTACCTTTTCAAGTACCATAAGTTTTCTTGATCTCAATCTACTTGATCTTTGCTTAGACCAATAGAGATCGGTATATGTTCGTCATGCCTAAAGCCATACGATACATTTTTGGCGATCCTCGTATTATATCATACGTGATAAATTCTTTTGCATAATAATTCACAATTGAATTTTATTCATGTAACTTTAGCTCATCTAGTTTCAGTAGATACTAAATCCAGCTAAATTCTTTGACATATAATATAGGTTAAGAATCTTACTTAGATCCTTTGATGTTTAACTTTAGTAAATGCTTATACATAGTTCAAACATTCTTTACTTAGATTTATTCACATGGGTCGAACATCTCCAATGGAGTATTTCGTGTTTGATTTAGTAAATGCCATTACTTAATCCAAAACAATATTCTAAGACCTTTGTAGATAGATCTTAATACCCAGTGTGTACTAAGTTTCGCCATGGTCCATTATTGATGAATAATTTCAAATCTAAGTCATTAGCATTTGAATGTTATTTCACAATAGAGAGATATGTGTGTGATACACATAGGACCAATTAAGTTTTATGTACTCCCACTAAACTTCTTATACATCTATAAGATTCATGTACATTTTATGAAACTAAAATACTTATTAGCTTCACTAAAATATAGTTCCAATTCCCAATTGCTTGCTTAAATCTGTACTAAGATTTCATAAGCCAGCATTCATTTTCGAGCATTTATTTGGATCCACAAATCCTATGACATGTCATGTGCATAGTTTCTTCCAATAATTTATTAAGGGAATACGTTTTGTCATCCAATTGCCATATGTACCAATATGCAATCATTGCTTGAATTATAGACTTGAGCATTACGATTATGCATGGGGTTTCAACACAATCCACGTCGTGAATTTGCTTGTAACCTTTAGCAACTAATCTAGCTTTGTGTGTGAACACAATTCCATGTTTGATGATTTTCATCCTTAAAACCAATTTGCAACCAATAGGTGTTTAATCTATTCTTGCAAATCAACAAAATTTTAATTTTGTCATCAAAACATTAAGTATGTTTTATGGCCTTTAACCGTCTAAAACATTGAGTCTATATATGGCCTCTAACCATTTTAGGGAATCTGGGTTTCGTCATAGCTTTCTTACAAGTCACAAACTCATTAATCTACATGATAATAGTTTGAGTGCAAGTTGTAGGTTTCTTCGCTATCTAATAGAAGAATCACATAGCTTCAGTGACCTGAACTCCATGTTTCTTCACTATCTAATAGAAGAATCTCATAGTTCTAGTGACTTGATTACTATGCCTACTTGGGTATAGAACATCAAACAATAGAATATCAATAGCCACTTGAAAGTCCTTTGAATATTTCGTTCTCCTTGAAGCACTTGTAAAGTCTTCTAAGAGATGTCTATTCTTTAAAAGCCACTTCTAAAGTCCTTAAAGAATACATGTTCGGATTTTCTAAAGCACTTCGAAAAGCCTACGGAATGTCCATTGTGTTTGTTGTTCGCCTCGAAGACCTTTCGAGGTCTATTTTCTCCCACTTGTCATTTTGGAAACGAATCTCCAAAAGGACACTATTTCGAGCAAACAAACATTATGTTCTCAAAACTTCGTGGTAGAAACAATACCCTTGTGTCTCATTTGAATAAATCACAATGAAACATATATCTAGACATGGGCCTTAGTTTGTCGAATAACAAACACTAAGCTCCCACTGAGTTTAGCAACTCTTTAGATATATATTATGAAAAGATATTCTGAAATTACTTTTCAAATAGATTTGACGAATTTGGTTTAGTTTAGTGGTAGTTGAGCATTTTGTTTTAGAAATTATAGGAAAAGTCTTTATGATTCATCATTGATCGAATCAAGTACCAATTGACTTCGATCATTCCAACTTAGATATGCCATATCTTATGGAGCTAGATCGTGAAATTACAACACAAAATCATTGATGATCATTTTTGGTCTCAAGTAATCATCAACATGATCTAACCTAGATCTTTATGATTTCTTGCCAAGTGGATTTTATACTTCTGAATCTTTGAACTAGCCAAAAATATTCAAACTTATAACACTTTGAGTAAATAAATCCATTCACTCAAAACCATGTGAAGTAATAAAGTTATAAAATCTTTCTTTAGCTTTGAACTCTATTGTCTAGGCGTTCTAACAATAGTTCATATCTTTTGTTACTTTCAACAAGTAAGACTAGCTTGTCTTGAATTGATCTAGAAATCAATCAACTTTCAAAAATCCATCAAAATAGAGCTTTTGAATGTTAACTTGTTGATATGGTCTAAGTAACAATGCCAAAGATTAGTGGAACTCAAATCAAGAGATTGATTTGAACCTAGTAAAGTTCTTATTGTTAAAGAGTTGTTTGTTTTTAATCAAGCATATTGACTCAACCCGTAAATGACCATTTCATTCAAATAACTAACAAACATTGTTTTTGTCTTTCTTCAATGTGAGTCTTTCTGTGTTTGAGACAGAAATTTAGGTATGCTGATTATGGAACAAAATAGTCATTAAGTTCCAGCCTTGAAAGGACTTAAAACAAACTAGATGACCCTACAACTAATGTAGCAATGCCATGCTTCATTTCCCACTTGTAGGTCATTAGTGTATCCCAGCTTCCATTGTTTGAGCTATTACCAAAGTAAGAACCTCAAGCGGTATATGATACCAAGGAAGTTGGATTGCTAGGTCACTTATCTTTAAACATAAACTTATAGGTAGAAACGAAATCATTCATTCCTTTCATTTGTTCCTTTGTTTTCCTATTTCTTGTACCCTTTCTTATAGTTTTAAGAATTGAATTCTCTAGAGTTGACTTTTATACTTTGTTAGACATGTCCAATGTCACTCCAACAAGGTTCTTACCATTTAATTTATATTGAATATTCTATTTCAACTAGATGATCTTTACCAGAAACTTCTAAAGTTCTCTAAGCATCGATCTATTCGAATGTCTAGGGACTAGACTCATTCGAGAATTAAATGGAAAAATATATTAGGTTGTTAACCATTGGTAAAGCTGAGCGTTTAAACTCAATGCTTTAAGATCTCAAAACTACATTGTATTTTGAATCCACAAGCACCAATCGGTTTGCCATTCGACTTTGATACTCGAAAACAACCATAAAAGTCTCTATAAGAAACGTACATTTTAAATTGCTCATTTTCTCTCATTTCCGTGAATCGTCCTTGGATTCACTACCAATCGAGGAAATTTACCGTTACCTTCTAAAGGATTTATTGCAGTGCAAGATATTTAATAATAAACAATAATTAAAACATACATTGAAGCATTCAAAGTCTAAACATTTATCATGAGTAATAACTTGAAAATTAAAGCAATCATGCAATTTAAACAAGTTATTGGCATTTTATTCGAATTTATTGTTCCGGCAGGTGTGAATAAAATGATTCCAAGATCCTAAAAACCATTGAAGAATTCAGCACATTATGTATTTAGACTCAATTCTAAAATCTTTTAGGTAAGCAAAAGCCTTTTGCTAATAGTGTAGAAACTACTCTTGGTTGATAGGTACGTCTAAGAACTTATTAGGTAAACCTATCGATTTTGCCACGACATAAAAGGACTCCTTACTTATATCGTTGAGTTTCACCAAAAACTAACATGTACTCACAATTATTTGTGTACCTTACCCCTTTAGTATCGATAAGTAACACCTCGCTATGGCGGAAACCTATTACTAAGATCGATGTAAAGGATATCCAAGTAAGTGTTATTTTGGCATGGCACCTTTTAACTCAATTTTTAAGTTTGGAGCTTAAGGCTCTTACTATGTTGGTTAGATTTTAAGTGAACTAAAATCCTTAATCATGCAACATAATCAAGCCACAATCTCATGCATATTTAAGACATATTTAAAAGCAATAAATAACTTAATGCATGCATAAGATAAATGTGATCTAGTATGGCCCGACTTCATCTTGAAGCTTCAACTTCAAAGTCCGTCTTGAAAATGGATTGGAAACTCCATCTTGAATTTCACCGTGGGAGGTGCCATTTTCTTCAAATAGGATAAGCTATAATTAAACTAATTACAACTATTTGATGGTACGCATACCATATTTGAATTGAAAAACAAATTTGGTGCTTTAGACCAATTACATTCAAATTAATGGTACGCATACCATATTTTCTATCATATTTGGACCATACTAGTCACTTCATAACCTGCAAAACAGTACATATACAATATATACCATTCACCCATTCATTATCATAAATGGCCCACATAGTTGGTTAGTAAAAACACGTTGTATGCATCACATAAATATTTGCAGCAATTAATCAAGGGCACCAATAATCTACCAATTATTCAGTCCTTATTAATTCTAACCAAGTTGTTTAACCTTAAAGGATTTGTAGACCTAATCAAGAGTTTATGACTAAAATTGCTCCCACTTAAACCAATAAATTCATATGCTTTACTAATTTTAAACATAAAAATGTATTTCTAGTCTAACTGGAAACATACAAATTTAATTAAAATTTAAAGCTCATATAAATTTATAATTGAATCCATTTTATTTAATTTATTTTCAGTTGAATTAAATGAATTTAAATTAATTCAAGGTTTAATTTTAGTAAAATAATTAGTATAAATAGAATTTATAATAATTATAATATTCAAAATTAAAATCCGAGAAAAAAATTTAAATTATTAATTTTAAAATTAATTAAAATGTTTCCGAACTGAAAATTCAATATTAAATTTAAGAACGACTCAATCGTAACACGACGAGGCACTTGGGCTTGCGCACAAGCCCCATCGAGTGCACGAGGCTTAGCGCCCCTCGACTGTTCGTATAGCACCACGCAAGCAGGCCACACGCAACGCAGCAAGCCCAGGCCACGCTACGCGCAGCCCGCTCACTCGTCGCGTCTGCTTGCTTTGCTGGGCTTGGCAGTGCGCGCTGTGGCGCAGCATGCTTGCTGCCCACACGCGTCTGCCCGATGCCTTGAACCATCCTATCTGTCAGAATCATCATAAAGATATTCTCAATGCTCCCTACATTGCTGATGAAGTTAAAGCTGCTTTGTTTTCTATTCCAGGAGTCAAGGCCCCAGGTCCTGATGGTTTTGGTTCTTATTTTTACAAAGATGCATGGTCCATAGTGGGGGATGATGTTGTTTCAGCTGTGCTAGATGTACTTCAGCATGGCAAGCTTCTCAAGGAGCTTAATCATACTGTAATTACTTTGATTCCTAAGGTAAAATGTCCAAGAAATGTAAGTGAATTCAGACCCATTTCTTGCTGCAACACATTGTACAAATGTGCTACCAAAGTCTTGTGTACAAGACTTAGACAAATTCTTCCTGATTTGATCTTTGAGAATCAAGGGGGGTTTATTCATGGAAGGTATATTGTTCACAATATCATGGTTGTCCAAGATCTGGTAAGGAATTATGGGAGGAAATGAGTGAAACCAAGCTGTTTAATGAAGATTGATCTTCAAAAGGCCTATGATACTGTTGATTGGAACTTTCTAAAGGATATGCTGACTTATCTAGACTTTCCTGGACAGTTTGTTAATCTAGTAATGGAGTGTGTTAATACTCCAATGTTTTCTGTGATGATTAATGGTTCAATGCATGGCTTTTTCAAGTCTAAGAGGGGGCTGAGACAAGGAGATCCAATCTCTCCTCTCCTTTTTGTGGTCTGCATGGAATATCTGTCAAGGATATTGCATAAAATGAGTAATATGAATCAATTCCAGTATCATCCAAGATGCAAAGAGCTCAAACTCACACATTTGTGCTTTGCTGATGATCTTATTCTCTGCTGCAAAGGTGAATTCCCATCTGCTTATCTTATTTTGCAAGCTTTCAAGCTGTTCTATGCTTCCTCTGGTCTGAAGGCAAATCAGCATAAATCATCCATTTATTTCCATGGTATGAGTAATGATGTCATTCAGAGAATCATTGATGTTTCTGGTTTTAACAGAAGTCAATTGCCTTTTGGGTATCTTGGTGTCCCCATTTGTGCTAAGAAAATTTCTGTTGCTCAGTGTGGAATGTTAGTTGACAAGATGACAGCTAGGATTAAGATGTGGAGCTCTAGGAATCTGTCTTATGTGGCTAGAATGCAGCTCATTAATTCAGTCCTGTTAAGCTTACATATGTATTGGTCACAAATATACATTTTGCCTAAGAATGTGCTGCAGGAGATTACTAAGATCTGTAGGGCTTTTCTTTGGAGTGGACTTGCTTATAGTTCTAAGCCTAGCAATGTTTCTTGGCATAATACTTGCAGTAGCAAGCAAACAGGTGGGCTAGGTTTTAGAGATGTTGTTCTCTGGAACACAGCCAGCATGGGTAAATATGTGTGGGCTTTAACTACCAAGCAAGATAATGTTTGGGTTAGATGAGTGACTTCTGTGTATTTAAAGAATGGGGAATAGTGGGGATACCAGCCAGGCAATAGTGCAAGCTGGTATTGGAAGAAATTTTTTGAAGTGAGAGAGGTTCTAAAGCAAGTCTATTCTGAGAGTGAGTTTAGTAATATGCCTCACTACTCTGTGAAACAGGTGTATGAGAAGTTAGCAGTTGATAAGCCTAAGGTTCATTGGGACAAATTAGTGTGGAATAGGCTCAATACTCCAAAACATAGATTTATTGCTTGGCTTGCTATTCAGGCTAGACTACAGACTACAGCTAAACTTGCAAAAATAGGGATTAGTGCTTCTGCTAGTTGCCTAATTTGTGGTCAATGGGAGGAGATTCATGATAACTTATTCTTCAGGTGTACTTATAGTAACATGTGTCTGATGGAAATGAAGAAGTGGTTGGGTTTGCAGTGTGGAAACAAATTGCAGCACATTTTCAGAAGCATCAGTCACAGTAGAAGGTCTAAGTTCAGAAAACAGGTTGTGTTTGCAGCTGTTGTGGCTCTTTTGTACTTGATCTGGAGATGCAGGAATACAAGTTTTTTGGATCAAACTATCCCTTCTGTCAATAGTACAATCAGTAGCTTGAAACAAGTTATAAAAGCTAGAGTTCAGGCAGTGTTGCCTAAGAGTGTTAGTAGGTCTGATAGCCATTGGTTTTTGGCTTTATAAGTAGTGATTTGGTCTGTGTATGCCTGTTGGCTAGTATGTTTGTGCTAGTTCCTTGGTGAGATGGTCCAACCTAGTTGGTTTGTCTCTCTTGGTTCTAGTTTAGCTTGTATCTTGGTTTGAGCTTAATAATATTATTCTCTCTTGCTTAGCAAAAAAAAAATCGGAACAACCAGAACCGGAATGGGGGAAATGGAGGTGGAAACCAGAGGAACTACCAAGGTGGTAACAGTGGCAATAACAATGGCAATAGCAATGGCAATCACCAGAACCATGGAAAGCCTGGAGGAAACCAACAGCAAAATGGGAACCGAAACAACAATGGGAACACCAATGGAGGTGGCTATAACAAAGGAGTTTCCCAAGGAAAGTTGAATGTGATATCTAGGCAAGAAGCGGAAACTTCCTCTGACGTCATAGCGGGTACTTTTTCTATTAATTCCGTTTTAGTTAAAGTTCTATTTGATTCTGGTTCGACTTATTCTTTTATATCAGTAGATGCTTTGGGGAAACTAGGGTTGAAAGAGCCTGGAACAATTGAAGTACCTATAGTCATACCTACTGGTAGTATAGTGAAGTGTACCAAAATCCATAGAGATGTGCCTTTGACCATAGCCAAGACCGTGTTCTTATCTAACCTAATCGAGTTTGAGTTAGGAGAGCTAGATGTAATTCTAGGAATGGATTGGTTGGCCATGTTCAAAGCCAAAATAGATTGTGAGAAGCAGAAGGTTCACTTGAGGTCTAGCCTAGGCAAAGTAGTGTCATATCGTCGTTTTGGTAAGCCTAAGAACTTAGGAATCATCACGGCAATGGAACTCGTGAAGTTAGTCGGTAAAGGGAACCCAGCCTTCTTATGTAATGTGAGGAATCTAGAGCATGTGATCAAGGATCAGCCTGAGGATATTGCAGTAGTCAATGAATTCCTTGATGTATTTCCAGAAGAGATCCCGGGGATGCCTCCCAATCGACCTATTGACTTTACCATAGATTTAGTGCCTGGAACCGCCCCTATTTCAAAAGCACCTTATCGAATGGCTCCAGCAGAAATGAATGAGTTAAAAGGCCAACTAGAGGATCTATTGGAGAAAGGTTATATTAGGCCAAGTGCATCGCCTTGGGGAGCACCAGTGTTGTTTGTGAAGAAAAAGGATGGAAGTATGAGGCTCTTTATAGACTACAGGGAGCTCAATAAGGTCACAATCAAGAACAAGTATCCTCTACCTAGGATACAAGACGTATTTGACCAACTCAAAGGAGCAGGAATCTTTTCAAAGATCGATTTGCGTTCGGGTTATCATCAATTGAGAATCGCTGATCATGACATACCAAAGACCGCATTCAGGACTAGATACGGACATTATGAGTTCACTGTTATGCCTTTTGGGTTAACCAATTCCCTTGTAATATTTATGGACTTAATGAACCGTGTATTCCATGCCTATTCGGACAAGTTTGTAGTGGTTTTCATAGATGACATCCTAGTGTATTCAAAGAGTAAAGAAGATCACGCGGAACACTTGCGATTTGTGTTGAGCACCTTGAGAGATAACCAGTTGTATGCCAAGTTCTCAAAGTGTGAGTTTTGGTTGGAAAGAGTTGCATTTTTGGGACATTTTGTATCCAAAGAAGGAGTGGCAGTTGACCCTGCTAAGATTAAAGCTGTTAGTGAGTGGCCTACACCCAAGAGTGTGACTGACATCCGTAGTTTTCTGGGATTAGCTGGCTACTATAGGCGCTTTGTGCAAGACTTCTCTAGGATAGCCAAGCCCATGACTACCTTGATGAAGAAGGAAGCAAAGTTTGAATGGAGTGACCAGTGTGAGGAAGCATTCCAAGCCTTAAAGACGCGACTGACAACCGCGCCAGTATTAACCTTGCCAGATGAGAGTGGTGCGTATGACGTGTATAGTGATGCCTCTAAGAATGGTTTAGGGTGTGTATTGATGCAAAACGGGAAGGTTATTGCGTATGCGTCAAGGCAACTGAAGCCATATGAATCCAATTACCCTACTCATGATTTAGAGCTAGCTGCTATAGTGTTTGCATTGAAGATATGGAGACACTATCTGTATGGTGTGAAGTGTAGGATATTTACGGACCACAAGAGTTTAAAGTACATCTTCACACAGAAGGATCTGAATATGCGCCAACGAAGGTGGTTGGAGTTGATTAAGGACTATGATTTGGATATCCAGTACCATGAAGGAAAAGCCAATGTAGTTGTAGATGCCTTGAGTAGGAAATCAAGTCATAGTGTTAATGCGTTAGTAGTTGCTAACGAGTTGTGTAAGGACATGCAGCGTTTGAACCTTGAAATAGTAAGTGGTGAAAGCCTTGAAGGAATGATGAATGCCTTAACCATCCAGCCGTCCATATTTGATGAGATTAAGGAAAATCAAGCTGGTGATGTAAAGTTGGAGCGAATCAAGGAAAAGATTTCGCAAGGTAAGGAGTTAGATTTCCGAATCCATGATGATGGAAGTTTGAGGTACAAAGGCAGGTGGTTCGTGCCTCAAAAGTGTGGAAAATTGAAAGAGAAATTGATGAAGGAAGGACATAATACTCCATATTCTGTGCACCCAGGTGGTGACAAGTTGTATAAGGACTTGAAAAAGGTCTATTGGTGGCCAAGGATGAAGAACGAAGTGGTTGAATTCGTGGCTAGATGTCTGACTTGTTAGAAGGTTAAAATAGAGCACATTAGACCTCAAGGAAAGGTCCAGCCTTTAGAGATTCCAAGCTGGAAATGGGACTGTATTTCTATAGACTTCGTCACTTGTTTATCTAAGTCAAAGACTGGGAAAGATACAATTTGGGTTGTGGTAGATAGGTTGACTAAGTCAGCAGTGTTTATACCAATGAAGGAAACTTGGAAAATGGAACAACTTGCTAAAGCTTACATTAAGAATGCTGTGAGGTTACATGGAGTTCCTAAATCGTGTCGGATAGGGATTCAAGGTTTCTTTCGAATTTCTGGAAAAGTGTGCAGAAGAGCTTTGGTACGACATTGAAAATGAGTACAGCCTTCCACCCAGCCACGGATGGACAAACTGAAAGGACTATCCAAACCCTGGAGGACATGCTTCGGGCATGCGTTATTGATTTCCAAGGAAGTTGGGAAGATAGCCTAGATTTGATTGAGTTTTCCTATAACAATAGCTATCATGCTAGCATTAGAATGGCACCATTTGAGGCTCTGTATGGACGAAAGTGTAGAAGTCCACTTTGTTGGAACGACATTAGTGAAACCGTAGTGTTGGGACCTCAAATGATAGAGGACACCATGAACCAAATCCGAACCATCCAATCAAAGATTCAAGCGGCGCAGGATGAAGAGTTCAATATAGGTGATAAAGTGTTACTCAAAGTGTCACCAATGAAAGGTGTCATGAGATTTGGAAAGAAAGGGAAGTTAAGTCCTAAGTACATAGGCCCATATGAAATCTTAGAAAGAATCGGAAAGGTAGCCTATAGACTAGCCTTGCCTATGGACTTGCATAGAGTGCATAATGTGTTCTACATATCTCAGTTAAGGAAATATATCCCGGTTAAATCGCATGTGTTGCAACCGGAGACCATAGATTTAGACCAAAGTCTAACCTTTGAGGAAAGACCTGTAAAAATCCTTGATAGCAAACTGCGTAGTACGCGTACTAAAGATGTGAAAATTTTCAAAGTGTTGTGGTCTAATCAAGAGTCGGAGGAAGCTACTTGGGAAGCGGAGGAAGAAATGAGAAAGAAATATCCCGAGCTTTTTCCCGAGGTTAGTTGAGTTACGGGGTCGTAACTCGTGTCTTTTAAGGGGGGTAGAGTGCGGTAGAATTTCGCGCTTTTTACCTTGTTTTCCCCTATTTTATGCTCAATTTAGTGCTTTCTATTGAATTTGCACTTATTATTTTCCTGTTTAATCATGTAAAGAGTACAGCAACTTAAAATTTTTGTAAATGAACGCATTGAAAGCCTCATAAAGTCTCAAGTTTTGAGTTGAATTTGGATTTCCGAACCCAAGTTTCGGGACAAAACTTCTTTTAAGGAGGGTAGACTGTAATACCTCGTATTTTTATAATATTTATAAGTATATTTTATTATATTAATAAAGCATTTTACGATTTATTAGCATTTAAATAATATTTAAATGTATTTTACTTAAATGTATTTTAATTAATTAGAATATTTATTATTTTAATTAATTACGAAACGAATTTAAATTCTTAAGTCGGAAAATTAAATGGGTTGCAAATGATTTTTAAGGCTTCGGGTTTTTAAATGAAAAGTCCAATTCGTTTTATTCAACGAGCCCAATCAAAAGAATTTAATTCAAGTCCTAAGCTAGCCCAATCATTTAATCCCCTAAGCCCAATTCTAATTTCCTAAGCCTAGACCATTTACAATAAGGAGCCTATAAATAGGACTCCTCATCATTAAATGAGCCCCTAAAATTCATAAACCCTATTTTTGCGTTGCTTGCCCAACACTCCTCTTTCCCTCTCCTCTTTTTGCTCGGCTCGTCCGCACGCCAGCACACCCGTGCTCGTGCCTTCGTGCTGTTGTTGCGTCGTGCTGCTCGGCCTCACGCCCCAGCGCGCGCTGCACTCCCTCCCTCCCTCGCTCTCTCGCTCGTGCCCTCGCTCACAGCGCTGCACTCCCTCGCTCCCTCGCTCTCTCCTTCGCGCCCCAGCGCGCGCGCGTCCCCCTCTTGCTCGGGCCTGCTGCTGCTGCCTCGCCCCTTCGACGCTGCACGCACCCGCACACAAGTCGTGCGTGTGTGTGTGTGGTGTTGTTCGTGTTCGTTATTCAATTCTCTTTCGCCCAATCACTCTAATTCGTGGTTGTTCCGTGCTATAGGCCGGATTGGTATAACCCTAATTCTTTTAAACTATTTTATTTAAATTCCGTACTTTAAATTATTATATTAATATTGTTTTGAGTAATTAAAATGCTGGGAACTGGTTATGAATACCGTGGTTTGAGGATTTGCGTGTTGTGATTCATTAGGTTTGTTTTAATTATTAAAGAATGAATTTTCAGATTTGTTTATTGAATAAAGCATTGATTTTTATGATGATAAACTAGTTTTATTGGGATTTTCAAGTTAGGGTTTTAACCTAGACTTAATGAGTCAATTGATTAGCATAATTAGGTGATAATTTTAATTATGATAATCAATTATATTTTCAGATTTGAATAAAGGCTTAAAGTGTTGATTTTTATTGATTTTAATGGCGGAAAAAGTATGTTTTTGTACTAAGTGATGTGGCAAAAAATAATTGGACATCGTGTCCCAATGATAGCTTGACACATGTCCTCCATAAATGGCACGAAGGCCCAACTTGTTTGACAGGCCCAATCCTAAAAAGGCACCTTAAAGCCCATTATTTCAAAACGCACCAGATAAGGACACATGTCTTCATCTCTAAAGATCAGCCAGTCATATAACTAGGGTTTTTGGACACTTCCCAAAAACCCTAGCCCTATATATAGTCCGATTCCCAAGGTAAAAGGGGCAATGAATTCATTCCCACCAACCTAAAACTATCTTTGCTCTGCCTTCTCTCTAAAAATTACTTATCTCTCTAGCTTATACTTACTTAAGCATCGGAGGGAATATTCCTACGGTAATATTCTTGTTTTGCAGGTTGCCAGAAATTCGAGCCAGGTCATACTTGATACCTCCGAGGAACGCGTGCCACGTCAGCACCGTAAAAAATCCCACAACATTTGGCGCCGTCTGTGGGGAGGTACAGTAACATGGCCGATCAACAACCTGACGTTGAAGCCGAACAATAAATTGGCTCAAGTGATCGACCTCCTCGAGGGAGGGGTCTGTTAGGTTATGGTACATATGACAATTCATAAATCATGCGGAAAAACCATAAAGCCAGGAAAACATATTATTTACACATAATCATTTAGCATAGTTTAGATGCATACTCTTTGTTGCGTGCCTTCCCTAGCTGCGCCCGAACCGAACAAGAACAAGTCTTTAGGACTCCAAGTGTCGTCCCTCCGTAGATAGTCCACAGCACGTCCGGATCCGCCTTAAGATTGACCAACTAGAATCGCCCTTAAGGTACTCTGAATTTTCGGCACTTTATAGGCAAATGTATGACTGATTTTTGCTCTCAAAAACTCACTTTGAATACTTGAATGCTCTCTGTAAATATGTGACCCTAGGCACCTATTTATAGAGTTATGGAAAAGGTTTTGGAATCCTATTAGGATACTAATTTATTTAATTATAATCCTACTAGGACTCTAATTAAATAATCATTATCTAATAGTTTTAGGATTTAATCATATTTCGAATCCCGATTGCTTTAGGATTCCCGCACAAGCATTGCATGAGCACCGTACACCCGCGCAAGCCTTGCGGCCCACGCTAGGCGCACAGCGCTCGGCCCATTGCGAAGCTCTCGCGCGCGCGCCCCAGGCCTTGGCTGGGCCTGGTCGAGGCTTGGCATGCGATGGTGCGTGTTGGCTCGCTGGGCGATGGCCTGGCTTCGTGCTGGGCCTTCGTCTAGCGGGCCTCATCCGATGCTAATTCGTACGATACGCTTCCGATTAAATTCCCGATTCCGGAATTCATTTCCGATACGAACAATATTTAATATTTCCGATTCCGGAATCAATTTCCGTTTCGAACAAATATTTAATATTTCCGTTTCCGGAATTATTTTCCGATTCCGATAATATTTCCGATTCTGACAATATTTCCGTTTCCGGCAATATTTCCGATTCCGGCAATATTTCCATTTCCGATAATATTTTCCGATACGTACCATGTTTCCGTTTCCGGCAACATCTACGTCTTGGATAATATTTATATTTCCGATACGATCCATATTTCCGCTTCCGGCAATATCATCGTTTCCGGAGTATTCATTTCTTGCCTGTGACGATCTCAGCTCCCACTGAAACCAAGATCCGTCGATTCCGAATATCCATAGATGGAGTATTTAATGCCATTAAATACTTGATCCGTTTACGTACTATTTGTGTGACGCAACGGGTTCAGTCAAGAGTAAGCTGTGGATTAATATCATTAATTCCACTTGAACTGAAGCGGCCTCTAGCTAGGCATTCAGCTCACTTGATCTCACTGAATTATTAACTTGTTAATTAATACTGAACCGCATATATTAGACTTATCATTGAATGCATACTTGGACCAAGGGCATTATTTCCTTCAGGGTCCACGCACTCGTCACCAAGGCGCCTCATCAAGCCGCCATCCGTACTTGCTCGTCACCAAGGCGCCTCATCAAGCCGCCATCGGGACTTGCTCGTCACCAAGGCGCCTCATCAAGCCGCCTTGTCCAAACTCCTGGTCAAGACTTGCAAGCTCCCATCAAGACTTGCAAGCTCCCCATAGGGACTTACTCCCTCCATCCGGACTTGCTCGTCACCAAGGCGCCTCATCAAGCCGCCATCGGGACTTGCTCGTCACCAAGGCGCCTCATCAAGCCGCCTTGTCCAAACTCCTTGTCAGGACTTGCAAGCTCCCATCAAGACTTGCAAGCTCCCCAACGGGACTTACTCCCTCCATCCGGACTTGCTCGTCACCAAGGCGCCTCATCAAGCCGCCATCGGGACTTGCTCGTCACCAAGGCGCCTCATCAAGCCGCCTTGTCCAAACTCCTTATTAGGACTTGCAAGATCCCGTCAAGACTTGCAAGCTCCCCATCGGGACTTACTCCCTCCATCCGGACTTGCTCGTCACCAAGGCGCCTCATCAAGCCGCCATCGGGACTTGCTCGTCACCAAGGCGCCTCATCAAGCCGCCTTGTCCAAACTCCTTGTCAGGACTTGCAAGCTCCCGTCAAGACTTGCAAGCTCCCCATCGGGACTTACTCCCTCCATCTGGACTTGCTCGTCACCAAGACGCCTCATCAAGCCGCCATCGGGACTTGCTCGTCACCAAGGCGCCTCATCAAGCCACCTTGTCCAAACTCCTTGTCAGGACTTGCAAGCTCCCGTCAAGACTTGCAAGCTCCCCATCGTGACTTACTCCCTCCATCCGGACTTGCTCGTCACCAAGGCGCCTCATCAAGCCGCCATCGGGACTTGCTCGTCACCAAGGCGCCTCATCAAGCCGCCTTGTCCAAACTCCTTGTCAGGACTTGCAAGCTCCCGTCAAGACTTGCAAGCTCCCCATCGGGACTTACTCCCTCCATCCGGACTTGCTCGTCACCAAGACGCCTCATCAAGCCGCCATCGGGACTTGCTCGTCACCAAGGCGCCTCATCAAGTCGCCTTGTCCAAACTCCTTGTTAGGACTTGCAAGCTCCCGTCAAGACTTGCAAGCTCCCCATCGGGACTTACTCTCTCCATCCGGACTTGCTCGTCACCAAGGCGCCTCATCAAGCCGCCATCGGGACTTGCTCGTCACCAAGGCGCCTCATCAAGCCGCCTCGTCCAAACTCCTTGTCAGGACTTGCAAGCTCCCGTCAAGACTTGCAAGCTCCCCATCGGGACTTACTCCCTCATGGACTTTCTCCCCATCGGGACTTGCTCGTCACCAAAGCGCCACTGGACATTTGCTCATGCAGTATTAGGTTGGCAGTAAATGTGGAGCTCCCCTAATGTACCGCCAAGTAATCCCCATCAAAGACCAAGCAAATATGGAGCTCGTCCACCATGAAATAGCAGCGTCCATGGTATAAATCATCGCCTAGGTTGTAAACTTTTCATGGGCTTCATCAAATACAACAAGCTACCTTGTAATGATCAAAAAGTGAAAGCCGAACAAGTGGTATAATTTGTAAATCACACCGCAAGCAAGCATGGCACTGCTTCGATCTCGACTCGTCAAAAATCAACGGAAAACACTTAAGCTATAAGTATGGACGTCTAGGAGTAAATAAGGACGAAGCTCTTGTGCTGACACTCCGCTACAAGAAACTAGCATGGTTTTTTGTTCTATAACACCTGCGACATTGCCGGCGTCTCTCTATTATTACTCTCAAGCATGTCGTCCCTCTTATCTTTAGTTGCGGCGGAAGACGCGATGATGGCTGTGGTGGTGGTCAAGGTCGTGGAGGTTCACAGCCATCACGCAACAGGTTTTTAACGAAGGCAAGTTAGAATGCGACTGCCGATGTCAGCTTAATCTCCAAAATGAAGAAACTTCAGTTGACGGCTTCATCATCAACGACCAAGGCTCAACCGCTACGGAGTCACAAGCCATTGGTGTTACCAAAATGGTCGGGCTTGGTACTTCTGAAATGAGGTACATGTGTTGTGAGAGCTAATCACTTCCTCGTCCAACTTTATAACAAAGACTTTCATCACTAAGATTCTCAAGCATGAGACACGGCATATATCATGTCGCTCAATCATGGAGAGTTCATTTGACGGGCCTTAGACCATGAGAGAGTCCATCACCACTTCTTATTACGACACACATTAGTTGACGGGACGTTTAAGTTGTTCATTTTGGGGCATACTAGGTTGCAAGCTAAAAATTATTTGCCTTGGAAAAATGAACAACTATGAAATAAAGAAGCAAACATGTGGGTTACGTTTAAATGACGATCGTCATTTAAATTTATCCAATCATCATTACCTTGATGATACCTGCTTGAAGAAATCAAGTCATGGTGCGAGGCCGCCTTACCAGTACCTCAAAATTGCAAAGTAAAACAAGAATTTTCTAGGCTACATTACCAAGTAGTTCATACTTTGTGGAATATACATTACTTAGCTCCCAGTCAGGAAGCCTAACTCCTTGTCAGGACTTGCAAGCTCCCCTCAAGACTTGCAAGCTCCCCATCGGGACGGACTCCCTCATGGACTTGCTCCCAATAAGGACTTGCTCCTCATCAAGGCCTCTCATCAAGGCGCCTCATCAAGGCCTCTCGTCAAGGCGCCTCATCAAGACTTCTCGTCAAGGCGCCTCATCAAGGCCTCTCATCAAGGCCTTCGTCAAGGCGCCTCATCAAGGCGCCTCATCAAGACTTCTCATCAAGGCCTCTCATCAAGGCCTCTCGTCAAGGCGCCTCATCAAAACTTCTCGTCAAGGCGCCTCATCAAGGCCTCTCATCAAGGCGCCTCATCAAGACTTCTCGTCAAGGAGCCTCATCAAGGCCTCTCGTCAAGGCGCCTCATCAAGACTTCTCGTCAAGGCGCCTCATCAAGGCCTCTCATCAAGGCCTCTCGTCAAGGCGCCTCATCAAGGCGCCTCATCAAGGCGCCTCATCAAGGCGCCTCATCAAGGCGCCTCATCAAGGCGCCTCATCAAGACTTCTCGTCAAGGCGCCTCATCAAGGCCTCTCATCAAGGCGCCTCATCAAGACTCCTCGTCAAGGCGCCTCATCAAGACTCCTCGACGGGACTCCTCGTCAGGACCCCTTGTCAGAACCTATAAAACCGAACGGCTTACTAAACGCCTACAAATATAGGGGCAAACCCGCCAAAAAGAACCATCAGGACTAGCTCCTCACCAACGCGCCTCATCAAGCCGCCATCGGGACTTGCTCGTCACGAAGGCACCTCATCAAGTTGCCTTGTCCAAACTCCTTGTCAGGACTTGCAAGCTCCCGTCAAGACTTGCAAGCTCCCCATCGGGACTTACTCCCTCCATCCGGACTTGCTCGTCACCAAGGCGCCTCATCAAGCCGCCATCGGGACTTGCCCGTCACCAAGGCGCCTCATCAAGCCGCCTCGTCCAAACTCCTTGTCAGGACTTGCAAGCTCCCGTCAAGACTTGCAATCTCCCCATCGGGACTTACTCCCTCATGGACTTGCTCCCCATCGGGACTTGCTCGTCAACAAGGCGCCTCATCAAGCCGCCATCCGGACTTGCTCGTCACCAAGGCGCCTCATCAAGCCGCCATCCGGACTTGCTCGTCACCAAGGCGCCTCATCAAGCCGCCATCCGGACTTGCTCGTCACCAAGGCGCCTCATCAAGCCGCCTTGTCCAAACTCCTTGTCAGGACTTGCAAGCTCCCGTCAAGACTTGCAAGCTCCCCATCAAGACTTACTCTCTCATGGACTTGCTCCCCATCGGGACTTACTCGTCACCAAGGCGCCTCATCAAGCCGCCATCCGGACTTGCTCGTCACCAAGGCGCCTCATCAAGCCGCCATCGGGACTTGCTCGTCACCAAGGCGCCTCATCAAGCCGCCTTGTCCACACTACTTGTTAGGACTTGCAAGATCCCGTCAAGACTTGCAAGCTCCCCATCGGGACTTACTCCCTCCATCGGGACTTGCTCGTCACCAAGGCGCCTCATCAAGCCGCCATCGGGACTTGCTCGTCACCAAGGTGCCTCATCAAGCCGCCTTGTCCAAACTCCTTGTCAGGACTTGCAAGCTCCCATCAAGACTTGCAAGCTTCCCATTGGTACTTACTCCCTCATGGACTTGCTCCCCATCGGGACTTGCTCGTCACCAAGGCGCCTCATCAAGCCGCCTCGTCCAAACTCCTTATCAGGACTTGCAAGCTCCCCTCAAGACTTGCAAGCTCCCCATCGGGACTTACTCCCTCATGGACTTGCTCCCCATCGGGACTTGCTCGTCACCAAGGTGCCTCATCAAGCCTCCTCGTCCAAACTCCTTGTCAGGACTTGCAAACTCCCCTCAAGACTTGCAAGCTCCCCATCGGGACTTACTCCCTCATGGACTTGCTCCCCATCGGGACTTGCTCCCATCATGACTCAATAAAGATAGTCAATCAATATCGACGCCTTCTCATAGATGGCGTCAGAAAAAACTAATCGGTTGACGGCCTAAGGAGTGGCCCAGATTAGCGCCCCAAATTAGATTGATCACCTAAAACACTGGGGTTACCGTCCACATATGGGCAACAAAATTCATTTCCAAAAAACCAACATATGACTGAAAATGGATGAATACATAAAAAGTGCACAGAAGGCACAATAAAAAGTGCACAGAAGGCACAGAATTTCCTACATGCGCACACAGCGCGAAAACCAAAATAAAGAGTGCCAAAAAGCACCAATGTTAATACAAAGAGCTGGCGCCGCGAAAACCAACAGTCAAAGAAAAGGTTAAGGACCAGGAGCGGTCAAACTACCATCCTGGACGCCCAGCTCGACAGAGGAAATCACTTCTTCTTCCTCCACGTCTTCCTCCTCCCAATCAGGACTTGCAAGCTCCTATCATGACTTGCAAACTCCCATCATGACTCATGACTAGCCACATGTTAGATCCCAAGTTTCTCTCTAAATATGCCCAAGTTGAGTCGCAACTGACAAAATTTTGCCTCCCGCCATAAAGTACTAGTTGAGTCGCTCATTAAATTTTCAAAGGCGACTTACCTTGTAAAAAAGATAAGACCCCTTTGAGGGGCAAATGATGTGGCAAAAAATAATTGGACATCGTGTCCCAATGATAGCTTGACACATGTCCTCCATAAATGGCACGAAGGCCCAACTTGTTTGACAGGCCCAATCCTAAAAAGGCACCTTAAAGCCCTTTATTTCAAAACGCACCAGATAAGGACACATGTCTTCATCTCTAAAGATGAGCCAGTCATATAACTAGGGTTTTTGGACACTTCCCAAAAACCCTAGCCCTATATATAGTCCAATTCCCAAGGTAAAAGGGGCAATGAATTCATTCCCACCAACCTAAAACTATCTTTGCTCTGCCTTCTCTCTACAAATTACTTATCTCTCTAGCTTATACTTACTTAAGCATCGGAGGGAATATTCCTACGGGAATATTCTTGTTTTGCAGGTTGCCAGAAATTCGAGCCAGGTCATACTTGATACCTCCGAGGAACGCGTGCCACGTCAGCACCGTAAAAGATCCCACAACACTAAGGATTGATTTTACAAATTGAGACGTTTATATTATTGAAAAACGATTGAATTCTAAAGTTTGAATGAGGTTTTAAATCTTATAAAGTTGCTGGAAATTTAATGAACATGGAAATAATTTAAGTTTCATTATTTTGATGATGGGAGGTGATTTCTAGTTGAGTGCTCGTATTGCAAAGTGGCCCCTACGCTTAGGTATTCAAGGTACGTACAAGTCTAAGGAGACCGCACCTTTTGTCAATGACATTACATGATTGTTGATGATGTGAATTACATTATATGGAATCATGTTTATTTTGGTGAACGAGCATGTGATTTATGATGTTGGATTTATTGAATTAATTGTTGAACAAGCATGTTGAAATTGTTATGAACATGGATTCCATTGTCAATCATGTTCAATATTTATGCATGTATGGGTTGTTTCACATGCAAGGAATTGATTATTTATGTGTATGCTATTGTACGGGATGTCTAGCATACTTTGAGCCAATTATTCGTACCTCGTTGTACTATTTATTTTACCACATGTGAAGGGTTAGCTCACGTAAGCCACCGCACATGTAGGGTGAAGGAAATAATGCCCTTGGTCCAAGTATGCATTTTATGTTAAGTCTAATAAATGCGGTTCAGTATTAATTAACAAGTTAATAATTCAGTGAGATCAAGTGAGCTGAATGCCTAGCTAGAGGCCGCTTCAGTTCAAGTGGAATTAATGATATTAATCCACAGCTTACTCTTGACTGAACCCGTAGGGTCACACAAATAGTACGTAAACGGATCAAGTATTTAATGGCATTAAATACTCCATCTATGAATATTCGGAACCGACGGATCTTGGTTTCAGTGGGAGCTAAGATCGTCACAAGCAAGAAATGAATACTCCGGAAACGATGATATTGCCGGAAACGGAAATATGGATCGTATCGGAAATATGAATATTATCCAAGTCGTAGATGTTGCCGGAAACGGAAACATGGTACGTATCGGAAAATATTATTGGAAATGGAAATATTACCAGAATCGGAAATATTGCCGGAAACGGAAATATTGTCAGAATCGGAAATATTACCGGAATCGGAAAATAATTCCGGAAACGGAAATATTAAATATTTGTTCGAAACGGAAATTAATTCCGGAATCGGAAATATTAAATATTGTTCGTATCGGAAATAAATTCCGGAACTGGAAATTTAATCGGAAGCGTATCGTACGAATTAGCATCGGACGAGGCCTGCCGGACGAAGGCCCAGCACGAAGCCGGGCCATCGCCCAGCAAGCACGCGCGCGCCACAAGCCCAGCCAAGGCAGGCCCAGCGCGCGCCAAGGCCACGGATGCGTGGGCCGCGCTGCGTGGGCTGCTGCTCGCACGCGCATGGTCAGCCCTTGTGGCTGCCGTGTGTGTGTGAGTTTGTGCTCATGCGTGATTCCTAAATCTACAAGAGTCAGTGTATGATTAAATTTCTATTCCTAATTGGATAAATTAATTAAATAGAATTCATGTAAGATTCTAATTTCAATTAATTCGTATCCTACTAGGATTACGATTCCTTTTCCATAACTCTATAAATAAAGGCCTAGGGGTCATAATTTATACACAAGTTTCAAAGTATTCAAAAGTGAGTTTTTTGAGAGAAAATTAAAACACATCTTGCTCATAAAGTGCCGAAATTTTCTAGTACCTTAAGGGCGATTCTAGTTGGTCAATCTTAAGGCGGATCCGGACGTGCTGTGGACTATCTACGGAGGGACGACACTTGGAGTCCTAAAAGACTTGTTCTTGTTCGGTTCGGGCGCAGCTAGGGAGGGCACGCAACAAAGAGTATGCATCTAAATTATGCTATATGATTATGTGTAAATAATATGTTGTCCTGGGTTAATGGTTGTTTCCGCATGATCTATGTAATGTCATATGTATCATAACCTAACAGTGGTATCACGAGCCCCTTATTATTTTCATAATCTAAATTGCATGAACATGGTTAAATATTACAAATTTGCAAGAATTAAAAGGGGTGATTAATTTTCGTAATTGTTAATTAATTGCAAATTGCGTTTATTTAATTATACGTACGCAGTTTTTCGGCAGTTTCTTCAATACTCATCCGAATTGAGTGATTTTTGTGTCAATTCCGCATGTAAAAGGCATTCTAAAATTTTGACAAAAATAGTATTTTTCTGCCGAACCCAGAATTCTCAAATTCGAAGCCTAACTATGACTTTTCGAAGGTTTTAGTTTTTCGAATGCAAAATTTCGTAAATTTAAGATGTTAAATTAAATATTTGCGATTCTTGTTGATAAATCTTGAATTTTTGATTGACCTACTGCATATGATTAACAAGTTTGAATGCCTAGTCTTGTTAATTATGCAATCTAATTTGTAATTATGATTAATTTGTTGAAAATTAGAATAATTTAGAATTAATTTGATTTTCATAATTAATTGTAATTTAATTAGAAACCTATGATTAAAAACCACCATAAAAATTGTAAATTTACGATAAATTTTAAATTTTTATGACCTAGACTTGAATCCATAACAATCGGAAATCAATTGGATAATAAATTTTCGATTTTTCGCCCTAAAATTATGAAATTAATATTATTTATTAATTTGTCATTAATTTTAAATATAAATTTTAAATTTTTATGCGATTCGTTCATAAAACTTGCACGCACGAAGCAATGGACGCTTCGTGTTACCCTTAAGGGGTGTTGTATAATGCGGGCATGCGACGACGAGCAAGGGAGCTCGTCGCCCGTGCGGCACGAATGCAATGAGCAAGGGCGTAGTGCACGAGCACAAGGCAGCAGCCCTGCCTTGTGTCGTGTGCCACGAGCAATGAACGAATGGGCATGGGCGAAGGGCGAGCCAAGGCAGTCGCGTGTGGGCAGCAAGCGAGCTGCGCCACAGCGCGCGCTGCCTCGCACAAGAGCGCGCAGCCTCGCGCGCAGCGAGCGCAAGCTCGCGTGCCACGAGCGCTGCGCCCAGCATCACTCGCGCGCACAGCGCGCGATGTCGCGCGCCCAGCGAGCGATGTCGCGCGCCAGCGAGCGATGGCTCGCGCCAGCGAGCGATGGCTCGCGCGCCAGCGAGCGATGTCGCGCGCCCAGCGAGCGATGTCGCGCGCCCAGCGAGCGATGGCTCGCGCGCCCAGCGAGCGATGTCGCGCGCGCGCACTGCGAGCGATAGCTCGCGTGCGATGAGCGCTGGCGCACGCAACGAGCACGATGTGTGCGGAGGCTTGCGATAGGGAAGCAGCAGCTATGCGACGAGCGCATGGGCTGCGCGCACATGGCCAGCAATGGCTGTGTGCGTACGGTCCACGGGCGTGCAACGCGTAGGGTGTTTGCGTTACGATTAGATCGTTTTGAATGTTTAATTTGAAAATTTCAGTTCACGTAATTTTAATTAATTTTAAAATTAATAATTTGAATTATTTTCTTGGATTTTAATTTTGAATATTATAATTATAATAAATGTTATTTATTCTAATTATTTTACTAAAATTAAAATCATGAATTAATTTAAGTGCGACTGAAATTAAATTAAATTTTTGGATTCAATTATAAATTTATATGAGCTTTAAATTTTAATTAAATTTGTATGTTTCCGGTTAGACTAGAAATACAATTTTATGTTTAAAATTAGTAAAGCATATGAATTTATTGGTTTAAGTGGGAGCGCTTTTTAGTCATAAACTCTTGATTAGGTCTACAAATCCTTAAGGTTAAAACAACTTGATTAGAATTAATAAGGACTGAATAATTGGTAGATTATTGGTGCCCTTGATTAATTGCTGCAAATGTTTACGTGATGCATAATGTGTTTTACTAACCAGCTATGTGGGCCATTCATGATAATGAATGGGTGAATGGTATATATTATATATGTACTGTTTTGCAGGTTATGAAGTGACTAGTATGGCCCAAATAGGATAGAAAATATGGTCTGCGTACCATTAATTTGAATGTAATTGGTCTGAAGTACCAAAGTTATTTTTCAATTCAAATATGGTCTGCGTACCATCAAATAGTTGTAATTAGTTATAGCTTATCCTATTTGAAGAAAATGGTGCCTCCCACGGAGATTTTCAAGACGGACTTTGAAGTCAAAGCTTCAAGATGAAGTCGGGCCATACTAGATCACAAATATCTTATGCATGTTTTAAGTTATTTATTGTTTTAAATATGTCTTAAAATGCATGAGATCAAAAGCTTGATTATGTTGCATGATTAAGGATTTTAGTTCACTTAAAATCTAACCAACATAGTAAGAGCCTTAAGTTCCAAACTTAAAAATTGAGTTAAAAGGTGCCATGCCAAAATATACACTTGCTTGGATATCCTTTACATCAATCTAGTAATAGTTTTCGCTCAGCGAGGTGTTACTTATTGGTCCTAAAGGGGCAAGGTACACAAATAATTGTGAGTACACGTTAGTTTTGGTGAAACTCAACGATATAAGTAAGGAGTCCTTTTATGTCGTGGCAAAATCGATAGGTTTACCTAATAAGTTCTTAGACGTACCTATCAACCAAGAGTAGTTTCTAGACTATTAGCAAAAGGCTTTTGCTTACCTAAAATGTTTTAGGATTAAGTCGACAAACTGTGCTTAGTTCTTCAATGATTTTAGGGTCTTGGAATCATTTTATTCACACCTGCCGGAACACATAATTCGAATAAAATGCTAATAACTTGTTTGAATTGCATGGTTGCTTTAATTTCAAGTTATTATTCATGATAAATGTTTAGACTTTGCATGCTTCAATGTATGTTTTAATTATTGTTTATAATTAAATATCTTGCACTGCAATAAATCCTTTTAGAAAGGTAACAGTAAATTTCCTCGATTGGTAGTGAATCCAAGAACGATTCACGGAACTGAGAGAAAATGAGCAATTTAAAATGTACGTTTCTTATAGCGACTTTTATGGTTGTTTTCGAATATCAAAATCGAATGGCAAACCAATTGGTGCTTGTGAATTCAAAATACAATGTAGTTTTGAGATCATAAAGCATTGAGTTTAAACGCTCAGCCTTACCAATGGTTAACAACCTAATATCTTTGTCCATTTAATTCTCGAATGAGTCTAGTCACTAGACATTCGAATAGATCGATACTTAGAGAACTTTAGAAGCTTCTGGTAAGATCATCTGGTTGAACCAAAATATTCAACATAAATTAAAATGGAAAGGAACCTTGTTGGTGACATTGGACATGTCTAACAAAGTATAAAAGTCAACACTAAAGAATTCAATTCTTAAGACTATAAGAAAGGGTACAAGAAATAGGAAAACGAGGAACAATGAAAGGAATTTACGATTCCGTTTCTACCTATAAGTTTATGTTTAAAGAGAAGTGACCTAGCAATCAAACTTCCTTGGTATCATATACCGCTTGAGGCTCTTACTTTGGTAATAACTCAAACAATGGAAGCTAGGATACACTAATGACCTACAAGTGGGAAATGAAGCATGGCAATGCTGCATTAATTGTAGGGTCATCTAAGTTTGTTTTAAGTCCTTTCAAAGGCTGGAACTTAATGGCTATTTTGTTCCATAATCAGCATACCTAAATTTCTGCTTCGAACACAGAAAGACTCACATTCAAAGAAAAACAAAAACAATGTTTGTTTGTTTATTTGAATGAAATGGTCAATTACAAGTTGAGTCAATATGCTTGATTAAAACAAACAACTCTTTAAAGAACTTTACTAGGTTCAAATCAACCCCTTGATTTGAGTTCCACAAATCTTTGGCATTGTTGCTTAGACCATATCAACAAGTTAACATTCATAAGCTCTATTTTGATGGACTTCTGAAAGTTGATTGATTTCTAGATCATTTTAAGACAACTAGTCTTACTTGTTGAAAGTAACAAAAGATATGAACTATTGTTAGAACGCCTAGACAATGGAGTTAAAAGCTAAAGAAAGATTTTATGACTTTATTATTTCACATGGATTTGAGTGAATATAGGTTTATTTACTCAAATGTGATATAAGTTGAATCTGTTTGGCTAGTTCAAAGATTCAGAAGTATAAAATCCACTTGGTAAGAAATCATAAAGATCTAGGTTAGATCATGTTGATGATTACTTGAGACCAAATATGATCATCAATGATTGTGTGTTGTAATTTCACAATCTAGCTCCATAAGATATGGCATATCTACGTTGGAATGATCGAAGTCAATTAGTACTTGATTCGATCAATGATGAATCATAAAGACTTTTCCTATAATTTCTAAAACAAAATGCTCTACTACCACCAAACTAAACCAAATTCGTCAAAGTTATTGAAAAGTAATTTCAGGATATCTTTTCAATTATATATATCTAAAGAGTTGCTAAACTCAGTGGGAGCTTAGTGTTTGTTATTCAACAAACTAAGGCCCAAGTCTAAGATATATGTTTCATTGTGATTTATTCAAATGAGACACAAGGGTATTGTTTCTACCACGAATTTTTGAGAACATAATGTTTGTTTGCTCGAAATAATGTCCTTTTGGAGATTCGTTTCCAAAATGACAAGTGGGAGAAAATAGACCTCGAAAGTTTTCGAGGCGAACAACAAACATAAACGGACATTCCGGAGGCTTTTCGAAGTGCTTCAGAAAATCCGAACTTATTCTGAAAGGACTTTAGAAGTAGCTTTTAAAGAATAGACATCTCTTAGAAGACTTTACAAGTGCTTCAAGGAGAATAGAATATTCAAAGGACTCTCAAAGTGCCTGTTGATATTCTATTGTTTGATGTTCTATACCCAAGTAGGCATAGAGTTCAAGTCACTGGAACTATGAGATTCTTCTATTAGATACTAAGGAAACATAGAGTTCTGGTCAATGAAACTATGAGATTCTTCTATTCGATAGTGAAGAAACCTACAACTTGCAGTCAAACTGTTATCATGTAGATTAATGAGTTTATGACTTGTAAGAAAGCTATGACGAAACCTAGATTCCCTAAAATGGTTAGAGGCCATATATAGACTCAAATGTTTTAAATGGTTAGAGGCCATAAAACATACTCAATGTTTTGATGACAAAATTGAAATTTTGTTGATTTGCAAGAATAGTTTCACACCTATTGGTTGCAAGTTTGTTTTAAGGATAAAAACCATCAAACATGGAATTGTGTTCACACACAAAGCTAGATTAGTTGCTAAAGGTTACAAGCAAATTCATGGCATGGATTGTGTTGAAACCTCATGCAAAATCGTAATGCTTAAGTCTATAATTCAAGCAATGATTGCATATTGGTACATATGGCAATTGGATGACAAAACGTATTCCTCAATCAAATGTTGGAATAAACTATGTACATGGTATGTCATAGGATTTGTGGATCCAAATAAATTCTTGAAAAGAAAGCTAGCTTATGAAATCTAAGTCCAGATTTAAGCAAGCAATTGGGAATTAGAACTGTATTTTAGTGAAGCTAATAAGTATTTTAGTTTCATAAAATATACATGATTCTTATAGATATATAAGAAGTTTAGTGGGAGTACTTAAAACTTAATTGGTCCTATGTGTATTACACACATATCTCTCTATTGTGAAATAACATTCAAATGCTAATGACTTAGATTTGAAATTATTCATCAATGATGGACCATGGCGAAACTTAGTACATACTGGGTATTAAGATCTATTTACAAAAATCTTATGATATTGTTTTGGATTAAGTAATGGCATTTACTAAATCAAACACGAAAGTCTCCATTGGAGATATTCGACCCATGTGAATAAATCTAAGTAAAGGATGTTTGAACTATGTATAAGCATTTACTAAGTTAAACATCAAAGAGTCTAAATGAGATTCTTAACCTATATTATATGTCAAAGAATTTAGCTGGATTCAGTATCTGCTGAAATTGAATAAGCTAAAGTTACATGAATAGAATTCAATTGAGAATTATTCTGCAAAAGAATTTATCATGTATGATATAATATGAGGATCGCCAAAAACGTATCGTATGACTTTAGGCATGACGAACATATACCAATCTCTATTGATCTAAGTGAAGACCAATTAGATTGAGATCAAGAAAAACTTATGGTACCTGAAAAGGTACATAGGATTACTTCTTGATTCAAGGAAATAAAGATATGCTAAATATTGATGCTACACGCATAAACACTGGCAAAGGATCAAGCAAGACCCTTTGGAGTTAACCATTGACAAGGACGAGCTAAAGAGCATCGTGTTTTGAAATGGCAACATGGATTGAAGACCATGAGTTGTTGCGTGGGAAATTAAATATGTTCTAAGATATAGCTGGAAAGTCTTCCACATATCTGTGAACTGCTTGGATAAGCAAATCCAAACAAAGCATCACTAGCAACCTAAACAGTTGAAGTAAAAGTAATTATTGCCTAAGAAGCAATAAAACAGGGTTGTTTAAAGTTCTTCACTGAACTTGGGTAGATCACCTATCTGCTGGCTTGATGGTTCTTCATTGAAAAATGCGTAGAACCACTCTTGAAGCAAGAAAAACGTCTGCTAACTTGATGGTTCTTCATTGAGAAATGCGTAGAACCACCATTGTAGCGAGAAAGACTAGATCACATAATAAACAAACTCGAAAAGATCTTATCATCATATCTCGAAGAACATTCGATGAAAAGGATATTAAGATTGGCAAAGCATGATAACTAAACCTATGCAACAAGTGAGAAGCAACACTCACATTGTAGCACTGGAAATCAAGCATAGCTTTGAATTCCATGAATTGTTTTAGAAGATGGGTTTGAGGCCCATGGTTATAAAACATTGGGGTTGAACATTTATCATATATGAAAAGTATTTTCATATTCCATTTAATCTTGGTTTAGTATTAAATGATGAGTCCCTTCAAATTTGACGATATATTCAAGATAGACTGTCAGGACCAGTCCTGTGACTAAGAAATGTCTATCAAGTGAACTTGAATGTCAAAGGTTGAAAATGGTCCCTAATCGGAGTTTTCTATAAAATTGGACGCATAGAAAACGTTAGACGATTAGAATGCAAGATGACTAGTAGTTCTGTTTCTTGAACTATGTGGACATGGCAATGTCATAATCATTTGCATAGATACTTACTTTGGGAAGACTAGTATCGGACAAGACCTATGAAACTTTACTGTAAGAGATGAAAATCTGTCATAAGTAAATTTCATTAGATTATTAGACACTAAATCCTCAATACCTGAGTGATTTGAGATTACTTGTTTGAGAACTGGTTGCTTTGACGTTGACCAACCGTCGCACCGTAAAAGGAGGCTATAAAGGCAACGCTCAGGTAATCACCTATCAAACGAAGTCTAATCTCAAGATCGCAAGATTGGGATTGTCCTCCCATAAATCGGGATGAGATGCTTAAAAGTTGTACAAGGCCACTCGAAGAGCTAGAAACTGTGAAATGCATGGCCGTGCTCGGATGAATCATAGGCTATGATTATCTGTTTATTTGATCAGTTGAACTCTGAAACCGAGGAACACCTCTGGACATAATAAGGATGACAACTCTTACCTTATGTTCAAGAGCAAGCATCGAGCGACAAAGGAATTAGGAAATGCACACTTGTCCCTAAGGACAAGTGGGAGACTGAAGGAAATAATGCCCTTGGTCCAAGTATGCATTTTATGTTAAGTCTAATAAATGCGGTTCAGTATTAATTAACAAGTTAATAATTCAGTGAGATCAAGTGAGCTGAATGCCTAGCTAGAGGCCGCTTCAGTTCAAGTGGAATTAATGATATTAATCCACAGCTTACTCTTGACTGAACCCGTAGGGTCACACAAATAGTACGTAAACGGATCAAGTATTTAATGGCATTAAATACTCCATCTATGAATATTCGGAACCGACGGATCTTGGTTTCAGTGGGAGCTAAGATCGTCACAAGCAAGAAATGAATACTCCGGAAACGATGATATTGCCGGAAACGGAAATATGGATCGTATCGGAAATATGAATATTATCCAAGTCGTAGATGTTGCCGGAAACGGAAACATGGTACGTATCGGAAAATATTATTGGAAATGGAAATATTACCAGAATCGGAAATATTGCCGGAAACGGAAATATTGTCAGAATCGGAAATATTACCGGAATCGGAAAATAATTCCGGAAACGGAAATATTAAATATTTGTTCGAAACGGAAATTAATTCCGGAATCGGAAATATTAAATATTGTTCGTATCGGAAATAAATTCCGGAACTGGAAATTTAATCGGAAGCGTATCGTACGAATTAGCATCGGACGAGGCCTGCCGGACGAAGGCCCAGCACGAAGCCGGGCATCGCCCAGCAAGCACGCGCGCGCCACAAGCCCAGCCAAGGCAGGCCCAGCGCGCGCCAAGGCCACGGATGCGTGGGCCGCGCTGCGTGGGCTGCTGCTCGCACGCGCATGGGCAGCCCTTGTGGCTGCCGTGTGTGTGTGAGTTTGTGCTCATGCGTGATTCCTAAATCTACAAGAGTCAGTGTATGATTAAATTTCTATTCCTAATTGGATAAATTAATTAAATAGAATTCATGTAAGATTCTAATTTCAATTAATTCGTATCCTACTAGGATTACGATTCCTTTTCCATAACTCTATAAATAAAGGCCTAGGGGTCATAATTTATACACAAGTTTCAAAGTATTCAAAAGTGAGTTTTTTGAGAGAAAATTAAAACACATCTTGCTCATAAAGTGCCGAAATTTTCTAGTACCTTAAGGGCGATTCTAGTTGGTCAATCTTAAGGCGGATCCGGACGTGCTGTGGACTATCTACGGAGGGACGACACTTGGAGTCCTAAAAGACTTGTTCTGAAGGAAATAATGCCCTTGGTCCAAGTATGCATTCTATGTTAAGTCTAATAAATGCGGTTCAGTATTAATTAACAAGTTAATAATTCAGTGAGATCAAGTGAGCTGAATGCCTAGCTAGAGGCCGCTTCAGTTCAAGTGGAATTAATGATATTAATCCACAGCTTACTCTTGACTGAACCCGTAGGGTCACACAAATAGTACGTAAACGGATCAAGTATTTAATGGCATTAAATACTCCATCTATGAATATTCGGAACCGACGGATCTTGGTTTCAGTGGGAGCTAAGATCGTCACAGGCAAGAAATGAATACTCCGGAAACGATGATATTGCCGGAAACGGAAATATGGATCGTATCGGAAATATGAATATTATCCAAGTCGTAGATGTTGCCGGAAACGGAAACATGGTACGTATCGGAAAATATTATTGGAAATGGAAATATTACCAGAATCGGAAATATTGCCGGAAACGGAAATATTGTCAGAATCGGAAATATTGCCGGAATCGGAAAATAATTCCGGAAACGGAAATATTAAATATTTGTTCGAAACGGAAATTAATTCCGGAATCGGAAATATTAAATATTGTTCGTATCGGAAATAGATTCCGGAAATGGAAATTTAATCGGAAGCGTATCGTACGAATTAGCATCGGACGAGGCTTGCCGGACGAAGGCCCAGCACGAAGTCGGGGCCATCGCCCAGCAAGCATGCGCGCCACAAGCCCAGCCAAGGCAGCGCCCAGGCCTACCGCAAGGCAGGCCCAGCGCGCGCCAAGGGCCACGGCTGCGTGGGCCGTGCTGCGCGGGCTGCTGCTCGCACGCGCATGGGCAGCCCTTGTGGCTGCCGTGTGTGTGTGAGTTTGTGCTCATGCGTGATTCCTGAATCTACAAGAGTCAGTGTATGATTAAATTTCTATTCCTAATTGGATAAATTAATTAAATAGAATTCATGTAGGATTCTAATTCCAATTAATTCGCATCCTACTAGGATTACGATTTCTTTTCCATAACTCTATAAATAAAGGCCTAGGGGTCATAATTTATACACAAGTTTCAAAGTATTCAAAAGTGAGTTTTTGAGAGAAAATTAAAACACATCTTGCTCATAAAGTGCCGAAATTTTCTAGTACCTTAAGGGCGATTCTAGTTGGTCAATCTTAAGGCGGATCCGGACGTGCTGTGGACTATCTACGGAGGGACGACACTTGGAGTCCTAAAAGACTTGTTCTTGTTCGGTTCGGGCGCAGCTAGGGAGGGCACGCAACAAAGAGTATGCATCTAAATTATGCTATATGATTATGTGTAAATAATATGCTTCCTGGGTTAATGGTTGTTTCCGCATGATTTATGTAAATGTCATATGTATCATAACCTAACAGTGGTATCACGAGCCCCTTATTATTTTCATAATCTAAATTGCATGAACATTGTTAAATATTACAAATTTGCAAGAATTAAAAGGGGTGATTAATTTTCGTAATTGTTAATTAATTGCAAATTGCGTTTATTTAATTATATGTACGCAGTTTTTCGGCAGTTTCTTCATTACTCATCCGAATTGAGTGATTTTTGTGTCAATTCCGCATGTAAAAGGCATTCTAAAATTTTGACAAAAATTGTATTTTTCTGCCGAACCCAGAATTCTCAAATTCGAAGCCTAGCTATGACTTTTCGAAGGTTTTAGTTTTTCGAATGCAAAATTTCGTAAATTTAAGATGTTAAATTAAATATTTGCGATTCTTGTTGATAAATCTTGAATTTTTGATTGACCTACTACATATGTTTAACAAGTTTGAATGCCTAGTCTTGTTAATTATGCAATCTAATTTGTAATTATGATTAATTTGTTGAAAATTAGAATAATTTAGAATTAATTTGATTTTCATAATTAATTGTAATTTAATTAGAAACCTATGATTAAAAACCACCATAAAAATTGTAAATTTACGATAAATTTTAAATTTTTATGACCTAGACTTGAATCCATAACAATCGGAAATCAATTGGATAATAAATTTTCGATTTTTTCGCCCTAAAATTATGAAATTAATAATATTTATTAATTTGTCATTAATTTTAAATATAAATTTTAAAATTTTATGCGATTCGTTCAAATAACTTGCACGCACGAAGCAATGGACGCTTCGTGTTACCCTTAAGGGGTGTTGTATAATGCGGGCATGCGACGACGAGCAAGGGAGCTCGTCGCCCGTGCGGCACGAATGCAATGAGCAAGGGCGTAGTGCACGAGCACAAGGCAGCAGCCCTGCCTTGTGTCGTGTGCCACGAGCAATGAACGAATGGGCATGGGCGAAGGGCGAGCCAAGGCAGTCGCGTGTGGGCAGCAAGCGAGCTGCGCCACAACGCGCGCTGCCTCGCACAAGTGCGCGCAGCCTCGCGCGCAGCGAGCGCAAGCTCGCGTGCCACGAGCGCTGCGCCCAGCACTGCTCGCGCGCGCAGCGCGCGATGTCACTCGCCCAGCGAGCGATGTCGCGCCCCAGCGAGCGATGGCTCGCGCGCACAGCGCGCGATGTCGCTCGCCCAGCGAGCGATGTCGCGCCCCAGCGAGCGATGGCTCGCGCGCACAGCGAGCGAGCCAGCGCGCCCAGCGAGCGATCTCGCGCGCGCGCACTGCGAGCGATAGCTCGCGTGCGATGGGGCGCTGTGCGGAGGCTTGCGATAGGACAGCAGCAGCTATGCGACGAGCGCATGAGCTGCGCGCACATGGCCAGCAATGGCTGTGTGCGTGCGGCCCATGGGCGTGCAACGCGTAGGGTGTTTGCGTTACGATTAGATCGTTTTGAATGTTTAATTTGAAAATTTCAGTTCACGTAATTTTAATTAATTTTAAAATTAATAATTTGAATTAATTTCTTGGATTTTAATTTTGAATATTATAATTATAATAAATGGAATTTATTCTAATTATTTTACTAAAATTAAAATCATGAATTAATTTAAATGCGACTGAAATTAAATTAAATTTTTGGATTCAATTATAAATTTATATGAGCTTTAAATTTTAATTAAATTTGTATGTTTCCGGTTAGACTAGAAATACAATTTTATGTTTAAAATTAGTAAAGCATATGAATTTATTGGTTTGAGTGGGAGCGCTTTTTAGTCATAAACTCTTGATTAGGTCTACAAATCCTTAAGGTTAAAACAACTCGATTAGAATTAATAAGGACTGAATAATTGGTAGATTATTGGTGCCCTTGATTAATTGCTGCAAATGTTTACGTGATGCATAATGTGTTTTACTAACCAGCTATGTGGGCCATTCATGATAATGAATGGGTGAATGGTATATATTGTATATGTACTGTTTTGCAGGTTATGAAGTGACTAGTATGGCCTAAATAGGATAGAAAATATGGTCTGCGTACCATTAATTTGAATGTAATTGGTCTAAAGCACCAAAGTTATTTTTCAATTCAAAATGGTCTGCGTACCATCAAATAGTTGTAATTAGTTATAGCTTATCCTATTTGAAGAAAATGGTGCCTCCCACGGAGATTTTCAAGACGGACTTTGAAGTCAAAGCTTCAAGATGAAGTCGGGCCATACTAGATCACAAATATCTTATGCATGTTTTAAGTTATTTATTGCTTTAAATATGTCTTAAAATGCATGAGATCAAAAGCTTGATTATGTTGCATGATTAAGGATTTTAGTTCACTTAAAATCTAACCAACATAGTAAGAGCCTTAAGTTCCAAACTTAAAAATTGAGTTAAAAGGTGCCATGCCAAAATATACACTTGCTTGGATATCCTTTACATCAATCTAGTAATAGTTTTTCGCTCAGCGAGGTGTTACTTATTGGTCCTAAAGGGGCAAGGTACACAAATAATTGTGAGTACATGTTAGTTTTGGTGAAACTCAACGATATAAGTAAGGAGTCCTTTTATGTCGTGGCAAATTCGATAGGTTTACCTAATAAGTTCTTAGACGTACCTATCAACCAAGAATAGTTTCTAGACTATTAGCAAAAGGCTTTTGCTTACCTAAGATGTTCTAGGATTAAGTCGACAAACTGTGCTTAGTTCTTCAATGATTTTAGGATCTTGGAATCATTTTATTCACACCTGCCGGAACACATAACTTGAATAAAATGCTTAATAAACATTGAATTATGCATGTATGCTAGAATTTAAGTTTATTAAGAGAAACTGTGAATGGTTATTTATTTGTTTATTCTTTTCAATTGTAGTTTTTAATATGGCAAACAACAATTCATTCAACATTCGATCAATTCTCGAAAAGGAGAAGTTGAACGGGAAAAACTTCCTTGACTGGCAAAGGAACTTGCAAATAGTTCTTATGCAGGAAGAAAAGGAGTATGTCCTAGATGAGGCGATGCCCGAAGCTCCAGGCGACGGGATCACTCAGGCAGCCCTCAATCGTTGGATTGATGCCAACAAGGATGTGAAATGTCTAATGCTCGCCACCATGAGTGCGGATCTGCAGAAAACGTTCATCAACTCAGATGCTTTCACAATCATCAGTGAGTTGAAGAACATGTTCCAAGATCTGGCTCGAGTCGAAAGATTCGAGACTCATAGGCAAATTCTTGAGACCAAGCTTAAGAAAGGCGAGCCCGTAAGTCCACATGTTCTCAAAATGATTGGACTCATTGAGAATATGAGTCGGCTGGATCAGCAATTTTCTCAGGAAATGGCTATAGACACCATCCTCCATTCTCTTCATAGCGGGTATGATCAGTTCAAACTGAACTACAGTATGAATAGTCTGGACAAAACGCTCACTGAGCTTCACGGTATGCTGAAGACCGCTGAAAAGACGCTCAAAAGTGATAAGCAGGATGTGCTTATGGTGCGTGGGGGCAAGTTCAAGAAATCTGGAAAGAAGAGGAATGCTAAGAAAGGTGGCAACAAGGCCAGCCCAACTAAGCAAACTGGCGCCAAATCTGCAAAGAGGAAGGTCAGTCAACCCACTTCTGAATCCGAATGCTTCTACTGCAAGAAGAAGGGGCATTGGAAGAGAGATTGCTTGAAGCTAAAGGAAGATCAGAAGAACGGAACAGTCGTTCCATCTTCAGGTATTTTCGTTATAGACTGTATACTTGCTAATTCAACTTCTTGGGTATTAGATACAGGTTGTGGCTCACACTTATGTTCCAATCCACAGGGACTAAGAAGAAGTAGAAAGTTAAGCAAGGGAGAAGTCGACCTACGAGTGGGAAATGGAGCACGGATTGCTGCATTAGCCGTAGGAACTTACTATTTGTCGTTGCCCTCCGGGCTAGTTTTGGAGCTGGAAGAATGTTTCCATGTTCCAAGTCTTACTAAAAACATCATTTCAGTTTCTTGCTTAGATGCTAAGGGATTTTCCTTTATAATAAAAGACAATAGTTGTTCGTTTTATTTTAAAGAGATGTTTTATGGATCTGCTAGATTAGTCAATGGACTTTATTTATTAGATCACGACAAACAAGTATATAACATAAATACCAAAAAGGCCAAAAAGGATGATTCAGATCTCACCTATCTGTGGCATTGTCGATTAGGCCATATAAACTTGAAACGCTTAGAAAAACTTCAAAGGGAAGGAATTCTAGAACCATTTGACTTAGAGGATTATGGTAAATGCGAATCATGTTTACTTGGCAAAATGACAAAGCAACCTTTCTCTAAAGTCGGAGAAAGAGCAAATGAACTATTGGGTTTAATCCATACAGATGTATGTGGACCAATGAGTACAAATGCTAGAGGTGGTTTCAGCTACTTTATCACTTTCACTGATGACTTCAGTAGGTATGGTTATGTCTACCTAATGAAGCATAAGTCTGAATCCTTTGACAAATTCAAGGAATTTCAGAGTGAAGTAGAGAATCAATTAGGCAAGAAGATTAAGGCACTGCGGTCTGATAGAGGCGGTGAATATCTGAGCTATGAATTTGATGACCATCTGAAAGAATGTGAAATTCTATCAGAATTGACTCCTCCTGGAACACCACAATGGAACGGTGTGTCAGAACGGAGGAACAGAACCTTGCTAGACATGGTCAGGTCAATGATGGGTCAGGCCGAACTTCCATTAGAATTTTGGGGACATGCACTAAATACAGCTGCACTCACTATAAATAGAGCTCCGTCTAAAGCTATCGAAAAGACTCCATACGAATTATGGTTTGGAAAACCTCCAAATGTGTCTTTTCTTAAGATTTGGGGATGTGAAGTATACGTCAAACGATTAATTTCAGACAAACTTCATCCAAAATCTGACAAATGTATCCTTGTGGGCTATCCAAAGGAAACAAAGGGGTATTACTTCTACAATACATCTGAGAACAAAGTGTTTGTTGCTCGAGATGGTGTCTTTTTGGAGAAGGATCACATTTCCAAAATGACAAGTGGGAGAAAAGTAGACCTCGAAGAAATTCGAGTCGAACAACAAACTCTAGAGAATGCTCAAGATGACATTCAGGATGAAACTCAGAGATCTTTAGAAGTATCTGGTGAGAATCATGGTCAATCTAGAAATGTTACCCCGCGTAGATCGCAAAGATATAGATCTCAACCGGAAAGGTACTTAGGTATTTTGACGAACGAGAGCTATGACGTTCTATTACTTGAAAGTGATGAACCTGCGACTTACAAGCAAGCTATGACGAGCCCTAGCTCCAAGCAATGGCAAGAAGCCATGCAATCTGAATTAGACTCCATGTCTGAAAACCAAGTATGGGATTTGGTCGATTTGCCAGATGGCTACCAAGCCATTGGAAGCAAATGGGTTTTCAAACTGAAAAAGGACAAGGATGGGAAACTTGAAGTTTTCAAAGCTAGATTGGTTGCAAAAGGTTACAGGCAAGTCCACGGTGTGGATTACGATGAAACCTTTTCACCAGTTGCAATGCTAAAGTCTATTCGAATAATGTTAGCAATCGCTGCATATTACGATTACGAAATATGGCAGATGGATGTCAAAACTGCTTTCTTAAACGGCGTTTTAACAGAAACTGTGTTTATGACACAGCCTGAAGGTTTTGAGGATCCAAAGAATGCTAAAAAGGTATGCAAGCTAAAGAAGTCAATCTACGGATTGAAGCAGGCATCCAGGAGCTGGAATATACGTTTTGATGAAGCAGTCAGTGACTTTGGTTTCATCAAAAACGCGGACGAATCTTGTGTATACAAGAAGGTCAGTGGGAGCAAAATTGCTTTCCTAGTATTATATGTCGACGACATATTGCTTATCGGAAATGACATTCCTATGTTGAACTCTGTCAAGATTTGGCTTGGGAAATGTTTTTCGATGAAGGATCTAGGAGAAGCACAGTACATATTGGGCATCAAGATTTACAGAGATAGATCTAAAAAGATGATTGGACTTAGTCAAAGCACTTATATCAATAAGGTGCTTGATAGGTTCAAGATGGCGGACTCCAAGCGAGGCTACCTACCCATGTCTCATGGAATGACTCTAAGCAAGACTCAGTGCCCAAAAACACTTGATGAGCGTAGACGAATGAATGGGATTCCATATGCATCATTGATTGGTTCAATAATGTATGCTATGATATGTACACGCCCGGATGTTGCGTACGCACTCAGTGCTACGAGCAGATACCAGTCAGACCCAGGAGAGGCGCATTGGACTGCTGCCAAGAACATTCTGAAGTACCTGAAAAGGCACAAAGATGACTTCCTGGTCTATGGTGGAGATGATGAATTAATTGTTAAAGGCTATACGGACGCAAGTTTCCAAACCGACAAAGATGATTTCAGATCACAGTCTGGGTTTGTCTTCTGCCTCAACGGAGGAGCAGTAAGCTGGAAAAGTGCTAAGCAAAGCACCATTGCGGATTCTACAACTGAAGCGGAGTACATTGCTGCACATGAAGCAGCAAAGGAAGCTATATGGCTAAGGAAGTTCATAGGAGAACTTGGTGTAGTCCCCTCCATTAAAGGACCAATAGCCCTGTATTGTGATAATAACGGAGCTATTGCACAGGCAAAAGAGCCTAGACACCACCAGAGAGTCAAGCATGTACTTCGTAGATTTCACCTTCTACGAGAGTTCGTTGAAAGAAAAGAAGTCGAGATAAGCAAAATTGGAACTGATGACAACATATCAGATCCATTAACTAAACCTCTGCCGCAAGCGAAGCACAACTCGCACACTGCAGCTATGGGAATCAAGCATATTGGAGAATGGCTTTGATGTCTCTGTTTAATGTTTTAAAGTTTTAGAGTTTAAATCTTTGTAAAACATTATTGGTTAAGCATTCACAATAAATGAAAGAAATTCATTTTTCCATTTAATTTGTGGTTTATTAAATGATGAGTCCCTTCAATTTGACGATATATTCAAGATAGACTGTCAGGACCAGTCCTGTGACTAAGAAATGTCTATCAAGTGAACTTGAATGTCAAAGGTTGAAAATGGTCCCTAATTGGAGTTTTCTATAAAATTGGACGCATAGAAAACGTTAGACGATTAGAGTGCAAGATGACTAGTAGTTCTGTTTCTTGAACTATGTGGACATGGCAATGTCATAATCATTTGCATAGATACTTACTTTGGGAAGACTAGTATCGGACAAGACCTATGAAACTTTACTGTAAGAGATGAAAGTCTGTCATAAGTAAATTTCATTAAATTATTAGACACTAAATCCTCAATACCTGAGTGATTTGAGATTACTTGTTTGAGAACTGGTTGCTTTGACGTTGACCAACCGTCGCACCGTAAAAGGAGGCTATAAAGGCAACGCTCAGGTAATCACCTATCAAACGAAGTCTAATCTCAAGATCGCAAGATTGGGATTGTCCTCCCATAAATCGGGAAGAGATGCTTAAAAGTTGTACAAGGCCACTCGGAGAGCTAGAAACTGTGAAATGCATGGCCGTGCTCGGATGAATCATAGGCTATGATTATCTGTTTATTTGATCAGTTGAACTCTGAAACCGAGGAACACCTCTGGACATAATAAGGATGACAACTCTTACCTTATGTTCAAGAGCAAGCATCGAGCGACAAAGGAATTAGGAAATGCACACTTGTCCCTAAGGACAAGTGGGAGACTGAAGGAAATAATGCCCTTGGTCCAAGTATGCATTCTATGTTAAGTCTAATAAATGCGGTTCAGTATTAATTAACAAGTTAATAATTCAGTGAGATCAAGTGAGCTGAATGCCTAGCTAGAGGCCGCTTCAGTTCAAGTGGAATTAATGATATTAATCCACAGCTTACTCTTGACTGAACCCGTAGGGTCACACAAATAGTACGTAAACGGATCAAGTATTTAATGGCATTAAATACTCCATCTATGAATATTCGGAACCGACGGATCTTGGTTTCAGTGGGAGCTAAGATCGTCACAGGCAAGAAATGAATACTCCGGAAACGATGATATTGCCGGAAACGGAAATATGGATCGTATCGGAAATATGAATATTATCCAAGTCGTAGATGTTGCCGGAAACGGAAACATGGTACGTATCGGAAAATATTATTGGAAATGGAAATAATACCAGAATCGGAAATATTGCCGGAAACGGAAATATTGTCAGAATCGGAAATATTGCCGGAATCGGAAAATAATTCCGGAAACGGAAATATTAAATATTTGTTCGAAACGGAAATTAATTCCGGAATCGGAAATATTAAATATTGTTCGTATCGGAAATAGATTCCGGAAATGGAAATTTAATCGGAAGCGTATCGTACGAATTAGCATCGGACGAGGCTTGCCGGACGAAGGCCCAGCACGAAGCCGGGGCCATCGCCCAGCAAGCATGCGCGCCACAAGCCCAGCCAAGGCAGCGCCCAGGCCTACCGCAAGGCAGGCCCAGCGCGCGCCAAGGGCCACGGCTGCGTGGGCCGTGCTGCGCGGGCTGCTGCTCGCACGCGCATGGGCAGCCCTTGTGGCTGCCGTGTGTGTGTGAGTTTGTGCTCATGCGTGATTCCTGAATCTACAAGAGTCAGTGTATGATTAAATTTCTATTCCTAATTGGATAAATTAATTAAATAGAATTCATGTAGGATTCTAATTCCAATTAATTCGCATCCTACTAGGATTACGATTCCTTTTCCATAACTCTATAAATAAAGGCCTAGGGGTCATAATTTATACACAAGTTTCAAAGTATTCAAAAGTGAGTTTTTGAGAGAAAATTAAAACACATCTTGCTCATAAAGTGCCGAAATTTTCTAGTACCTTAAGGGCGATTCTAGTTGGTCAATCTTAAGGCGGATCCGGACGTGCTGTGGACTATCTACGGAGGGACGACACTTGGAGTCCTAAAAGACTTGTTCTTGTTCGGTTCGGGCGCAGCTAGGGAGGGCACGCAACAAAGAGTATGCATCTAAATTATGCTATATGATTATGTGTAAATAATATGCTTCCTGGGTTAATGGTTGTTTCCGCATGATCTATGTAAATGTCATATGTATCATAACCTAACATGTTCTTGTTCGGTTCGGGCGCAGCTAGGGAGGGCACGCAACAAAGAGTATGCATCTAAATTATGCTATATGATTATGTGTAAATAATATGTTGTCCTGGGTTAATGGTTGTTTCCGCATGATCTATGTAATGTCATATGTATCATAACCTAACATAGGGTTCAGTTGGGAATATTATGTATGAAATGAATTAGGATTTGTCGTGCAAGGGCACAACCCTCATGTTAATGTGCATGATGTGGAGTCTCACTTTGGTGAGGAGGAACATGGTAGTAATTCCACAAGTGTCTTGCTTTGTTGATCACAAGTCCTAAAGCATTAAAATAAGATTGTTTTGGTTGTTGTCTATTAATTCTATGTGCATATGTCGGTGAGTCTTGAGTTTGCCTTTAATAAAATATTAATAAACGTAAAGTGCAACCAGAACAAGCTTTAAAACTCTTGGAACGTATATACCTCTAGTATGAACAATGGGGGGAGTCTTGCCGGAAAGCTCGTACTCCTACTAATGATACAAGATGTTGTTTCATTTATATTATGCGCAGGAATTCCGTCGGTATGGTCCGACACTCGGTATGGCCCGAATTTATTATTTATTATTTATTATTTGGTGTATGGTTGGCTCCCATCACCTTTTTCCTTTATGGAATATTCTTTTGGCCCGTTCGAAGCTTATTCTAATTAAATTGTGAGTCAGGAGTCGAGTCAAGAGTCGAGTGTTGTATTCATGATTTGTTTGTTACTCCCTCCGTCCCGGAATACTTGACCTGTTTTCCTTATCGGGTCGTCCCTTAATACTTGACCTGTTTCTAAAAATGGAAATATTCTAACAATATATATTATTTCTCACTCCACCCCTATTAACCCACCTACCCCCTACTCCATACAAAAAATAATTAAAAATTCAACCCCTACTCTCCCCAAACCCCACCTCATTACACATTTCCCACTAACTACATTAAAATAATACCCCACTATCAACTACTACCTATTAAATTAAATAAGTCAATTCAAGTCCCTTAAACTCTGTGCCGGTCAAACCGGGTCGAGTATTCCGGGACGGAGGGAGTAATTATTATATGGCTTTTGCATGTTGATTAGTACTTAGTGAGTGATGTATGTTTTTATTTTCATTTCACTCTATTTTTGTAAGTACTCATCTTTTGCTGACTACGTGCTTTGTGTGTTTTGGTCATGGCCTTTGCCTTAATGACCCTATGATGGTCTATCATTTGCACTTGCATTGATGGTGAGTAGAATAAATTAGCAGGTAGATTGGAATCATGTGGCTTGGGTTGATCGAGAGAGTTGCATGTTTTCGTACTTTGAACTATTTAACTTCATTTTAATTATGTTTGAAACGTTTGAACTATTTATACTTTGGGTTTTGGGCCATTATAGTTCCAAATTGTAGGAGGCCTCGACATTTCATTTATTATGTTTTTAAAAGTTAGTTGACATTAAATTCGGCTGCGTAATTCTGGTAATAGCCTTAACCGTTATCACGATTGCGGTAATGCTTTAGTAATTCCTTTATTTTAAGTTGGAAAATGATTTTATAAAAGCAAGGAATTATTAGGGTGTTACAACAGGAGCGGGTTCTTCTCTCAATCCTTCAGTAGGAATGTTTTCTCTGAGTATTAAAGAATTTAAATAGGGTATATTGTGCAATAAGTTTACAAATAGGTATATTTGGTGAATTATAAACATGACTTAACGGAGGACTAACGGAAAATCATAATAGGGGTATTTGGTGAATAATACGAAAAAATAGGAGTATAATATGTATTTTGAAACACGCAGGGGTATTTGGTGAATTTCGTGAAACCTCGGGGGCATTTCATGAAAAAACTGTATTTTTAATCATGTAGCATCATGTCATGTGTGAATGTGGAGGTTACTTGATTCAAGTAGAAGTTTATGCTTCATATTATTGTCTACTCATTTTTAGTAGGGCATGTTTGTTATCATTTTAATATATGCAAGAATGTGTGTGGATTATTCTAATGTCTAATGCATGCTAAAGGGAGGTTTTACTTTGCATGTGTATCGAGTAGTACCCAGTGTAAAAGAATAGTAGGCAAGGAAACTTAAGTTGCAAGTTAGGGCTTCCTCTACTAAATTAAAGGAAGTTTAATTGCATGTAAAAAGTATAGTGACAAAGATACTTGGTGGCAAGTTAGAGCTTCGTCCACTAAGTAAATGAAGGTCTAATCGCAAGATTTATAAACAGGATAAGTAATAACATCTCTTGGAACGTATATACTTTAAATGAACATATGGGGAGGCCCCTGTGATGATGTCTGATGAGCGACATTTATGTCGCTCTTAGCTTAGGATTTTAGTTCATTTTATTAGCATTTTATTATTATTTGCGCTTAGTTTTATCGTTTTTAGTTCGTTTGTCGCATTTTTGCATTAATCGTATCATTCTCTCGTCTTGCGTATATTCTAGCCGTTTTCGCTCTAAATATGTGTTTTATGCTCAATCTTGTAGCGTGGGGGTCATTTGGAGTGTTAACGTGCTAAATAATACGACTTTTGGCTTAGACGATGATTTAAATGGCTTTACGATTTGCGAAAATGTCAAACGAATTAAATATGTGATTTTCCGATTCAATAATGCGTTTTCCGATTTTAATAATGTGCTATACGATTTTTGAGCGTGCTAGACGATTTTATAATGTGGTCTACGTTTTTATTGATATGCTATACGATATTTTTAATGTGCAGCGATGATTTTGACCATGGGCTATACGATGCAACAATGTGCAGCGACGAAACTTGCTGCCAAGCACAGCATGCCATGGCAGCCACACATGAGCAGCAAGCAAAGCACATCAACCACTGCACTCGACGAAGCAAGGCATGGCACCATCCTGGCACTCGCAGCAGGCCATCGTAGCATCATCGTAGCACTCACAACAAGGCATAGCTGCTGCCCATGGCACCATCGCAGTAGGCACTCGAGCAGCCAAAGTCATGCTTGCAGCTAGCTTTGTGCTCACCTTGAGAGCCTTCACAGCATGCTATCACAGCAACAAGGCACAGCAACAAGCCACAGTAGATCGCAGCAGCACTCACAGCAGATCACTCGCAGCAGCACTAGAGCAGTAGCTCGCAGCAGCACTCGCAGCAACTCAGTCTGTGCGAACGCACCAGCAGGCTGTGCGAACGCACCAGCCATCTGTGCGAACGCAGCCTGCAGTCTGTGCGAGCCCACGAATCAGCAGAATTGATGCAGTAGCTCCTTGCTGTTTGGTGCGAACGCACACACCCTCTTGTGCGAACACACAGAGGTACGCGGGGCTGCTATAAATACGAGAAATCGCATTAGGCTTAGTTAGGCTTTAATTTTCTGATTTTCTATTTTCTTAGGCTTAGCTTAGAATTCTCTCTCTAGAATTAGTTTAGGGATTAGATTAGAGATTAGGATTAAGGATTCTTAGCCTCAAATTCTTGATTCTAAATTCAAATTCAATCATCAAATTTTCAGATTTCTTTCTCTTTGCTTTGAGTTTTGTTCTTCATTTTTGTGCTTCAAGTTTGATGTAATTTCTTCATTTCAAGGTATAATTCTAATTCTTCTTTTGATTTGATTCATTAATTCTTTAATTGCTTTACTAATTTCGTTTATGCTTTGATTTCATGCTTGAATTCTAGAATTAGTTTGATAATTTGAATGTTCTTAGTTTTACCCCAATTTTTGTAGTTTGAATTTTCTGAATTTTATTGTTTCAATTAGCTTCATTAGTTCAATTAGTTTCATGATTAGGATTAATATTAGTTTAATGTTGATGTTAATCATGCTAATTGAGTAGTTTAGTCTAGAGGTTAGGGATGAAGCTTTGGCATTGAATTTGGGGAATTTTAGGGAAAATTCATGAATGATGTTGTGATTAAATGTGATTTAGTGATAGGATTCCATGACTAGTTGAGTAGTAGTTGCGAATGCTATTCGATTGGATTAGATTGGAATGTATGATTAAGTTTGGCAAGACATTGTGGGCTTAGTTCATGCAAGCGGATGATAGCACCTATTATATGCTAGCTAATCTAGTTTAGGATTTGGCAAAATCTTTCCATAGGCTAGGTTGCTTAGCGTGCTCTATCCGAGAGGTGGCGAGCACGTCATTAGTTTTCATTCCCCTATTGCTATGTCGTTGCATATTCATGAATGTATTGACCTTGTTATTTCTTTGATTCGATTTCATTGCCGATTCCCGATTCCTCTAGAATTCCTTTATTTGTTTGCATTTCTAGCTTAGATTAGTTTAATTCAAAAACTCAAATTTCATCCGAACTAGCTTGTGAACGCATAGATTGAATAGTCAAACATATCCATTCCTATGGGACGATCCCTATACTTGCCGCTATAGTCAATATAGCCGGTTAGTTAGGTGTTTTATAAATTTTGTTTGATTAGGCTGTTTTCTATTCAACGACGGAAAATAGCCTTATCAAAATGGTCCTTTAGACATCCATTGTGGTTCAGGACCCTGTAGTACCATTTATTATTATTTGCGCTGGAATTCTGTCACGCATATGTGATATAGTTTTTATAGTTGGCTAGATCTCATGCTATAGTCCCAAGTGGACACGAGGAGAATAAAAACACGTTCATTTCTTAATCCATTCAAGGGAATTTGATATTCCAAATAGTCGAAAGAAAAAGTTGTTCTATTAGCAAGTCAAAAGCAAAAGAGTAAAGTCAAGAGTAGTGTTTATTTATTCAATGATGTTATGTATGTTGATTGTTGAATTGTCAAGCAAGTAAGATTGTTTGTGACCAAAGTTGGTTATGTCAACGTTAGTGGCATTTCTACTTCATGTATGTACTCAGCTTTGCAGATTCGTGCTTTCATGTTTGTCTTGCTCATGGCCTATTCCTTATTGACCATGTGATGACCCATATTTTATACGTGTAATTATGGTCAGTAGTCTTAAGTGAAGAAACATTTTCAGGTTGGCATTCTACATTCGGGATTGAGTGTTGAGTGAACTTTTAAATGCTTCAAAACGCTTTTATTCCAAACTATTTATTTTATAAATGCTTTGGATTGCAAGATTTTGTGCGTCTTTGATGGGTTCCAAGTGGTAGGACTTTAATTTAAAGTTAGACATTTGAAAGTAAGTTTTAGTAGTTTAGTTCCGCTGTAAAATTCTGAAAATAACCTTGATCGTTTTCATGGTGGCGGTAAATTCCTTTTTATTTATTCATGAAAATAGTTCTAGAAAAGCAATAAATTATTAGGATGTTACCATGTTAATGAGTCAAAACTGATGTATTAGTCAAATTAGATGGCTAGACTTGATTAAACCTACCTGAAAGTTCGTATGATAATGAATGATTGATCATCTAAATGACGAACTGGGTTTTTAGACATTTGGGTTGCATATTTGAAAATAATTATTTTTATTCTTCACTAAGTAGTGAGCGAAGATAAGTATTACGCTCGAGAAATAGATTGAACTAAAATCTGAAAGATTAGAAATTGGATTATCATGATCGTCCTAAGATTTAGTCAAAATAACAAATTGATAGAGTAAATATTAACTTGTATTTTGAGCAAAAATTTCGTATTTATTTGTCAAAGTGAGAGTTTTAGTGCATGCATTGGCTTTTTAATAGTCGCATTATAATCACAATTTTTGTTATTACAATCATAGACAAACAAGCCTTGAGAGGCTGATTGTGTGCTAAACTGCCCTTTGGCTAAACCATTTTTCTTAGTTAGGTGCATAGCAAGTCTCAAACAAAAACAAAAACAAAAACAAAATAATTAAGTGCATCATAAAGCACAAACCAATGTAATAATCACCATAAACTAGTTTCTATGAAACTACAAAGTCTAATTGCAAAGCCGACGAGAGTCAAGATCGTAGTCACGATATGTATCATAGTCGGAACCCCTCGCCCAAAAGACAATTACTTTGATACGACCATAAGTTCCATCAATTACTTGGGTGCAAATACGACCTTTACCAGCTCGGAATTGTTGAAGAATATGAAATGTTTCCGTACTACCATCGGAATAACAGCAGTTAATATTGCCTTGTATAATTACGGGGGAATAAGCAGGCACTGCTACAAAATATCTAGACAGAGGGACTTTATACTTGTCCCAATCCTTGAATTGGAATTTGTCTGCTTGTTCGCGGGACTTGTCACAAAGTACAATACTTGTTTCCTCCTTGTGTTGAAACCTTTCATAGGCAGTAACAAGATGTCCATAAACATGATTATCACCACTGGCACTGCTACTATCATTTTCTTTGACCAACACAACTGTAATGCATGCAAGAACTCCGACTTGCAGAACTGCGAATGTAACGGTGGCCACTCCCATCTTCCCTTCAACACTAGCAGAACAACATTTCTCAATAAGAGGGGTGTCATCATAGCGGTTCATATCAACAAGCAATGAGTTATTAATCAACTCATTCCCACTTTTGTCCTTGAGATCAAAATACACCTCAAAACTACTAGAGCTAGATATAGGGCGCTCTCTTGGCCCAATTACAGATAAGCTACCATTTTCGTAGACATTCTCTGCATTCTCTGGACATCGGTTGTACAGATACAAGTCACCCTTCTCATCTTGTACTAAAATCGTACCATAAACTTCACATTGCTTAGAATCATCATTGATTTTACTCATCTTGATGGTGAACACCTCAGCTAAGTGTCTTGTGTGAATAGGAGCGGATGGCAACTCGTCAAACTCCATGGCGTAGTCGTCCTCCATGCCAATGTTCAAATTCAAACAGCTATGAGTCAAGCTGCAAAACACAAGCATAAACAAAACAACAGTAAAGTTTGTAACAAAACAAATACAATATGTCTTTATAGTATAGAGGGTTATTTGGTTGCAAGTAAACAGAGGGGAAGTATGAGTTCCTAGGAAGTGCATATATGGTAGTAAGTTATTTGGTTGGCATGAAATTAGTGCAAGTGGGAATTGAAACTTCCTAAGACATTGGAAGGGACTTTCCACCCTCCCCTTGGTAAAGTAACAGTTCCAAAAGTATCAACGCCTAAGTTCAACCAAACATCATCAAGCTATTTACTTTGCTAAATCCCATTTCAGTCTACCTCAACATACATCAGAACATATAATTTTCATGTGAAAGTCCATCCAATTATATAATTTTCGTGGAATTTAGCTAAATTTTCATGTGAAAGTCCATCAAATTATATAATTTTCATGGAATTTAGCTAAATTTTCATGTGAGAGTCCATCCATCAGAACATATAATTTTCATGGAATTTAGCTAAATTTTCATGTGAAAGTCCATCCAATTACATGGATAAAAACATGGACTTTCACATGAAAATTTAGCTAAATTCCAACACCAATTACAAAACCGACGAACAGACACAAGTTTCACATAGATAGTAAACCCACCCAATTATTCCAACAACAAAAAAAAACAAATTTAATTAATCAATAAATTATACCTGATGAACCTAATGAGCAATTGAGGGGAATCGACGGTGAAGTAGATGTATAAAGCAGAAATCGCAAGTCAGATACTAAAACAAACTGGAAAAACTTAGATCTAAATCTTGCAAATTTAGGGTTTGCAATACTTCGTAATCTGGTTACAGAAAGCCCAGATCTGTGTTTAAGGCGGAACATGTATGCAAAGATAATGCTCCGTATTAACACAATTACTAAATTACAGTTACAATCTCAAAATTGAACCCATCAAAAAAAATTAAAAAAAAGTTCAACATCGATCTACAGACCTACATCAGTGATAATAGAATTACCTCGGTAGCAAAAAACGAATAATTTGATGCTTCAATTCACAGAGGTTAACAATGTCGTTCCCATAGATTCCTCTAGAATTTGTAAAAAGGTGGAGTCTCTTTAGAGACGGAGAGAATAAGAAGGGACAGAAAAGAGAGGAAGCATTAGTCCATATAACATATGGGGCTACAGTAGCCCATATAGCCAAAAAAGAAAAACAATTATTTGGATAATGGCCGATGACTGATCTGAGGTGGCGTTGATTAGATGACAAATGGAATATGTATTTCATACGTATATTAATAAGAATACAATAGGAACAATTCCACTTGTATGGACCTGTTCCACGCTATGGATATATTCGTAAATTAGTAGTGATAGACTAGGAGGATTCCACGTGACCTTACCCACCTCATTCCCCTTCTCTCTCTCCCTTCTCACCCCACTATCCAATTTATTTTCTCTCTCCTCCCTTCCCCATGGATTTTGAGGACCAGCTTATGTTCAACCGCGAGGATTTCGACGACGATGATAATTAAATGGTGGTTCATCCAAGCGTAGTTGAAGATTGTCGTTCATTGGCAAACCATTATTCTAAGCAACTGTTCAAGATATACCAGAGTGGAGACGATCCTTACTTTCTGTAATCTCATCAATCTTCTTTAACCATGTGCATACATGTCTTACGGCACTTACCAGTTTCAACTTTTCTAGTGGTTCAACTGATTGTGTTGGAGATGATGGTTTTTGTGACTAATTTTCTGGGTAATTAACTATGTGCTAACGAAGAAAAGGGATGTAGGAGGTTAATGCATATATTTGGTTAATTATATCTAAAGAATAACTATTATGTCCTGTGGAAAAGTAATTTTAACTATAGAACAATTACTATGATTTATATTATAAAATAAATAATATAATATAAAAAATTAGAAACTATATGTTATGTAAAGTAACTATATCTTCATAATAGTAACTATGAAAAAAAATTATAGTCATTTCGATAAGAATAACTATTCTATCCAAAGAGTAACTATATCATACAGAAAAATAACTTTAACGGTAAAACAATTACTACGAAGTATATATTATAAAATAAACAATATAATATAAAAATTAGAAACTATAGGTTCTCTAAAGTAACTATTATTTTCATAATAATAACTATGAAAAAAATATAGTCATTTCGATAAGAATAACTATTCTATCCAAAGAGTAACTATATCATATAAAAAAGTAATTTTAACTGTAGAACAATTACTACGAAGTATATATATTATAAAATAAACAATATAATATAAAAAGTAGAAACTATATGTTCTGTAAAGTAACTATATCTTGATAATAATAACTAAGAAAAAAATATAGTCATTTCGATAAGAATAACTATTATATCCAAAGAGTAACTATATCATATAGAAAAGTAATTTTAACTGTAGAACAATTACTACGAAGTATATTATAATAAACAATACTTCGTATAATATGAAAAATTAGAAACTATATGTTCTGTAAAGTAATTATGTCTTCATAATAATAACTATGAAAATAATAATAATAATAATAATAATAATAATAATAATAATAATAATAATATAGTCATTTAGATAAGAATAACTATTTTATCTAAAGAGTAACTATATTTTCTTTAACGTAACTATATCTTCACAATAGTAACTACGAAAAAATAATAATATAGATTCTATCCAAAGAATAACTATATCATATAGAAAAGTAATTTTAATTGTAGATCAACTACTACAACGTATATTAAATAAACAATATACGGAGTACTATATAAAAATTAGAAACTATATGTTCTGTAAAGTAACTATATCTCCATAATAATAACTATGAAAAAATAATAATATATTCATTTCGATAAGAATAACTATTTTACCTAAAGAGTAACTATGTGTTCTGTAACGTAACTATGTATTCATAATAGTAACCATGAAAAAATAATAATATAGTCATTTCGATAAGAATAACTATTCTATCCAAAGAGTAACTATATCATATAAAAAGTAATTTTAACTGTAGAACAATTACTATGAAGTATATTATAAAATAAACAATATAATATAAAAAATTAGAAACTATATGTTCTGTAAAGTAACTATATCTTCATAATTGTAACTATGAAAAAAAATATAGGCATTTCGATAAGAATAACTATTCAATCCAAAGAGTAACTATATCATATAAAAAAATAACTATAGAACAATTACTATATTATAAGATAAACAATATGATATTGATGCTTTAGAGGTAATATAGTAACTTTTTCTATTATATAGTTACTATTATATATCATATAATTACTAAATAAAAAAAAGAGGAAGTATATCAAAAGTAAGAGTAATTATAACTCTTGAACAATAATTAAGAAAAACATTAACTACATAGTTAGTTGTTTTAAGCTATGACATTCTAATTATTTGCATCTATTAAATAAATCACATTAAACTCAAATGAGTTTTGAACTAAAAAATATTAATCGCCACTTCCACGCACATCCTTCCTTCCTCTACCACGTCCTTGGTTTTCATTGTTGTCAGGATTTTGTTCTTCTTCGTCTTCTTCTCCTACTTTTGTTTTCCTTGCAGAAGTTATCTTTGCACGACTTCAATTATGGATGCATCATCTTTGTATTTCTGAATCAATAGCATATAAACTAAGTTAATAATTTAACATTTAAATATGAAAAAGTAACATAGTAACTATTTTAAACATATAGTTTATATTATACATCATATAGTAACTCTTAGATTTAATGATGACCATATAGTAACTATATAAAACATATAGTGACTATTATTATAATATAGTAACTATTGTACACATATAGTAACCATTATAATCATATAATCACTATCTAAGAAGCGGACAAAAACATACTCTAAATAACATAGTACATAATGTAATCGTATAGTAACTATTATTTATCAAAAAGTCACTATAAACTGTTCATAACATAATAACTATCTTAAACACATAGTTACTGTTTTAAACTTATAATAACTTTCTAAAAAATATAGTGACTATTTTAAACACATAAGTTACTGTTTTAAATTTATAGTAACTTTTAAAAAAAAATATAGTTACTCTAAAAACTACTACTAACATAAACACAACGAACATTCCAGTGACTATTAAAAACACTATTTCGCAACATAAATTAAAGGCGACTATATCATTTATATATACTAACTATGTGAAACACTAACCCTAATTTCAACAAAACAACAAACATTTCAAATCACTCAACAAAATAATAACTATTGTACACATATAGTAACTGTTGTACATATATAGTAACCATTAAAATAATATAGTAACTATTGTACACATATAGTAACCATTAAAATTACATAGTACCTCTTTAAACCATATAGTTACTGTATTACTCATATAGTTACTATTTAAAATCGTGAAATCACTGATCGAATTCGCGAAGTGAAAACGATATTTCGGTATTCAAAACAACAAATATTTTCAATTTTAAATAAAAGTAGACTTAAAATTCTTTAAAAAGCAACAAACCGAGATGTGATCTATAAAAATTCTTGCGAAAATTTGTAGGAGAGCGTAAATTCTTCGATTCGATTTCGGCAACGACGAACCTCCTTCTTGATCTACTACTTCCTCCAATTTTTCCTCATCTAATAGATCTAATTATAAGAATTATAAGATAATTACGAAGAAAATCGAACAAAACCTAGAAATTTGGGCTAAATTTTGAAAAGCATAGAGAGAAAATGAAGAGTGAGAAAATGAAAGAGAATGAACACAATGTAGATCTGAAATTTTAAAAAATAAAAAAGTTTAAAACGTATATAAAGTGAGTTAGACAAAAATCGCATTGAAACTCTACAAAACACATAGTAACTCTTTAAAACACATAGTTACTGTTATACGCATATAGTTACTATTTAAAATCACAAAATAACTGTCACGTGACCGTTACATATGTTTCCCATACAAATTACTCCGTTGCCCTGGTCCACGCTAAGTTAGCATGGACCAGGTTTATATTAGTGTAAATACAATAGGAATATAATAGGAATAAATCATTTATTTTTTTTCCTCCTTTTTTTCCCTCCTTTTTTTCCCCACCTCTCATTTTCTTCTTCATTGGCTCGGTTCCAATCTCCCTCCATTTATCATTATTCACCGATTCTTTAAGTTCCGGCAAGATTGAATTGGGGAAAAATGAATTCCTTCATCATCCTTCACATAAACCCTAGTTCTAGTTGCCGGAATTGAGCGGAATTAGTGATTGAATTGGGGAAGAACATAATCCCTAGTTGCCGGAATTGAGCGGAATTAGAGATTGAATTGGGGAAGAACATAATCCCTAGTTACCGGAATTGAGCAGAACTCGTGCAATTTTGGAGCGCGTCAGGTAATTACTCTTAAATTCGCAGTTTTCGGGGTTTGTAATTGGTAATTTGTGAACTTGTTTTGTTGGTAATTGAATGGAATTTCGCGTATTATTATGATGTTTTGTTGGGTAATTGAATGGAATTTCGCGATTCTGGTACACTCTTGATAATTTAATGAAATTTCGCGTTTTAATATGTGAGCAGATTGGTAATTCAATGAGCAGATTGACCTCTTGAATTTTTAATGTTGTTGAATTTGTTTTCGTTTTGACAGTTGATGTTGTTGAATTGCCTAAGTTGACCTCTGTTGACTTTTGTTAATCTGATTTTAGATACTAGTTTTAATTAAATTATACTAGTTTTAATTGAATTGCAGTAATAAAATGGAGAGTGAGACGTTGGAAATAAGTGACCATGATTTGGGGTGTGGTGCAAGAAATAAGTGATGATGATTCGGACGATGATGTTGTGCAAACTATGGATGATCCAACAGTTGGGGGGATTGGGAGAATATTTGATTCGGAGGATAATGTTGTGCAAACTATTGATGATCCAACGGTTGGGAGAATTGGGAGGATATTTGATTCAGAGGATGATGTTGTACAAACTCCTCAAAAAACTCCAACTGTTGGGATCATGGATTCACCTCTAAAAACTCCAACAATAGGGATCATGGATGCTGATTTTGTGCCACCTCCAACAGTTGGGATGGTTTTAGGTCCCACCATGGATGATGCAAATGATTACTACAAAAGTTATGGAAGGCAAGAAGGGTGTTGAATCTAAGGCGGATCCGAACGTGTTGTGGACTATCTACGGAGGGGCGTCATTTGGAGTCCTAAAACTTGTTCTTGTTCGGTTTGGGAGCAGTTAGGGAAGGCACGCATCACATTGTATGTATCCTAATTATACTCATTGACTATGTGGCAATTAATTTGGATCCCTGGCTTTATGGTTTTTTCCGTATGAAATATATTGTTTATATTTGTCATAACCTAACAGTTGGAATGTTGAGATGCTGAAATGTAGATAGTAGTAAGCTTCTTGTACTTTGTATGAAAAATTGTTTGATAGACATCTCGAACTTGAACTTTTGGAACTTTGTAGAATGAAAATTTGAACTTTTGTACTTGGAATCTTGTACTTAGAACATGTAGATGAAGATTTCACTGGGGACCTTTATGGGTCTTGTATAAGAATAGGCTTAGATAGCCTAGACATTGGTGTAGAACTTGAACGCCAGCTTAGGCATGGATAGCCTAGGCGTTGGTGTAGAACTTGAATACCTGCTTAGGCATGGATAGCCTAAGTGTTGTTGTAGAAATTGAATGATCGCTTAGGCACAGATAGCCTAGGTGTTGATGTTGACTCTGAATAGTCTCTTAAAATAGAAGTCTCTTGCTAGACTTGTACTGCCATTGGGGATGTTAGACTTTTGAATTTTGTATGGGATAGTATGAGATAGCCCCCAGACTTGATTGTTGATTTTTGTATTTGAATGCCTCTGGTATTCCTCATCACACTAGGAGAAAGCTAGTTGAGTGCTTGAGTAGTAGAGCAGTTATGGAGGATGCTTCTGATAATGAAGCTGCAGAGATGGAGGTGCTTCCCATATCCATGACCCGTCGGGAGAGACCTACTTTCGATGGCCGTGGCTGGCGGTCTATGGACCTTCTATTTCATCTGAGACATAATTTGTCTTAGCGGCCATACACGGGCGTGGTATTCCTTTTATCCTACTTTTGAACTTGCTATTTGAATTATACTTATTTGTACTAATGTACCCCTTTTTGTAGACTTATAGGATAGGGATCTCAGTGTTCTGGTCTCGGGAGAAGCTGTTGCGGGCTTCTCAGATTATTCGCGATAATGAGGAGGCCTAGACCATTTGGGCACAGACTGGTTTCAGCACCTTCTGGGAGGTGATCAGAGGATTTGAGGGAGAGACAGGCGTCAAAGCCCGAACACAAGCTCTCCTGGAGTGGTGGTGGGACACCACCAACACGTTCCACATTCACTGGGGGAGATTACTATCACTGCCTTTGAGTTTTCTATGATTATCGGCCTCCCGTTTTCTAAGATAGAGGTCGCTTTCAACCTCAACTTGACATGGAGGTCCAATGGTGTCAGGGACTTGCTGGGCCCCGTTGTAGATTCGATCAGTAAGAGCGACATCGTTGCTTCGGTGGAAGTTATATTTGGAGGTATTGGCATGGTTGGTACTATAATGGAGCAGAAGGTTCGACTCTTCGTTCTAGTGCTCTACTTGGGGCCTTTGAGCAGGAGTAATCGTGTGTTGGCGCACTACTTGGGGCCTTTAAGGGACCTGCAAACTGTTTCAGTGCTCAAATGGGGTATCTTGGCGTATAGCCACCTTTTGTATGAGATGAAGAATGTTTCGAGGACTTCCTTGGGGAGCCTAGTTAGCATAGCTTCCATGTGGAGAGTGCTGGAGGTATTTGACACTCCTTGAACATGTATTTTGTACTTGTACTTTTATTTTGTATGCTTACTGACTGATGTCTTGTTTGCTTGAATATTTGGGCGTATAAGCATTTCCCTGGCTTAGCGCCTGCTCTCCCTAAAGTTGCGGCTTACCCGTTTGCTGCTTCTTAGGAGGGAGCGGAGCGCATGGAGACGACCATAGCTGCCTTCCGCAGAGCTTTACGGATCACACCTTTTGAGGGTGTACGTTTGTATTTTGTAGAGCCTTGGACTGGATGTATTTTGTATATTGACTAACTTGCCAGCTTTTAGGCGCGCTGGTGCCCTTTTTCGGATGTGCCCATAATCGCCTCGGCTGTCCGAGCCTATTTCTTGTATGAGCGACGGGTGCTGATTCCGGGGATCGCCCATGTGGTATCTGGGTGAGCGAGTTACTCTCCAGCATAGTACCCCAGATCGTCCTGTTCCTCTTGACCCTCATGCGTCCATGATGTTGAGGACTACTGCAGCTATTCGGGCCTACAGTGATGCTCCGATGGTGGGTTATAGGTTTTTGGATGTGTTGCTGCGTGTTTTTGCATGGTTTGAATTGAACTGGTGTGCGTTGTGTGTGCATTTATAAAATTTTTAGCTACATTTATGCATGCAAAAATAAAAAAATTTGCCCATTTTTTCGGGTATATATACCCACTATAAGCTCCCACTTTGACTGAGGTTTTTGAAGGGGTATACAGTTAAATACATAACATGATAGCGGAATAACCACAAAGCCGGAAAGCATGTATAAAGTACATATCAAGCATTGTTTACGTTTGTAGCGTGTTTTCCGTGAGTTCAACGAACACAACACGAACAAGAACTCCGAATTTCGTTCCACTACTTAGTTCACAAACATGTTCAGATACTTCTTGAGATTGATGGCTTAGACCTCCTTCAAGATACTTTTGCCTTTTGGGAAGAACACACTTATGGAGGCAAAGAGAGAATTCGGGTTTCTCTTTTGTCCTAGGGTTGTGTGTACAATGTGAATTGTGTATTTTGAAAACATGTATTTAGATTATTAAAATAACCTAAACGTTAAGCAAGCTAACCGACCAAGTGAGATGGGCCGCGGGCCGCCAACTGTTGCTTGCCTTGTGCTTTGTCCGCGCGCCACAGAGCAACGAGGCCAATGTGCTTGCGCTGCATTTCCATGCGCGTTGCGTCCATGGGCCTTGCGCTTGTGCGCTTCGGCTCGTGGGTTAATTTTGTGTTTCGATATAATTATCTTTCGATAATTCATTACTCATTTCGTAGTTGACAATCTAAAGTCGTACGATACGGTTATTCCTCTCGCCTAGCTTACGAAAATAAGCAATACGATATACGATTTCACGTTCCAATGTTTAATCGTATTATTATGTTTTCCAAGCTATTATATAAATTTCCTATTCATTTAATCTGATGATCTGTTGCATGCCAATGGTGTGACCTTATAGGTTCAATTAAGAGTAAGATGTGAGCCTAATTAGGATTATTACTCACTGATCGGAAGCATTGCTCCACCCAGCAGTTCCGATCACTTGATCCCACTGAATTAATTGTCCGTAATTAATCTGAACCTTGGTATTGGACCAATGCACCTTGGGTGAAGGGCATATTTCCTTCAGTCTCCCACTTAACCTTTACAAAATGTGCATTCCAATTCCTTTGTCTCTTAGTGTTACTTACTGAACATAAGGTAAGATCCAAGCCATCCTTATTAGGTCTAGAAGTGTACGTTTCTCGAATTACTGAGTTCAATTGTTAAACTTTTACAGGAGGATAAAGACTTAACCACTCTAAGAACGGCCCTGTATTTTCACAGTATCTAACTCTTTTGAGAGACCTTGTACAACAACAACACCATATCCTATCAAAGATAGGAGGGGAATCCCTTCTTGTAACTTATGAACAACTTACTTTGATATAGAGCTATTGGTCCTTTAATGGAGGGGACTACACCAAATTCACCAATCAACTTCTTTAGCCTAATAGCTTCCTTTGCTGCTTCATGTGCCTCAATGTACTCCGCTTCATTTGTAGAATCTGCAATAGTGATTTGCATAGCACTTTTCCAACTTACTACACCTTCGTTGAAGCAGAAGACAAACCCAAACAGTGATCTGAAATCATGTTTGTCAGTTTCGAAACTTATGTCCGTATAACCTTTAACAATTAATTCATCATCTCCACCATGGACCAGGAAATCATCTTTGTGCCTTTTAAGGTACTTCAGAATATTCTTGGCAGCTGTCTAATGTGACTCTCCTAGGTTTGATTGGTACCTACTTGTAGCACTGAGTGTGTACGAAATATTCGGGCTTGTACATATCATAGCTTACATTATTGAACCAAGCAATGACGCGTATGGAATCCCACTCATTTGTCTTCTCTCATCTCGTGTCTTCGGACACTGGGTCTTGCTAAGAGTCATTCCGTGAGACATGGGTAGGTAGCCTCTCTTGGAGTCAACCATCTTGAACCTATCAAGCACCTTATTGATATAATTGCTTTGATTAATCCCATATCATCTTTTTAGATCTATCTCTATAGATCTTGATGCCCGATATATACTATGATTCTCCTAGATATTTCATCAAAAAAAAAAATTCACAAGCCAAATCTTTACAGTTCAACATAGGAATGTCATTTTCGATAAGTAATATGTCATCAACATACAATACTAGGAAAGCAAATTTTCTCCCACTGACCTTCTTGTATACAAAAGATTCGCCTGCGTTCTTGAGGAAGCCAAAGTCACTGACTGCTTCATCAAAACGTACATTCCAGCTCCGTGATGCTTGTTTCAATCCATAAATGGATTGTTTAAGTTTGTATACCTTCTTAGCATTATTTGGATCCTCAAAACCCCCGGGTTGTGTCATAAACACAATTTCTGTTAAAATGTAGTTTAAGAAAGAGTTTTTCACATCCGGTTGCCATATTTTTTAATCGTAATATGCAGTGATTGGTAGAATTCTCTGAATAGACTTAAGCATTGCAACTGCTGAGAAGGTTTCATCGTAATCCACACCGTCGACTTGCCTGTAACCTTTCACAACCAATCTAGCTTCGAAAACTTCCAGTTTCCCGTCCTTCTCCTTTTTCAACTTGAAGACCTATTTTTTCCTATGGCTTAGTAGCCATCTGGTAAATTAACCAAATCCCAAACTTGGTTTTTAGACATGGAGTCTAATTCAAATTGCATTCTTCTAGCCATTGCTTGGAGCTAGGGCTCGTCATAGCTTGTTTGTAAGTCCCAGGCTCATTGCTTTCGAGCAATAGAATTTCATGGCTCTCATTCATCAAAATACATACATATCTTTCTGGTTGAGACCTATACATTTGCGATTTACGTGGGGTTACATTTCTAGTTGGTTCTTGATTCTCACCAGATACTACTAAAGGTCTCTGAATTTCAATCTGAATGTCATCTTGATCATTCTCTAGAGTTTGTTGTTTGTCTCGAAGTTCATCGAGGTCTACTTTTGTACCACTTGTCATTTTGGAAATGTGTTGTCTTTCCAAAAAGATATCATCTCGAGCAATAAACACCTTGTTCTCAGATGTATTGTAGAAGTAATACCCCTTTGTTTCCTTTGGGTAGCCCACAAGGATACATTTGTCAGATTTTGGTTGAAGTTTGTCTGACATTAATTGTTTGACGTATACTTCACAACCCCAAATATTAAGAAAAGAAACTTTTGGAGGCTTTCCAAACCAAAATTCATATGGAGTCTTTTTGACAGCTTTAGACGGAGCTCTTTTTAGTGTGAGTGCAGCTGTGTTTAGTGCATGTCCCAAAAATTCGATTGGAAGTTCGGCCAGGCCCATCATTAATCTAAGCATGTCTAGCAAAGTCTTATTCCTCCGTTCTGACACACCATTCCATTGCGGTGTTCCATTAGGAGTCAATTATGACAAGATTCCACAATCTTTTAGATGGTCATCAAATTCATAGCTCAGATATTCACCACCTCTATCAGACCGTAGTGCTTTTATCTTCTTGCCTAGTATTCTATTTCATTTTGAAATTCCTTGAATTTGTTAAAGGGTTCAGACTTATTCTTCATTAGTTATACATAACCATGTCTATTGAAGTCATCAGCAAAAGTGATAAAGTAGTTGAAACCACGTCTAGCATTTGAACTCATTGGTCCACATACATATATGGATTAAGCCTAATAGATCACTTTCACTTTCTCCAACTTTAGAAAAAGGTTTCTTTGTCATTTTTCCATGTACACTCACATTTTCCAAAATCCTCTAAATCAAATGGCTTTAGAATTCTTTCTTTCTGAAGATTTTCTATGCGTTTCATGTTAATATGGCCTAATCGACAATGCCACATATAGGTGAGATCTGAATCATTTATTTTTTCCCTTTTGATATTTATGTTATAAACTTCTTTGTCATGATCTAGCACATAAATTCTATTGTCTAATTTAGCAGATCCATAAAACAACTCTTTCAAATAAAACGAGCAACTATTGTCTTTTATTTCAAAGTTAAATCCCTTAAAATCTAAGAAAGAAATAGAAATTATGTTTTTAGTAATACTTGGAAGATGGAAAGACTCTTCCAAGTCCAAAACCATCCCAGTGGGCAACGACAAGTAATAAGTGCGTAAAACTAATGCAGCAATCCTTGCTCCATTTCCCACTCGTAGGTCGACTTCTCCCTTGCTTGACCTTCTACTTCTTCTTAGTCCCTATGGATTGGAACATAAGTGTGAGCTACAACCTGTATCTAATAACCAAGAAGTTTAATTATCAAGTTTACATTCTATAACGAAAGTACCTGAAGATGGAACGATAGTTCCATTCTTCTGATCTTCCTTAAGCTTCAAACAATCTCTCTTCCAATTCCGCTTCTTCTTACAGTAGAAGTATTCTGATTCAGAAGTGGGTTGTCTCACTTTCTTCTTTTCAGATTTAGTGCCTGATCAAGGGAAAAACTAGATCGTTACTAGTCTCTCCTAATCAAACAAATTACCTAAATTAACTACTGAACACAAGTAAAGCGGTAAGCAAGGGTCGGAATCCATAAGGGCTAAGGTGTGCTAATTTATGCTAATCGAACAACAAGCTAGGTCGAAACGAGTTGGAAAGTCGACTAACCAACTAAAACTAAATCAACTAAACTAAGGAATCAAAAGTAAACGAGATTAGGGAACGAGTCAAACAACAACAAATCATGGAATGGACATAAAAGAATTGAAAACGGGGAATATTCACAAACACTACATGAATAGGCGTTGAATTCACAAATAGCTCCAACTATCTCTCGACATGCGAGCATTTTCCCTAAGCATCAAGGATGAACTCCCGTTCTACCCTATCGTACCCCATGTAAATGAAAATCCCAATTCAACCACATAATCAAGTTTAGGTCTTTAATCCCTTTCCAACCCAACTAGACTACTCCAAGAAACCATGGAACACTTAATTGATCAAGTTAAATGCAACATGTATTGGCCGGAAATGTCTAAACATGCAACAATTTAATCATGAAAATCCCTAATTTCCAATCACAAACACCCAAACCAATAAATGTTGAGTTTTCACCAAACCCTAATCAATTAACTACCCCATCAACATAAAAATATGAAATTTATAGAAATTAACAACTAAAAACATGATTCTAAACAATAAGAAACTAATCTAAATATGAATCATTAAACAAAACAAAAACAATTAAACTAATGAAACAAGTAAATGAAAACAATAAATAAGGAGAGAGAGTAAGAAATTGCTCATTGATTAATTGGTTGATCCTTCAATACAAGTTGTCACCCTTGAATTTCAAAAGCCCCAATTTTTCATTGATTTTCCCTCATTTTCTCTCACCAAAAACTAAGTTAATGAAAAACCCTAAACCCTAAGAAAAGAGAGAGCTAATACTAATTATTTATATGGTTATGAGTCTCCAAAAATGAGAATAATAGTGTATATATACTACCCAACAAATAAAAGAGAGAAAATAAATATAGAAAATGAAAATCTAAAAAGAAAAGAAAAGAGATTAAAAAGAATAAAAGAAAAGGAAAAAGAAAAATAAAAATAAATAGAAAAAGAAAAAGGGAAAGATAAAGAAAAAGAGGAAAACCCCCCCAAACTTTGGAAAGGTAGACCCAAGACCTCTCCATCTTTCCTTCGTGTTCCCTATAACCCCTAACTGTTGTACCCGGGTACAGCTAGCTCTGGCTGTACCCCTTCCCCAAACGATGCGCTTGTATTATTTGTTCTTTCTTGTTGTACTGTTTGTTCTTTCATGTTGTTTTTTAAATTCATCATAAAATTGTTCATAATTTTTGTATTGCTTGTTCTTCCTTCTAGAATTCTATGTTCTTTTTTATATTGTTTGTTCTTTTTTGTTGAATTATTTGTTCTTTCTTGTTTATTTGTTTGTTCATAATAATCATCCGGTTAATGTTCATAATGAAATTAAGCTCTTTATCAATCTTTTTATGTTTTTATACAAGCGCATGTATTGTTTGTTATTTCTTTTTGTATTGTTTGTTCTTTGTTGTTGTATTATTTGTTTTTTCGTATTTTTCTAAAATTGTTCATAATTGTTGTATTGTTTGTTCTTTCTTCTGGAATTTATGTTCTTTTCTGTTTAATTATTTGTTCTTTATTGTTTATTTGTTTGTTCATAATAATCATTTGGTTAATGTTCATAAATAAAATTGTTCATACTTTTTGTTTTATTTGTTCATATCTTTTGTATTCTTTGTTTTTTCTCCTTCTATTACTGGACATCTTTTAGTTTTTTTTTTTTGTTAAAACCTATTTGTTTTCTTTGCATGCTCATCATTTTCAAATCAGTAAATGTTCAATTTTAAATTAGTTGTGATCATCATATCAAATTACGTACTTACTATTTTCATTTTTAGCCTACAACAATGAGGAAAATGAAACCGTGAAAGTCAAATATTGTGTTAAAATTACACTTCATACACACATTCAAACATATAAGAACTCGAGACAACATCAAAAACAAGATTCAAGATTGAAAATATAGAAAAATAAGTGGATGTTTTCTACAAATATCTTATAATTCAAGTACAATTTTACAAAGGCAAGGCCTAAAATGTTCAAAATTTTGGTAAAATATGTTATTTGACATGTTTTAATTGCTCAATATATGTAAATATATGTTCAAAGTAATGATATAGTAATGCAAGAACTAAGTTCATTTCAAAATTAGTAAATACTCATTTCACAAACAGTAGATAAATGTTCATTTCTAAATTGATTGAATAAATATGGATTGCCAAATAAAGAGATAAATGTTCATATTCGAATGAGTAAATAAATATTCATTTTCAAATAAATAAATAAATGTTCATTTCCAACATAGTAAATGTTCATTTCCAAATAAATAAATAAATGCCAATTTCCAAAATAGTAAATGTTCATTTTAATACCAGTACATTAATGTTCATCGTAAATAACACAAAACGCTCGTCGTTTTGAACAGGGGTACAGCGAAAAAATTACGGTGTTCCCTGGTTAAAGAAAATAAAGAGGAGGAAGCCCAAAACTCATAAGGCCCAGCATCCCCATTCCTTCGTCTTCTTCGCTCTCCTCCTTCACAGCTCCCCTTTCGTTGCTCCCTCATCAACAATCAACAATCTGACGACTAGCCCCCTTGAAATTGCCGTTTGGACGACTAGCCCCCTTGTAAAAGGTTTTGACGACTAGCCCCCTTGAAATTGCCGTTTGGACGACTAGCCCCCTTGAAATTGCCGTTTGGACGACTAGCCCCCTTGTAAAAGGTTCTGACGACTAGCCCCCTTGAAATTGCCGTTTGGACGACTAGCCCCCTTGAAATTGCCGTTTGGACGACTAGCCCCCTTGTAAAAGGTTCTGACGACTAGCCCCCTTGTAAAAGATTCTGACGACTAGCCCCCTTGGGGATACTTCAGATGACTACCGCTTTTCGAATTTTTCCCCTACAAGTGGCGGGAGATTGCTAGCCACGTTCCTCCACGTGGCCTTCATCCTGTGCCTTATTTGTTGTGCTTATTTTGGGCCGTTGATTTCGATCGTAACTGTCTCTTCAACTGCTCGACTTAAGGGGCATGACCTTTCACATCCCCCCTCTTTGACCTATAAGACCCCAAAACTTCTTCGAGACTTTACTTTTTTAACCACTTTTACTTCGTTTGAATTTTCGATTTCTCTTTCTTCCCTTGCGGTTTTGTGTTGAACTCTGTTGCTGTTTTACCCAGTCTTTGCTGTTGTGGTGATTTGTACTTGCTAAGGTTCTTAGCCTCTTTTCCTTTCGTTGCTGAATTCTGGGTTTTCCTTCCCCTCTCTTATCCTTGTGGTTGATTTTTCTTTGTTTCTGTGTTTTTTGTAGGTTTTTTCTGTGTTTCTCTTTGACGTGGTTCATTGTATTTCAAACTTCAGAAAATTCGTAGGTATCCCCCCCTCTTTTCTGCTCCTCTTTGATTACTTAGCTTTTGCTTTTCTTTGTTGTGTTTTACTTTTTACTACCCGCCGCCTCGAAAATGACCAAAACTTTGGGCGGGGACAATCCTTCTTCTCAACCTTCTGGGTTTTCTGGTTGGAGTGTTCCTCGAGAGAGTAATTGTAGTTGGGCCCGGGAGGAGCCGTACTTTCAATCTAATTTAAGACGAACCGCCATTCGTGAGGTGTATGACGAGGGTTTGAGTCAGGCTGAGAGAGAGCGTTGCTTTGCCCTACATCAACTGCGGTCTCGAATGATAAGGGAAACGCGATCTAAAGAACGCCCTACTCCGGCTACCGAGGCCGCTTTAGATGTCTCCCCTATTTCAGTGCGGTATCACATTCGCTCTTATCGCGAATTTTTGGATTCCGCCGGTAGTGGCCATGGACAGTATGGAACTAATACTGGCAACCTCGGTGTTTCTTTTGGTCAGGCTGATAGGATGGCACCAGAACAACCAGCTAGCACTAGCGGTCGCCGCCCTGGTAAAGAGCTTGCTACTGACGACGTTGGTCTTGCTATTGGGGAATATTCTGATGGTGATTCCATTTTTGAGGATTCCGCCGGTAAGGGTGTTGACGAACACAGAAGTGGTGGTGGCGATGAAGCCGGCGTGTCTGGTGGAGACGGTATGGAAATCAACGATGAGGGTGTGGAAGCCAACGATGAGGGTATTGGCTCAGATGATGATGACCCTGCCGATATTATAGTGGCCGAAGTTCTCGCGGATGAGGGTAAGGAGCAGCCTTATTTTACCGACGACTCCACGGACGTTCACAGGAAAGAAGAGCTTCCCCCTTTAGAGACTCTTCCTCGCACGACAAAGATTTTGAAGACATGGCGCGATTTGATTATTAAGAAGAATCATGTAGTACATGGGGGGGTTTTTCTTGGCTTACCTGCTGAATATAAATTGGTAGTGCCGGCTGAAGGTGCTACAATTTTTGATTGCCCTCCCGGCCATATTGCTGTTTATGCGAAGCATTTTGATTTTGGGCTTCGCTTTCCTTTGCATCCTTTTGTTGAGAAGATATTTCGCGCCTGGAATGTTTGTTTGGCCCAGGTTACACCTACTACTATCAGAACCGTTATTTCTTTCGTCTGGCTGTGTCTGTTTAAGCAATGGCCGCTGACATTAAATTTATTCAAGCGATTGCTGTGGCTAAAGAAGGACGGTGAGACGGGGTGGATGTCGGCCTATAGTGCAACAAAAAGGAAGACTGTGCATCCGCCGCTGTCGAGTTGTAAAGACTGGCAGGATCGTTTTTATTTTGTTCAAGTCCCCGACACTTTTCTTCTTCGGCGGACTTTTACCAAACCTAGGCCTCGAATGGAGCAGTATAACCAGCGTGGTTTGGGCCGCCGGGAGAGAAAAGCATTTGATTATTTAGAGTGCGACATTCTTGATGTCGGCCTCAGCAAGAAGCAGGCTGTAAATAGAAATTGGCTTCCTAATGCCTATTATATTTTGGGTAGCCAACCGTTGTCTTCTGTCGGTTTATGCAATACTCATTGCTTTGGTAAACACATCATTAGTTGATTTGCCCGCCTGAAAATAATCAATTTTTTTATTTTGTACAAGTGTCTTTCCGGTATTAATTCCTTTGTCGTCTTTTTCAGGTACGAAAACCTTGGATAGGGACCTTCTTGGTTTTGACGAGAATTGGAGACCTGTGTGCACGCAGCCTCCTCAACCTAAAGCTAAATACGACACAATAGCAACGTATTCGACCCGAGCTTCCTCTCGTCGCTCTACTACCACTGTTGCAAAGAATCGTGTGAGTGCCGCCTGCAAATCCAAATCCTCCTCTGTCGTTGCTTCTCAAGCTCCGCCTTCATCCACAATGCAGTCCAATCCAACAGGCCGAGGTGGAACCCGCCGGAAAAGGTCGTCTCTTAATTCCAGTCGGTCTAATCCGACTAAGAGGGCAAGGGGCACTGGTGAGGATGATGCTTACGCCAATCACGAGGCAAATGAACCGGTCTTGGAGTCTGCTGCCAAGAAAACTACTGAAACCGCCCTTCAGGCGCAGCCGTCTCCACCAGCGTCTATTGAGATTTTGGACGAGGGTCCTGTCGGCGGTTTTATTGAGGACTTCCACCGGAAAGCTACTTCTGCTGCTGTTACCGGTGGTAATTCTAGTATGCCTCCCGCCAGTCGCAGCGAGAACAAGTCTGGGGATTCTCATCTGAATTATCACCTACCCCTCCGCACCGGTGGTTGGATCGAGGATACTCCTTTCAAGATTCCACCGCAAATGAAGCCATGGTTCGAGACTCCTGGCGGCGAACCTACCGACCAGTTTTATCCCACCATTGACCTGTTGTGTGGGGAGTCGGTGGCTACTGATTCGGCTAAGGACGGTGGCGACTTAGGCTACCGTGCCTTTAAAGATTTGATTACGCCTGCTGACAGGCCACAAGGTCAGATTGATGCCCCTGCTGCTCAACACTTTAATGACCTCTACAAGGTATGTTATCTTGTGTATACATTTATTATACGCATATATTTTTTATTTGCAATATGTTTTTCCGGTTGAGGGCTATTTTGATTCCCTTCCTTGTTTTATTTTCAGGCCGTTCAGTCCAGCATGGACCTGTACTACGTTTACCGCTGGAACCAGCTGCAGCTGACTCAGAATAACATTGATATGGCCGATTTGAGGAAGCGGGCTGAGGATGCTGAGTCTTTGCTGGAAGACAGCAAGAAGAAGTTGGATGCTGCGGCTTCTGATTTGGAGGCGGCTAATAAACGGCTCAGTGATATTGAGCCAAAGCTGCAGGCTGAGGCTGAGAGAGCAGACGGTTTGGATCAACAGCTGGCAAGTATTAATGCAAGCTTGCCGGGCGTAAAGAAATCTGCCGCCAAGAAAGCCGTTGATAAACTTCTCCAGTCTGACTGGTTTAACGACATTCTGACTTTGCGCCATAACGGCGGTTGGTGTGCTGCACATCGGGTCGTTTGCCATGTGAAGAAGCTGGACGAGGATGGCTGGCAAGAGTTTGAAGATGGTTATGAGGAGAAAGAGCTGTATAAGGTTGCAACCGGCTTTGAGCCTCAGGAGCTACCCGACGCGGTGATTTGCAATGCTAATCAGAGGACCCTGCCTCCTTTGGATGTTCCGAAAGCAGCTTATTGGTCTGATGATGAGCCTGCCGTTTGACGGTTTCGGCAGTCATCACCTTCCTCCTCTTGCGGATCTTCTTCTTTTCCCAGCCGGCCTCATACTTGTTAGGATTTTTATTTTTATTTTGGCGGTTGGCTTTAGATTTTTTTGGCAAATGCTGTTAGGGCACTTCAACTTTGATGTAATTTTAATTTATAACATCGTATTATTGTGGCGGTGTTGGTTTTATTCGGCATCCCTTTGTGCCTTGTTATCAGCTAATCACTTCGCAAGTTTTTTGGGTGATGGCTGTCGGTTTTTCGTGTACTCCCTTTTGTGGCCATGTATTTATGACAAGTAATTTTTCGATTTCATATTTCCTTCTTTTTGCGTATGATACTTCCGATTATGCCGGTATTACTATCTTGCGCGTTTGTTTGAATGTTATATTTTGAAATGAATGTTCCTTCTACTGATATCACTTTGTTGAATGCTACGCTTCACAGTGGAGTGCCCCTTAACGGCATTTACTTTCTCCAAAGTTACTAATCACAACAACTTTATTATGGACTGCTACGCTTCACAGTAAAGTGCCCAGACGGCATTTATTTTCTTTACTGCTACTGATCACATCCATACACTTCGTTGAATGCTACGCTTCACAATGGAGTGCCCCTTAACGGCATTTATTTTCTCCAAAGTTACTGATCACAACAACTTTATTATGGACTGCTACGCTTCACAGTAAAGTGCCCAGACGGCATTTATTTTCTGTACTGCTACTGATCACATCCATACACTTCGTTGAATGCTACGCTTCACAATGGAGTGCCCCTTAACGGCATTTATTTTCTCCAAAGTTACTGATCACAACAACTTTATTATGGACTGCTACGCTTCACAGTAAAGTGCCCAGACGGCATTTATTTTCTTTACTGCTACTGATCACATCCATACACTTCGTTGAATGCTACGCTTCACAATGGAGTGCCCCTTAACGGCATTTATTTTCTCCAAAGCTACTGATCACAACAACTTTATTATGGACTGCTACGCTTCACAGTAAAGTGCCCAGACGGCATTTATTTTCTTTACTGCTACTGATCACATCCATACACTTCGTTGAATGCTACGCTTCACAATGGAGTGCCCCTTAACGGCATTTATTTTCTCCAAAGTTACTGATCACAACAACTTTATTATGGACTGCTACGCTTCACAGTAAAGTGCCCAGACGGCATTTATTTTTTTTACTGCTACTGATCACATCCATACACTTCGTTGAATGCTACGCTTCACAATGGAGTGCCCCTTAACGGCATTTATTTTCTCCAAAGCTACTGATCACAACAACTTTATTATGGACTGCTACGCTTCACAGTAAAGTGCCCAGACGGCATTTATTTTCTTTACTGCTACTGATCACATCCATACACTTCGTTGAATGCTACGCTTCACAATGGAGTGCCCCTTAACGGCATTTATTTTCTCCAAAGTTACTGATCACAACAACTTTATTATGGACTGCTACGCTTCACAGTAAAGTGCCCAGACGGCATTTATTTTCTTTACTGCTACTGATCACATCCATACACTTCGTTGAATGCTACGCTTCACAATGGAGTGCCCCTTAACGGCATTTATTTTCTCCAAAGTTACTGATCACAACAACTTTATTATGGACTGCTTAGCTTCACAGTAAAGTGCCCAGACGGCATTTATTTTCTTTACTGCTACTGATCACATCCATACACTTCGTTGAATGCTACGCTTCACAATGGAGTGCCCCTTAACGGCATTTATTTTCTCCAAAGCTACTGATCACAACAACTTTATTATGGACTGCTACGCTTCACAGTAAAGTGCCCAGACGGCATTTATTTTCTTTACTGCTACTGATCACATCCATACACTTCGTTGAATGCTACGCTTCACAATGGAGTGCCCCTTAACGGCATTTATTTTCTCCAAAGCTACTGATCACAACAACTTTATTATGGACTGCTACGCTTCACAGTAAAGTGCCCAGACGGCATTTATTTTCTTTACTGCTACTGATCACATCCATACATTACCTTGTGTGCTGATTTGTGCCGCGTTTGTTTTTTGCTTTTTTTTTTTTTTTTTTTTCTTCCTTCATTTATGGACTGGCCGTATTTGAGGACCGCCCTAACCATACATAACAGCAAAATGCAGACTGCTATTGCAATCAGTCTGCTCATACATAATCATTATAGTTTTTCAAACATAGTACTTTCTCAGAGTACTGGCGTTCCAGGAGTTTTTGAGCGCGGTACCATCCATTTTCATTAACCGGTATGATTCAGGAACTATTTCCTCCCATATCTGGTATGGTCCTTCCCAATTGGCTGTCAGCTTTCCTTGAGCATTTCCTTTTCCTGTTGCCGCCGTTCTCCGCAGTACCAGGTCTCCCACTCCTAGAGGCCGATGCTTCACTTTCTTGTTGTATGCTCTGCTCATTCTGCTTTTGTATGCTGCCGAACTTACTTCTGCTTTCATGCGGATTTCTGGCATGAAATCCAACTGGTGTCGCAGCAGCTGATCGTTTCTCTCCTCATCGTAGTGCTGGATTCGCATGGTTGGCAGAGCCATTTCTGCCGGTATGACAGCCTCAGACCCGAAGCTCAATTTGAACGGACTCTCGCCGGTAGCCTCCTTGATAGCAGTTCTGTTGCACCACAGAATTTCTGGCATAAGATCTGCCCATTTGCCTTTACAGTCTTCTAGTTTCTTTTTCAGAGCAGCCAGGATTTGCTTATTCGCCGCCTCTGCTTGCCCATTGCTCTGTGGGTGACATACTGATGAGTGAGCTAACTTTACTCTGTATAATCCCAGGAAGCATTGTATGGGTGCACAATCAAACTGTGATCCATGATCAAAAACTATTGCCTGCGGCAGCCCGAATCTCGTTATTATATTTTTCCATATGAATTTTTTCACCTGGTTTGCCGTTATTTTTGCTACCGGCTCTGCTTCTATCCACTTGGTGAAGTAGTCCACTGCTACTATCAAGAACTTGCGCCCTCCAGCCGCCATTGGGAATGGTCCAACAATATCCATTCCCCATTGTGCGAATGGGATTGGGTTCAGAATGGGCATCAAATCATTGGCCGGCAAGTTTATTACAGCTGAAAACTTTTGACATTTCTCGCACTTTTTTACATAAGCTCGACAATCTTCTAACATTGTTGGCCAGTAATAGCTTTGCCTTTGACAGATGATGGCAAGGGGTTTTCCACCGGCATGGTTTCCACATGTTCCTTCGTGCATCTCTTCGATCAGCCTTGCTGACTCGAATGCTGTCAGGCACCTTAAGAATGGCAGGCTAAATGACTTTTTGTACAACCGTCCCCACAGGATGATGTACCAAACCGAGTCCCTTCTTGTCTTTTTGGCCTCTGCAAAATCTGCTGGTAGGGCTCCAGTCTGTATGTATGTTTGGATATTATCGTACCATTCTGAGGTGGTTGTGATGGCCATGACCTGTATTATCTCCGACTCCGTACTTCGCTTATTCATGACTTCCATCATGACTGTTCTTTTCAAGTCAGCGACATTTGAACTTGCTAACTTTGATAGGGCGTCTGCCAGTGTGTTCTCTGCTCGGGGTACCAGATTAATGCTGAATTTCTCTAGCTGAGCCGACACCGACCTCAACTTCTCCAGGTATTTGACCATCGAAGGTTCTTTGGCCTCATATTCTCCGCTGAATTGACTTGCTACCAGCTGGGAGTCTGTTGTCAGTATGACTCTTTTGGCATCTGCTGCGAGGCACATTTGGATGCCGGCAATTGCTGCCTCGTATTCTGCCTCGTTATTTGACGCGTTAAACGTAAACTTTATAGCATACTCAAAAATGTCTCCTGCTGGCGATTTCATGATTATTCCAGCCCCACTGCCTGTCTGTGCAGCTGAGCCATCCACTGACACATCCCATACTTCAGCTTGTACTTCATCCTCTTGGTATGACACTTCAACTATGAAGTCCGCCAATGCCTGGGCTTTGATTGCAGTTCTTGGCCGGAATTCCAAGTCAAACTCGGACAACTCTATTGCCCATTTTAGCAACCGGCCTGATGTATCTAGCTTGCTGATGGCTTTTTCGAGAGGAAAGTTTGTTAGCACTTCGATTGTATGCGCATCAAAGTATGGTCTTAACTTTCTAGCCGCGATGAGGACTGCATATGCCATTTTTTCCACCAACGTGTACCTTGTTTCTGGGCCGTTTAGCACATGGCTCACAAAATATACCGGCTGCTGCCCTTTGTTTTCTGTTTCGGCTACCAGTACTGCTGCAACTGTCTTTGGCGACGCCGATATGTACAGTTGTAATTTGCCGCCCTCTTTTGCCCTTGCTATTGTTGGCAGGTTTTTTAAGTGACTTTTTAGAGCTTCAAAGGCCTCTTGCTCTGCCGGCCCCCATTTGAACTTCTTGTTTTGCCTCAGGGTTGTGAAGAAGGGCATTTGCTTATCTGCCGACTTGCTCACAAATCTGTTTAAGGCGGCCATTTTTCCTGTCAGCCGCTGTATGTCTTTTACGCTCTTGGGTTGCGGCAGATTGATGATTGCTTCTACTTTTTCAGGGTTGGCGTCTATGCCACGCTCGCTGACCAAGAAACCCAGGAATTTTCCCGACCTTACTCCGAAGACGCATTTTTTTGGGTTTAATTTCATCCTGTATTTTCTCAAAGTTTCAAAAGTTTCTCGGAGGTCGCTAACATGATCCTCCTCCTTCCGGCTTTTTACGATAGAGTCATCTACATAGACCTCCACGTTTCTGCCTTTTTGGTCGGCAAACACCTTGTCAACCAGCCTTTGATATGTTGCCCCTGCATTTTTCAACCCGAACGGCATCGCCTTATAACAGAAAACTCCTGCATCTGTGATAAAGGCCGCCTTCTTCCTATCTGATTTATGCAGGCTGACCTGATGATACCCTGAGAAAGCATCTAGGAAACTGAGCATTGCGTGACCGCTAGTGGAGTCTACCAGCCTATCAATCCGTGGCAGGGGGTAGAAATCTTTCGGACATGCTCTGTTAAGGTTGGTGAAATCTACGCACATTCTCCATGACCCACTTGACTTTTTTACCATTACCACGTTTGCCAACCATTCGGGGTAGTCACATGGCTCAATGAAACCTACCGCCAGAAGTTTATCCACCTCTTCTTGTATTGCTGTCATTTTTTCCGTGGAGAAATTACGTTTTTTCTGCCGTACAGGCCTAACATTTCTGTCGGCGTTTAATCGGTGAACCATTATCTCTGGATCGATACCAGGCATCTCATCCGCCGAGAATGCGAAGATGTCAGCGTGCTCTCTCAGCAAGCTTATGAGGTTGACCTTCATGTCACTCCCCATTTCCGTACCGATCACGACTGTTCTATCCATGTTTCCAGCCTCCAGCTCGATATTTTCTGTCAGACCATCTGGCATTGGTCTTGGTGCTGATACCGGCATTTCATCAAAGTGTTCCATGTTTAGGTCGGTTCGACCCCTTTTTGTGCAGTTCTTTCTTTTTGACAGTTGTTCTTGCCTTGCCGGCTTAGTAGTCAAGTGTATCTCTTGCCTTGCCGGCTCAGTGGTCAAGTTCACTTCTGGGACCATTCTTCCCGGTGTTCTCAAAGCAGTCAAGTAACAGGACCTTGCCGCCAACTGACTTCCCCTTATCTTTGCCGGCCTTTCCAGGTTCGACATATATATCATTGTCAAGTGATAGGTGGAGACTACCGCCTGCACGTCATGTATGAATGGGCGACCGATGATCACATTGTAGGCCGCTGGCACTTTAATGATTAGGAAATCCACCATGAGATCTCGCATTTCGGATCCTTCTCCGATTTTCACCGGCAGCCTTATACTACCCTCTGGGTACACTGTAGATCCTGAGAAACCGATTACTGGGTAGTTTACCCTTTGAAGTTCGTCCTCTGGTATGTGCAATTGTTTGAAAGCTTCCCAGAAGATGATGTTTGCTGAGCTGCCGCCGTCTACCAGTACTCTGTTCACATCGGCATTTGCTATATCAATTGTAAGAACTAGTGGGTCATCATGCGGGAAAATGATGCCTCTGCAATCCGATTCCGAGAATGTCATCACTGGTATGCTGGGTGGGTTAGGCCACACTCTTGTGTTATGAAAGTTTACCATGTGCCTGTGTTCCTCCAAGCTTCTACTGGCGCCGCTTATTGTCCCTCCGTGGACTGGGCCGCCAGAAATTACATACACGGGTGGTTTTTTCCCGCCATCCCTCTGTTCTGCTCTGGCACTGGTTTCCGGCTGTTTTTGCTCGATTCTAGGCGGCTGATATGGTTGCTCGATTCTAGGGTATTGTTGTTGATTTTGCTGTTGTGGCCGGTATGAATTGGTAGGGTTTCCTCCCACCGAGTTGTTGTTACCATTTCCCTGCCTTGCCCTATACTGTGAGAAATACCCCTTTCTGACCATATCCTCAATGTTGTCTTTGAGGTCTCTGCAGTCCTCTGTTAGGTGGCCGTGCTCATTATGGAAGTCACAGAATTTCTTGACATTCCTTTCCCTACTCTGCATTGGTGGCGGCCTTCTCCAGCCATCCATCTTGTTGTTTATGTTATAAATTGCCGTCCGCGGTGTGTTCAACGGAGTGTAGTTATCAAAGAGTCCTCTGGACTCCCTTCTGTCTTGCCGGCTTCTCTGCCCTTGTGGATTGGCATTTCTGTTATTCTGGTTTCTCTGCCCTGCCCCTTGCTGATTATTGCTCTGATGAAAATTGTTTCCTCCTTTTCCCGTCTGTGGGTTATAGCCTGGATTGTACCCGACATTTCCGCCGGTTGCCACTACCACATTGGAGATCTTCATCATTTCATCCCCCCTGATGTACTCGTTGGCTTTGTGCAGGACGTCACCCAGATTGGTGTATGACTTTCGGCTGAGATATTTCTTGAATTCGCACTCTTGCATTCCCCTCATAAGAGCCAGAACGGCAACCTCCTGCTGCAAATTGGGGATAGTGATTGACTCGTTGTTAAAGCGGGTGAGATAATCCCTTAACGGCTCTCTATCTCTTTGAGCGAACGACATCAACTCTCCCGATGATTTCTTTCTCTTCTGTTTGCTCACAAATCGTGACAAAAACGACGCCTGCAGCTGTCGGAAGCTGTATATGGAGTGTGCCTCTATGCCCTTATACCAGCTCGCTGCAACTCCTAGGAGTGTGGATGGGAACACTTTGCACCACATGGCATCAGAATCAGTGTACAGCATCATGTGCTGTTCGAATGTGGTGCAGTGATCCTCCGGATCTGTCGTCCCATCGTATCTCCCTGTCGGGATTTTTATCCTTTCCATCCTTTCTTCTAGAATTTCTCGGCACAGGGGAGAATCCTTTGGCTGGATTGTCTGCCGTCTAGCTATCTGTAGAACCGGCGCTCTTCGTTCGTATTCCGCAATGGGGACTTGCTCTGTTTCCGGCCATTCTGTTTCCGCCGGATCCGAGCGCTTTCTTTTTTCTGGGGTGTTTTCTTGATTCAGGGCGGTTAGGAGATCCCTAACAGGTAACTGGGGAACCGTCGGCCTGGTCTTTCTTAGACTGCTGACTGACCCTGGCTGCTGCGAGGCTGGTAGTTCTGACAAAGCGGCCATCACCGCTGACAGTGTTTTCAGTTGCTCTCCCGTGAATACTTCCGACAGGGGAGACAGGCGTTCCTGCAGCGTCTGTTCCAGCGGAGTTTTCGGTTGCTCTCTGGCAGGGCTTTCTATTTCTAACTCCTCATCGTCCTCCACTGTAAATTCCCTTTGTGCCGGTATCGAGGTGTTTTTTGTTATTGGGCTGATAACTGATTGTGCTTGTGACGGATGGACGGGGTTTAGAAGTGAGGGTTGGAACTTGGAGGTTGTCGCCGGTTGTGGGGTTGTTGCTTTTTCTTGACTTTTCTTTGATTTTTTACCGTCTTTCTGTGAGAAATCCATGCTGACTGTTCTACCGTTTCAAGGGATAAGGCCCCCTCCTTCTAGCGCCAATTGTTCCGGGTGTGGAATGAGAACAGCTGACTGTGGGATACTGGATTCCTGTCGAGATTGCCGGTTGATATCTGCACAACAGAATGGATTAACTAGCCTCGGGGGTGGTTCGAGGATCCCCCCTCCGATGCTTAAGTAAGATTACTGAGAGATTAAGAGATGATTAAGGAATGATTAGAGAGTAAGAAAGAAGTGTGTTTAAGTGTTTGTGTTTGTGTACCTCATAGCAATAAATGAGGTGCTCCTTATATAGACCAATCCAAGGGTATGATCTGGTAGGTCCCTTGTGGTTAGATAGCGACCTGTTGATAGTGACCCTTGGTTGGTTGTCTTCATGATAATGCCGGTAGGCTGTCTTGTAGAAATGCCGGTAGAGGATATTTACCTAAGATGACCAGGTTACCTGCAGGTTAAGTTTACATACGGGGAGTTCTGCCGGTACCAGGTGGTGCCGGTAGGACACCCCGTACAACCATCACCAACCACGATCAATCATCATCTCTCATCATCGTCTTTAATCATCATCGTCCATTATCATCTCTTCTCATCTATCAACGCATCACCTTCGATTAATCCTCATCATCAACAATCGACCGCTCGAAATCGCTGCTCAAATAAATCAAAATCGCATCATCCATCGTTCATTACCCGATCAAATCGCAGCCGCTCAATTTCATTAGTTTCGTACAAAATTCCGCGCTCAATTGTTCGTTCGAACATAAAGGATGTTCGGCCGGATCTCAGACTTGCATGAACTTTTCCAAATTTTGGGTTCGGCCGAACCAATTTATGGGTTCGAGCGAACCAATGTGCTATGTTATTCTCTGTTTTGGCTGCGTTTTTTGGTTTCAATTTTTGGGCTGATTTGGGTCTTGTTGTTGCGTATGATGTTGTTGTTGTTGTTGTTGTTGTTGTTGTTGTTGTTGTTGTTTAGTGTTGAGTGAGGAGAGCTGCTACGATGATGGTGCAGCCGTGTCGAATGTTGCGTGGAAGCTGTGTGGGCAGCAGAGGTGGGATGGAGTGGCGCTGCTTGGTTGCAGTGAGTGTAGAGGAGAGAGGATGAGCGTTGTTGTTTGGCCGGCTGGCTGTGGTGGCTGCGTGCCTGGGGCACTGGAGATGGAGGCTTCGAATTGGGTGAGATGGAGTTGGTGGTGAAGGATAAGGAGGGATGAAGTGATGGTGTGGTGAAGGATAAGGAGGGATGAAGTGATTGGTAGTAGTTGGCAACATGCTTTGAGGCCCACAAAGACAAAGGCCCAAACTCTATTCATTTCATTCCTTGACAAGTTAAAACAATGGACTTGATTGTTGAACTCGTGCCTTGAACGTTCACCTACACACACATTAATAAAAACGAGTAGATAATCGAAAATAAATAAAATAAATAAATAATAATAATAACAATAACAATAACAATAACAATAATAATAATAATAATAATAATAATAATAATAATAATAATAATAATAACAATAATAATAATAATAATAATAATAATAATAATAATAATAATAATAATAATAATAAAAAGAAATAGAAAATAATTTAGAAAATAATAACAAAAACTAAAATAATTAAAATAAAATCATTGAAACAAAGAAAATAAAGAAAGAAAGAAAATAAGTCTGAAAACTAATAAGAATTGCTAAATACGCTAAACTAAGCTATAAAAAATCGAAATAAAAAATCAAGTAAAATAAAGACTAAAAATGCTAAAAATAGAATAAAACCGACTCAAATAATGCCTAAATTACTACCCTATGAGTGACATAAATGTCACTATCAAATGCCCCCAAACTTGATCTTTTGCTCGTCCACGAGCAAACAATGAAACACAAAGGGAAATATGATAGAAAATTTGAGCAAAACGAGTTATTAAGAAGCTAATCAACATAGAAAATAGAAAGTGAGATAGAATATACACTAATTCACTGTCGTAGGAATCATGATTGCATTTAAGCACATGCAATAAGCTCTTTAAGCCCCTAAATCTCTCTAGAGGGAGAGTGAGATCTCGCAAGGGTTTCCCACAAGATTAACCCATCATTCTTATTAAGCACAACAAGACATTTCACCCAAAGTCATATCATCAAGCTTGGTTCACCAAACATGGTCGATTCAAGCACACTTTCAAAGCATAACCATCATCAAAATGCATCCATGAATTAGGAATATAGGGGATAGACTAATCTAAGGTGCAAGAGAATCACAATCAAAGCATCGAATCATCAATTAGGTTCACTAAGGCATCCAAAAGTCAGAAATTGTTCTCAAATGGATAAATATGATCACGGCCACCTAAAATGCACATTCACTCCCCCAAACTTGACTTTTTCTAAGAGAATCTTAGATTATAAGATTAAAGAATTTGAGTAATGGGTCTAGAGTCTCGATTCTTGAGCCGCAATGACATTCATCACCACTATGGAAAACTTTACTTAATAAATCTTCAAGCTCCCACTCAATCATCTAAACTAACCCACTTTCTCAAGGACTTGTGGTATTTACCACTTATTGGCTCTTTATTTTTTTCTTTTTGTAAACTTTAATAGGCTTATTATGCCTTGTGGGATCATTGGTGCCACTTATTGACTCGAACTTGACACTTAGGCTTTCTCCTTGTGGACTCATTGCACCACTTATTGGACTCAAAACATAAATCACATCTTTTTTGCTATACAATCCAATTAACTCTTAGCATTGGTCTTACCTAAGGGAATGAAGTGTGCACCAAAGGGAATTAAGGTAGCAAAGAATTTCCAAAAGAGACCAAAATAAACTCTTTTCAAACTAAAGCTCACCATTTAGGATTATCGAAAACTTTTTCAAGTAGAGACTCAAGCAACAAAGATTAAGCTATCCTTAATCGCCCTAACTCACACATGCAAATATCCAACGGAAATACATCTACTCAATTATCCAAATGATAATCATGGGAATCCACATTAAAAATCATCGAGATTCTTTCTTTGGACAATCAAATCATTTTTAGTGCTTTTATTCAATCACATGGGACTTTTTTTTGGATTTTCAAGCCTTTTGTGATAATTTGTGATTATTTAATCAAAATTTGAAAGAAAATATAAATAAAATTAAATAAGAAAATTAAATAATCTTATTTTGAATTTTTTGAAAAAGTGAAAATAAAGAAACTAAAAGAATGACAATAAAACTAAAAGTGAAAATTGAAAGAATGACGCCTCCCCCCTAGCTAGGGAAAAGCTACCCCCCAAGCTAGAATTAAGCATTTTCCTCAATGCTTGAAACAAATACTCAAGGGAAGGGGGGGAACACACATTCAACCAATATACATAGTTCCGCAAATCACAACACATTAGAGAAAGAGAAATGGAGTTAACCGAATCAACATTTTCAACCATCCAACCTCATGCCTCATCAATTCATATGCCCAATCAATCCATGGAGTAATAAAAAGAGGCATAGGAAGGACACTACCAGGTAGTAGGTGGGTGTAAATACCCGCAAATTATCCAATTTCTCCATTTGTAGTCAACTTTCTCCAACATTGCTTTGATTTCCTTATGCTACCGAGAATGAGCGCTTATTCCACTTAAGGACCTAAAACAAGATCCAAAATTGAAAAGAAAAATAAGTAAAATTAAAATGAAATAAGAAAATGAAAGCGATAAAACACGGGTTACTTCCCGAGAAAGGCTTGTTTAAGGTCCCAAGCATGACCATTCTAGTAAATAACAATTCAAATATCGCAATAACTTATCAAATGAAGATATTAAGTATGCAATGACAAGTTGCAACATTGAGTAAAGTACATTACAACTCTATGCCTATGAGGAGAAGGATGCCTAAAAGAAGAGGGATCAAAAGAAAAAAATAAGAAAATAAGAAAAAGAAGAATCAAAATAAGGAAGTGAAAAAGAAATAGGCAAACTCTCCTCAAGAAACTCTTTTTGGTTGGCAAAATTACTTTCACCCTCAATTAGAATCGATTTGAGCACTTGAAAACAAAATTGAGCAAAAAGCTCATCCTCACCATCATCGAGGCACTCACTCAAGGAGGAATGAGTAGGAATATAATCCTCAATACTCAATTCCTCAATGTCATGCGTCATAGGTGCCAAATTAGTCTCAAAATCATCTCTTTCCCATGAAGCATCTCGAATGGATTCATTTAGAAAGTTAGAGACTTCTCTCATGCGTTTTATAAAAGTTTGGGAAGCGATCTCAAATTCCTTAATAAACGAGTCCCTTTTAAGGTTTTCTTGATAATCCAAATGAGTTATAAAAATGCGAAACTCGGACAAAGAAATGACCGACTTGGATTGCAAAGCATTAAGAAATTCATTGTGGAGAAGCTCATGGTGGAGAGACGTGATGAGCGACATTTATGTTGCTCTTAGCTTAGGATTTCATGTTAGTTTGTTATGTTTTTTTATAGTTTTTTGTAGCTTTTCGTATGATTTTTATAAGTTTCTTTCCATCTTGTGCTTTATAGGTGATTATGATGAAAAGTGATGGAAAACAAGTAGAATTGAGCCAAAACAGGGCTTGTGCGACCGAGTAGATGTTCGTGCGCCCGAACAGAGGAAGCTATTGGAGACTAAGGAATACGCAGTTTTGTGCGACCGAACGTCCCTTCTTGTTCGGTCGCACAAATCAGATTTTGGAGACAGAATGCCTCAAATTTGGTAAAATAACGCACAAGCTTTTGTTCGACCGCACAAGAGTTTGTACGGCCACACATGTTATGCTGTTCGACCAAATCAAAGTTCAAAGAAGACATGGGCCAAGAAAAGACCATTCGAACGAACATGATTTCTTGTTCGGTCGCACATGACGAAGAAGCCTGTCTTCGCTTCGTTTGCTCGCACATGACTTAATGTTTGATCGAACAGGTTTTCTATGTTCTGTCGCACATATATGTGCAACCGAACGGCTGCGCGGGCTGCATATTTTCGAATTTTAGCTTCTATTTGGGGACACTTATAAATAGATTTTTCATTTTAATTTTAAAACATTCAATTTTAGATTAACATTTTTAGAATTCCAAAATAGATTTTCAGCATTTCTTGAGAGAGAAACTCTTCTACTTTGAAGCTTCAAGTTGTAATTTATTCAACTCTTCTTTTAATTTCTTGGAATTCAATTCAATTCCTTAGTTCCTTGTTCTTTCTATTTTGCTTTTGTTCTTTAATTTCTCATAATTCTTGAATTCCTCTTGCTTTGGTTTTAGTTGAATTGTTTCTTAATTCTTTCATTGATTTTGCAATTGAATGCTCTACTCTTTGATTCCTTCTTTCTACTCCTTCAATTTCATGATTGCTTGCTTAGAATCCATGAACTTCCTAGTTTCTAGCATGTGTAGTGAGTAGTCTTAGGTTAGGGAAAGGGGAGAATCTAGGGGTTTAATTAGGGGAAATTGATGATTGAATTGATGATTGATTGTTGTAATTAAACATGATTTGGTGATAGGATATCCATGCCTAATTGAGTGGTAGTTGCAAGTGCTATTTGATTGGGATTTGATTGGATTGCATAGGCTAGGTTTGGAAAGACATTGTGAGCCTAACTTGTGTAAGTAAATAGTGGTGCCTATTATATGCAAGTTTGTTTAGTCTAGGATTAGGCAAAATCTCTTCCGTAGATTAGACGCTTTGCGTTCCCCATCCGAGAGGTGGCGGGTTCGTCATTCGATTCTATTTGCCTATACACCAAGTCGTTGTTAGGTTATGATACATATGAATAAACATAAATCATGCGGAAAAACCATAAAGCCAGGAAACATATTATTAACACATAATCATTTAGCATAATTCAGATGCATACACTTTGAAGCGCGCCCTCCCTAGCTGCGCCCGAACCGAACAAGAACAAGTCTTTAGGACTCCAAGTGTCGTCCCTCCGTAGATAGTCCACAGCACGTCCGGATCCGCCTTAAGATTGACCAACTAGAATCGCCCTTAAGGTACTAATAATACTCGGCTATTTGGGCAAATTATGTGACTGAATTTTTTACTCAAAAATTCTCACTTTTAGAATACTTAAAACTTGGTTGTTAATTATGAGCATTGATCTCATATTTATAGGCTATGGAAAAAGTAATCGAATCCTACTAGGATACTAATTAATTAAATAGAATCTTATTAGATCTCTTATTTAATTAATTTATCTATTAGGATTAGGAATTTAATCATTGAACAAATCCTATCCGTTTTAGGTTTCGTATGGAAGCACAAACACTACACGAGCATGACCCGCAAGCATGCAGGCCATGCCCGCGCACAGCCCACACGACCACGAAGCCCATGCGAGCTACCGCAGCCCACGAGGCTGCATGTGGCCTTAGGTGCGCGCTGGGCCTGCCTTGCGGTAGGCCTGCCGCAGCCTTGGGTTATGTGTGGCGCGCCATTGCTTGCTGGACGCGGGCCTGGCTTCGTGCTGGGCCTTCGTCTAGCAAGCTCATCCGATGCTAATTCGTACGACGCGCTTCCGATGAATTTCTCGCTTCCGGAATTCATTTCCGATACGAACAATATTTAATATTTCTGATTCCGGAATTAATTTCCGTTTCGAACAAATATTTAATATTTCCGTTTCCGGAATTATTTTCCGATTCCGATAATATTTTCCGATTCTGACAATATTTCCGTTTCCAGCAATATTTCCGATTCCGGCAATATTTCCATTTCCGATAATATTTTCCGATACGTACCATGTTTCCGTTTCCGGCAACATCTACGACTTGGATAATATTTACATTTCCGATACGATCCATATTTCCGTTTCCGGCAATATCATTGTTTCCGGAGTATTCACTATTTGCCTTTGACGATCTCAGCTCCCACTGAAACCAAGATGCGTCGATTCCGAATATCAATAGATGGAGTATTTAATGCCATTAAATACTTGATCCGTTTACGTACTATTTGTGTGACCCTACGGGTTCAGTCAAGAGTAAGCTGTGGATTAATATCATTAATTCCACTTGAACTGAAGCGGCCTCTAGCTAGGCATTCAGCTCACTTGATCTCACTGAATTATTAACTTGTTAATTAATACTGAACCGCATATATTAGACTTATCATTGAATGCATACTTGGACCAAGGGCATTATTTCCTTCAGTCTCCCACTTGTCCTTAGGGACAAGTGTGCATTTCCTAATTCCTTTATCGCTCGATGCTTGCTCTTGAACATAAGGTAAGAGTTGTCATCCTTATTATGTCCAGAGGTGTTTCTCGGTTTCAGAGTTCAACTGATCAAATAAACAGATAATCATAGCCTATGATTCATCCGAGCACGACCATGCATTTCACAGTTTCTAGCTCTCCGAGTGGCCTTGTACAACTTTTAAGCATCTCATCCTGATTTATGGGAGGACAATCCCAATCTTGTGATCTTGAGATTAGACTTCGTTTGATAGGTGATTAGCTGAGCGTTGCCTTTATAGCCTCCTCTTACGGTGCGACGGTTGACAACGTCAAAGTAAGCAGTTCTCAAACAAGTAATCTCAAATCACTCAGGTATTGAGGATTAGTGTCTAATAACTTTAATGAAATTTACTTATGACAGATTTTCATCTCTTACAGTAAAGTTTCATAGGTCTGTCCGATACTAGTCTTCCCAAAGTAAGTATCTATACAAATGATTATGATATTGCCATGTCCACATAGTTCAAGAAACAGAACTACTAGTCATCTTGCATTCTAGTCGTCTAATGTTTTCTATGCGTCCATCTTTATAGAAAACTCCGACCAGGGACCTTTTTCAACTTTTGACATTCAAGTTCACTTGATAGACATTTCTTAGTCACAGGACTGGTCCTGACAGTCTATCTTGAATATATCGTCAAATTGAAGGGACTCATCATTTAATAAACCACAAATTAAATGGAAAAATGAATTCTATTCATTTATTGTGAATGATTAACCAATAATGTTTTACAAAGAATTAAACTCTAAGACTTTAAAACATTAAACAAGGACATCAAAGCCATTCTCCAACATGCTTGATTCCCATAGCTGCAGTGTGCGAGTTGTGCTTCGCCTGCGGCAGAGGTTTAGTCAATGGATCTGATATGTTGTCATCAATTCCGATCTTGCTTATCTCGACTTCTTTTCTTTCAACGAACTCTCGTAGAAGGTGAAATCTACGAAGTACATGCTTGACTCTTTAGTGGTGTCTAGGCTCCTTTGCCTGTGCAATAGCTCCGTTATTATCACAATATAGGGCTATTGGTCCTTTAATGGAGGAGACTACACCAAGTTCACCTATGAACTTCCTTAGCCATATAGCTTCCTTTGCTGCTTCATGTGCAGCAATGTACTCCGCTTCAGTTATAGAATCCGCAATGGTGCTTTGCTTAGCACTTTTCCAGCTCACTAAACCTCCGTTGAGGCAGAAGACAAACCCAGACTTTGATCTGAAATCATCTTTGTCGGTTTGGAAGCTTGCGTCCGTATAGCCTTTAACAATTAATTCATCATCTCCACCATAGATCAGGAAGTCATCTTTGTGCCTTTTCAGGTACTTCAGAATGTTCTTGGCAGCAGTCCAATGTGCCTCTCCTGGGTCTGACTGGTATCTGCTCGTAGTACTGAGTGCGTACGCAACATCCGGGCGTGTAGATATCATTGAATATATTATTGAACTAATCAATGAATCATATGGAATACCATTCATTCGTCTACGCTCATCAGGTGTTTTTGGGCACCGAGTCTTGCTTAGAGTCATTCCATGAGACATGGGTAGGTAGCCTCGCTTGGAGTCTTCCATCTTGAACCTTTCAAGCACCTTATTGATATAAGTGCTTTGACTAAGTCCAATCATCTTTTTAGATCTATCTCTGTAAATCTTGATGCCCAATATGTACTGTGCTTCTCCTAGATCCTTCATCGCAAAACATTTCCCAAGCCAAATCTTGACAGAGTTCAACATAGGAATGTCATTTCGGATAAGTAATATGTGGTCGACATATAATACTAGAAAAGCAATTTTGCTCCCACTGACCTTCTTGTATACACAAGATTCGTCTGCGTTCTTGATGAAACCAAAGTCACTGACTGCTTCATCAAAACGTATATTCCAGCTCCTTGATGCCTGCTTCAATCCGTAGATTGATTTAGGCTCTGTCATAAACACAGTTTCTGTTAAAACGCCGTTTAAGAAAGCGGTTTTGACATCCATCTGCCATATTTCGTAATCGTAATATGCAGCGATTGCTAACATTATCCGAATAGACTTTAGCATTGCAACTGGTGAAAAGGTTTCATCGTAATCCACACCGTGGACTTGCCTGTAACCTTTTGCAACCAATCTAGCTTTAAAACTTCAAGTTTTCCATCCTTGTCCTTTTTCAGTTTGAAAACCCATTTGCTTCCTATGGCTTGGTAGCCATCTGGCAAATCGACCAAATCCCAAACTTGGTTTTCAGACATGGAGTCTAATTCAGATTGCATGGCTTCTTGCCATTTCTTGGAGCTAGGGCTCGTCATAGCTTGCTTGTAAGTCGCAGGTTCATCACTTTCAAGTAATAGAACGTCATAGCTATCGTTCGTCAAAATACCTAATTAAGTACCTTTCTGGTTGAGATCTATATCTCTGCGATCTACGCGGGGTTACATTTCTAGATTGACTATGATTCTCACCAGATTCTTCTAAAGATCTCTGAGTTTCATCCTGAATGTCATCTTGAGCATTCTCTAGAGTTTGTTGTTCGACTCGAATTTCTTCGAGGTCTATTTTTCTCCCACTTGTCATTTTGGAAATGTGATCCTTTTCCAAAAAGATACCATCTCGAGCAACAAACACCTTGTTCTCAGATGTATTGTAGAAGTAATACCCCTTTGTTTCCTTTGGATAGCCCACAAGGATACATTTGTCAGATTTTGGATGAAGTTTGTCTGAAATTAATCGTTTGACGTATACTTCACATCCCCAAATCTTAAGAAAAGACACTTTTGGAGGCTTTCCAAACCAAAACTCATATGGAGTCTTTTCAACAGCTTTTGACGGAGCTCTATTTATAGTAAGTGCAGCTGTATTTAGTGCATGTCCCCAAAATTCTATTGGAAGTTCGGCTTAACCCATCATTGATCTAACCATGTCTAGCAAGGTTCTGTTCCTCCGTTCCGACACACCGTTTCATTGTGGTGTTCCAGGAGGAGTCAATTCTGATAGAATTCCACATTCTTTCAGATGGTCATCAAATTCATAGCTCAGATATTCACCGCCTCTATCAGACCGCAGTGCCTTAATCTTCTTGCCTAATTGATTCTCTACTTCACTCTGAAATTCCTTGAATTTGTCAAAGGATTCAGACTTATGCTTCATTAGGTAGACATAACCATATCTACTGAAGTCATCAGTGAAAGTGATAAAGTAGCTGAAACCACCCCTAGCATTTGTACTCATTGGTCCACATACATCTGTATGGATTAAACCCAATAGTTCAGTTGCTCTTTCTCCAACTTTAGAGAAAGGTTGCTTTGTCATTTTGCCAAGTAAACATGATTCGCACTTACCATAATCCTCTAAGTCAAATGGTTCTAGAATTCCTTCCCTTTGAAGTCTTTCTATGCGTTTCAAGTTAATATGGCCTAATCGACAATGCCACAGATAGGTGAGATCTGAATCATCCTTTTTGGCCTTTTTGGTATTTATGTTATAAACTTGTTTGTCGTGATCTAATAAATAAAGTCCATTGACTAATCTAGCAGATCCATTAAACATCTCTTTAAAATAAAACGAACAACTATTGTCTTTTATTGAAAAGGAAAATCCCTTAGCATCTAAGCAGGAAACTGAAATGATGTTTTTAGTAAGACTTGGAACATGGAAACATTCTTCCAGTTCCAAAACTAGCCCAGAGGGCAACGACAAATAATAAGTTCCTACAGCTAATGCAGCAATCCGTGCTCCATTTCCCACCCGTAGGTCGACTTCACCCTTGTTTAACCTCCTACTTCTTCTTAGTCCATGTGAATTGGAACATAAGTGTGAGCCACAACCTGTATCTAATACCCAAGAAGTTGAATTAACAAGTGTACAGTCTATAACGAAAATACCTGAAGATGGAACGACTGTTCTGTTCTTCTGATCTTCCTTTAGCTTCAAGCAATCTCTATTCCAATGCCCCTTCTTCTTACAGTAGAAGCATTCAGATTCAGAAGTGGGTTGACTGACCTTCTTCTTTTCAGATTTGGCGCTAGTTTGCTTAGTTGGGCTGGCCTTGTTGCCACCTTTCTTAGCATTCCTCTTCTTTCCATATTTCTTGAACTTGCCCCCACGCACCATAAGCACATCTTGCTTATCACTTTTGAGCGTTTTTTCAGCGGTCTTCAGCATATCGTGAAGCTCAGTGAGCGTTTTATCCAGACTATTCATACTGTAGTTCAGTTTGAACTGATCATACCCGTTATGAAGAGAATGGAGGATGGTGTCTACAGCCATTTCCTGAGAGAACTGCTGATCCAGCCGACTCATATTTTCAATGAGTCCAATCATTTTGAGAACATGTGGACTTACGGGCTCGCCTTTCTTAAGCTTGGTCTCAAGAATTTGCCTATGGGTCTCGAACCTTTCGACTCGAGCCAGATCTTGGAACATGTTCTTTAACTCACTGATGATCGTGAAAGCATCTGAGTTGATGAACGTTTTCTGCAGATCTGCACCCATGGTTGCAAGCATTAGACATTTCACATCCTTGTTGGCATCAATCCAACGATTGAGGGCTGCCTGAGTGACCCCTTCGCCTGCGGCTTCGGGCATCGCCTCTTCCAGGACATACTCCTTTCCTTCCTACATAAGAACTATTTGCAAGTTCCTCTGCCTGTCAAGGAAGTTTTTCCCGTTCAACTTCTCCTTTTCGAGAATTGATCGAATGTTGAATGTATTGTTGTTTGCCATAATTAAAACTACAATTGAAAAGAATAAACAAATAAATAATCATTCACAGTTTCTCTTAATAAACTTAAATTCTAGCATGCATGCATAATTTAATGTTCATTAAGCATTTTATTCAAGTTATGTGTTCCGGCAGGTGTGAATAAAATAATTCCAAGACCCTAAAAACCATTGAAGAATTAAGCACATTATGTATTTAGACTCAATTCTAAAATCTTTTAGGTAAGAAAACGCCTTTTGCTAATAGTCTAGAAACTACTCTTGGTTGATAGGTACGTCTAAGAACTTATTAGGTAAACCTATCGATTTTGCCACGACATAAAAGGACTCCTTACTTATATCATTGAGTTTCACCAAAACTAACATGTACTCACAATTATTTGTGTACCTTACCCCTTTAGTATCGATAAGTAACACCTCGCTATGGCGGAAAACTATTACTAAGATCGACGTAAAGGACATTCAAGTAAGTGTTATTTTGGCATGGCACCTTTTAACTCAATTTTAAGTTTGGAACTTAAGGCTCTTACTATGTTGGTTAGATTTTAAGTGAACTAAAATCCTTAATCATGCAACATAATCAAGCCACAATCTCATGCATATTTAAGACATATTTAAAAGCAATAAATAACTTAAAGCATGCATAAGATAAATGTGATCTAGTATGGCCCGACTTCATCTTGAAGCTTCAACCTCAAAGTCCGTCTTGAAAATGGATTGGAAACTTCGTCTTGAATTTCACCGTGGGAGGCGCCATTTTCTTCAAATAGGATAAGCTATAATTAAACTAATTACAACTATTTGATGGTACGCAGACCATATTTGAATTGAAAAACAAATTTGGTGCTTTAGACCGATTACATTCAAATTAATGGTACGCAGACCATATTTTCTATCATATTTGGGCCATACTAGTCACTTCATAACCTGCAAAACAGTACATATACAATATATACCATTCACCCATTCATTATCATGAATGGCCCACATAGCTGGTTAGTAAAAACACATTGTATGCATCACATAAATATTTGCAGCAATTAATCAAGGGCACCAAAAATCTACCAATTATTCAGTCCTTATTAATTCTAATCAAGTTGTTTAACCTTAAAGGATTTGTAGACCTAATCAAGAGTTTATGACTAAAAGGGCTCCCAGTTAAACCAATAAATTCATATGCTTTACTAATTTTAAACATAAAAATGTATTTCTAGTCTAACCGGAAACATACAAATTTAATTAAAATTTAAAGCTCATATAAATTTATAATTGAATCCATTTTATTTAATTTATTTTCAGTTGAATTAAATGAATTTAAATTAATTCAAGGTTTAATTTTAGTAAAATAATTAGTATAAATTGAATTTATAATAATTATAATATTCAAAATTAAAATCCAAGAAAACAATTTAAATTTTTAATTTTAAAATTAATTAAAATATTTCCAAACTGAAAATTCAATATTAAATTTAAGAACGACTCAATCACAACACGACAAGGTACTTGGGCTTGCGCCCAAGCCCCATCGAGTGTTCGAGCCTTAGCGCCCCTCGATTGCTCGCATAGCTTCACGCAAGCAGGCCACACGCAACGCAGCACTGCAGGCCACGCTGCGTGCCTGCTTGCTCGTTGCCTTGGCCCTTTGCCCTCGCCCACTCGCCCATAGCGCACATCACTTGACACAGGGCAGCGTGCTGCCTTGTGCTCGTGTGCCATGGCTCTTGCTCGTTGCAATGTACCGCATGGGCGACGAGCTCCCTTGCTCGCCTTCTCATGCCCGCACTATACAACACCCCTTAAGGGTAACACGTAGCGTCCATTGCTATGTGCGTGCAAGTTTTATGAGCGAATTGCATAAAAATTAAAACTTTTATTTCCAAAATTAATGACAAATTAATAAATCATATTAATTTCATAACTTTAGGGCGAAAAATCGAAAATTTATTAATTAATTAATTTCCGATTAACATGGATTCAAATCTAGGTCATAAAAATTTAAAATTTTAACATAAATTAACAATTTTTATGGTGGATTTTAATCATTGCTACCTAATTAAATTATTAATTAATCATGAAAATCAAATCAATTATAAATTATTCGAATTTCAACCAATTAATCATAAGTACAAATTAGGTTGTATAATTAACAAGTCTAGGCATTCATAATTGTTAAACATATACTGTAGGTCAATCAAAATCTCAAGATTTATCAACAAGAATCGCAAATATTCAATTTAACATCTTAAATTTACAAACTTTTGCGTTCGAAAAACTAAAACCTCCGAAAAGTCATAGTTAGGCTTCGAATTTGGGAATTTTGGGTTTGGCGAAAAACGCAATTTGCAATTAATTAACAATTACGAAAATAAATCACCCCTTTTAATTCTTTGCAAATTTGTATAATTTAACCATGTTCATGCAATTTAGGACGACACTTGGAGTCCTAAAGGTGCTTTTGTTCTTTAATTTCTCATAATTCTTGAATTCCTCTTGCTTTGGTTTTAGTTGAATTGTTTCTTAATTCTTTCATTGATTTTGCAATTGAATGCTCTACTCTTAGATTACTTCCTTCTACTCCTTCAATTTCATGATTGATTGCTTAGAATCCATGAACTTCCTAGTTTCTAGCATGTGTAGTGAGTAGTCTTAGGTTAGGGAAAGGGGAGAATCTAGGGGTTTAATTAGGGGAAATTGATGATTGAATTGATGATTGATTGTTGTAATTAAACATGATTTGGTGATAGGATATCCATGCCTAATTGAGTGGTAGTTGCAAGTGCTATTTGATTGGGATTTGATTGGATTGCATAGGCTAGGTTTGGAAAGACATTGTGAGCCTAACTTGTGTAAGTAAATAGTGGTGCCTATTATATGCAAGTTTGTTTAGTCTAGGATTAGGCAAAATCTCTTCCGTAGATTAGACGCTTTGCGTTCCCCATCCGAGAGGTGGCGGGTTCGTCATTCGATTCTATTTGCCTATACACCAAGTCGTTGTTAGGTTATGATACATATGAATAAACATAAATCATGCGGAAAAACCATAAAGCCAGGAAACATATTATTAACACATAATCATTTAGCATAATTCAGATGCATACACTTTGAAGCGCGCCCTCCCTAGCTGCGCCCGAACCGAACAAGAACAAGTCTTTAGGACTCCAAGTGTCGTCCCTCCGTAGATAGTCCACAGCACGTCCGGATCCGCCTTAAGATTGACCAACTAGAATCGCCCTTAAGGTACTAATAATACTCGGCTATTTGGGCAAATTATGTGACTGAATTTTTTACTAAAAAATTCTCACTTTTAGAATACTTAAAACTTGGTTGTTAATTATGAGCATTGATCTCATATTTATAGGCTATGGAAAAAGTAATCGAATCCTACTAGGATACTAATTAATGAAATAGAATCTTATTAGATCTCTTATTTAATTAATTTATCTATTAGGATTAGGAATTTAATCATTGAACAAATCCTATCCGTTTTTGGTTTCGTATGGAAGCACAAACACTACACGAGCATGACCCGCAAGCATGCAGGCCATGCCCGCGCACAGCCCACACGACCACGAAGCCCATGCGAGCTACCGCAGCCCACGAGGCTGCCTGTGGCCTTAGGTGCGTGCTGGGCCTGCCTTGCGGTAGGCCTGCCGCAGCCTTGGGTTGTGTGTGGCGCGCCATTGCTTGCTGGACGCGGGCCTGGCTTCGTGTTGGGCCTTCGTCTAGCAAGCTCGTCCGATGCTAATTCGTACGACGCGCTTCCGATTAATTTCTCGCTTCCGGAATTCATTTCCGATACGAACAATATTTAATATTTCTGATTCCGGAATTAATTTCCGTTTCGAACAAATATTTAATATTTCCGTTTCCGGAATTATTTTCCGATTCCGATAATATTTTCCGATTCTGACAATATTTCCGTTTCCGGCAATATTTCCGATTCCGGCAATATTTCCATTTCCGATAATATTTTCCGATACGTACCATGTTTCCGTTTCCGGCAACATCTACGACTTGGATAATATTTACATTTCCGATACGATCCATATTTCCGTTTCCGGCAATATCATTGTTTCCGGAGTATTCACTATTTGCCTTTGACGATCTCAGCTCCCACTGAAACCAAGATGCGTCGATTCCGAATATCAATAGATGGAGTATTTAATGCCATTAAATACTTGATCCGTTTACGTACTATTTGTGTGACCCTACGGGTTCAGTCAAGAGTAAGCTGTGGATTAATATCATTAATTCCACTTGAACTGAAGCGGCCTCTAGCTAGGCATTCAGCTCACTTGATCTCACTGAATTATTAACTTGTTAATTAATACTGAACCGCATATATTAGACTTATCATTGAATGCATACTTGGACCAAGGGCATTATTTCCTTCAGTCGTTGCATGATCATTATTGCTTAATTGTTTAGTTAGTTTCCCCCGATTTCCCTAGCCTATCCTCGACTCCCTAGCATTTCCCTTTATTGATTCAATTCAATTGTTAGCTTTAGTTTTCTAGAATATAATTCAAACAAACTCTTGTTCAAACTAGCTTAATATCTAAACTCAATGACTATCGTTTCTATGGGACGATCCTTATGCTTGCCGCTATAGTTCATATAGCCGGTTAGATAGTGGTTTATAAATTTTGTTTGGTCGGGCAATTTTCTTTTCAACGACGGAAAATATCCTTATCAAAATGGCGTCGTTGCCGGGGAACGAACCCGGGTCACCCGCGCGTGACAGGCGGGAATACTTACCACTATACTACAACATCTCGGATGAGGAGTTCACTAGTGTTCTTCGTATGTGTCACTCCTCTCCTTGTGGTGGGCGCGCATATGGGAGGTGATAGAACCGCTTCCAAGATTCTTCAAAGTATGTTGTGGTGGCCCACCCTTTTTCGGGATGCTTGAGCATTTGTCAAGTCTTGTGATCGTTGTCAAAGAACGTCTAATATTTCCAAGAGACATGAAATGCCACAAAATCCTATCTTGGAGTTGGAGGTGTTCGATGTGTGGGGGATCGACTTCTTGGGTCCTTTCCCTTCTTCCTATGGCAACCTCTATATTCTTGTAGCGGTTGACTATGTTTCAAAGTGGGCGGAAGCCATTGCCTCTCCCACCAACGATCACAAAGTGGTTATCAATCTCTTCAAGAAGATCATCTTTCCGCGTTTTGGGGTTCCTAGGGCCTTGATTAGTGACGGGGGATCCCATTTTGCCCATGGGAAGTTCAAGACTCTCTTGCAGAAGTATGGTGTTCATCACAAAGTTGGTGTGGGCTATCATCCGCAAACTAGAGGCCAAGTGGAAGTCACCAATCGGGAAATCAAGTATATTCTAGAAAAGTCGGTTGCCAAGAACCGCAAGGATTGGTCCATCAAACTTGATGACGCCTTATGGGCGTATAGAACGGCTTTCAAAATGCCGATTGGGATGACTCCTTACAAACTTGTTTATGGCAAGAATTGCCACTTGCCGGTGGAGCACAAGGCCATGTGGGCCATCAAAACTTTGAATTTCGAGCTCACTAGTGCGGGTGAGCGGCACTTGCTTGATCTCCATGAGCTAGAGGAGCTCCGCATGAATGCCTATGACTCGACGAGCATTTACAAAGTCGTTCTAAACAATATCATGACGCCAAGATTGAAAAGAGAGAGTTCAAGGAGGGGGAGAAGGTCCTCCTTTATAACTCCCGCTTGAAGTTGTTCCCGGGAAAACTCAAATCCCGGTGGAGCTTGATGAGCGACATTTATGTCGCTCTTAGCTTAGGATTTCATGTTAGTTTGTTATGCTTCTTTATAGTTTTTTGTAGCTTTTCGTATGATTTTTATAAGTTTCTTTCCATCTTGTGCTTTATAAGTGATTATGATGAAAAGTGATGGAAAACAAGTAGAATTGAGCCAAAACAGGCTTGTGCGACTGAGTAGATGTTCGTGCGCCCGAACAGAGGAGAGCTGTTGGAGACTAAGGAATATGCAGTTTTGTGTGACCGAACGTCCCTTCTTGTTCGGTCGCACAAATCAGATTTTGGAGACAGAATGCCTCAAATTTGGTAAACGACCGCACAAGCTTCTGTTCGACTGCACAAGAGTTTGTGCGCCCACACATGTTATGCTGTTCGACCATATCAAAGTTCAAAGAAGACATGGGCCAAGAAAAGACCATTCGACCGAACATGATTTCTTGTTCGGTCGCACATGACGAAGAAGCATGTCTTCGCTTCGTTTTCTCGCACATGACTTAATGTTTGACCGAACAGGTTTTCTATGTTCGGTCGCACAGAGGGTATGTGCGACGGAACAGATGCGAGGGCTGCATATTTTCGAATTCTAGCTTCTATTTGGGGAAACTTATAAATAGATTTTTCATTTTAATTTTAAAACATTCAATTTGAGATTAACATTTTTAGAATTCCAAAATAGATTTTCAGCATTTCTAGAGAGAGAAACTCTTCTACTTTGAAGCTTCAAGTTGTAATTTCTTCAACTCGTCTTTTAATTTCTTGCAATTCAATTCAATTCCATAGTTCCTTGTTCTTTCGATTTTTCTTTTGTTCTTTAATTGCTCCTAATTCTTGAATTCCTCTTGCTTTGGTTTTAGTTGAATTGTTTCTTAATTCTTTCATTGATTTTGCAATTGAATGCTCTACTCTTTGATTCCTTCTTTCTACTCCTTCAATTTCATGATTGCTTGCTTAGAATCCATGAACTTCCGAGTTTCTAGCATGTGTAGTGAGTAGTCTTAGGTTAGGAAAATGGGAGAATCTAGGGGTTTAATTAGGGGAAATTGATGATTGAATTGATGATTGATTGTTGTAATTAAACATGATTTGGTGATAGGATATCCATGCCTAAATGAGTGGTAGTTGCAAATGCTATTTGATTGGGATTTGATTGGATTGCATAGGCTAGGTTTGGCAAGACATTGTGAGCCTAACTTGTGATAGTGAATAGTGGTGCCTATTATATGCAAGTTTGTTTAGTCTAGGATTAGGCGAAAGCTCTTCCGTAGATTAGACGCTTCGCGTTCCCCATCCGAGAGGTGGCGGGTTCGTCATTCGATTCTATTTGCCTATACACCAAGTCGTTGCATGATCATTATTGCTTAATTGTTTAGTTCGTTTCCCCCGATTTCCCTAGCTTATCCCCGACTCCCTAGCATTTCCCTTTATTGATTCAATTCCTTTAATTGTTAGCTTTAGTTTTCTAGAATACAATTCAAACAAACTCTTGTTCAAACTAGCTTAATATCTAAACTCAATGACTACCGTTTCTATGGGACGATCCCTATGCTTGCCGCTATAGTTCATATAGCTGGTTAGATAGTAGTTTATAAATTTTGTTTGGTCGGGCGATTTTCTTTTCAACGACGAAAAATAGTCGTTTTTGAGGGATTTATCATTTTGAGGGATAGGGATAGTTGCCATTTTTTAAGGAATTTTCGAAATAAAACGAACAAAACAAATAACTATGAACAAAGACCTAGACTCATCTAACTAACACAAACTAATGCAAATCGAAGTCCCCGGCAACGGCGCCATTTTGATCAATGGAAAAACTAGGTCGTTACTAGTCTCTCCTAATCAAAAAAATTACCTAAACTAACCACTGAACACAAGTAAAGCGGCAAGCAACGGTTGGAATCCACAAGGACTAAAGTGTGCTAATTTATGCTAATTGAATAACAAGCTAGGTCGAAACGAGTTGGAAAGTCGACTAACCAACTAAAACTAAATCAACTAAACTAGACTAAGAAATCAAAAGTAAACGAGATTAGAGAATGGGTCAAACAACAAAAAATCATGGAATGGACATAAAAAAATTGAAAACGGGAAATATTCACAAACACTACATGAATAGGCGTTGAATTCACAAATAGCTCCAACTATCTCTCGTCATGCGAGCAATTTCCCTAAGCATCAAGGTGTTAGGTTGTGATACATATAATCGAATATAAATCATGCGGAAAACCCATAAAGTCAGGAATCCAAATTAATTGCCACATAACAATTAGCATAATTTAGGACACATACACTTTGTAGCGTGCCCTCCCTAGCTACGCCCGAACCAAACAAGAACAAGTCTAGGACTTCAAATGTCGTCCCTCAGTACATAGTCCACAACACGTTCGGATCCGCCTTAGATTTAATTAACTAGAATTGCACCTAAGGTTCTATGAATATGTTCGAATATTATGGCAAATGTTATACTCAGTTTTAATCCTTAAAACTAGATGTATGATTGAAAATTATCTTCTTATCAATATGTGAATACCATCACATATTTATAGAGTAGGAATATAGAATTGGAAGTTTACTAGGACTCAAGAATTCTAACTCTATTAGAATTAGAGTTTCCTTAAAACTAGTAATTCCGAAAATTAATCTAATCCTAATCGGTTAAGGATTCGATGGATGCACAAACTCCAACACCCACACGAGCACGACCCACAAGCGAGCAGGCCATGCCCGCATGCGCATGAGAAGACCGCAGCAGGCGTCGCAGCCCACACGAGCTCGCTGCCTTGCTCGCAGCCCGCGTGCTGTGTCGCAGCCCAAGCGCTGCTTCGCAGCCCACGTTGCTCGCAGCCTTGGCGCGCTGGGCCTGGCCTTGCTCTGGGCCTGGCGTGCCGCTGGCTTACTGTGTTGCGCGCTGGGCTTGCTGGACGTGGGCCTGGCTTCGTGTTGGGCCTTCGTCTAGCAAGCTCGTCCGATGCTTATTTCGTACGATGCGCTTCCGATTAATTTTCCGATTCTGGAATTCATTTCCGATACGAACAATATTTAACATTTCCGATTCCGGAATTAACTTCCGTTTCGAACAAATATTTAATATTTCCGATTCCGGAATAATTTTCCGATTCCGTTAATGTTTCCGATTTTGACAATATTTCCGTTTCCGGTAATATTTCCGATTCCGGCAATATTTCCATTGCCGATAATATTTTCCGATAAGTACCAGTTTTCCGTTTCTGGTAACATCTACGACTTGGATAATATTTATATTTCCGATACGATCCATATTTCCGTTTCCGGCAATATCATCGTTTCTGGAATATCCATAATTTTCCTTTTGACGATTTCAGCTCCCACTGGAACCGAGATCCATCGATTCCGAATATTCATAAATGGAGTATTTAAATCCTTTAATTACTTGATCCGTTCACGTACTATTTATGTGACCCTACGGGTTCATTCAAGAGTAAGCCGTGGATTAATATTATTAATTCCACTTGAACTGAAGCGGCCTCTAGCTAGGCATACAGTTCACTTGATCTCACTGAATGATTAACTTGTATAATTAATACTGAACCGCATTTATTAGACTTAGAATTGAATGCATACTTGGACCAAGGGCATTATTACCTTCAGTCTCCCACTTGTCCTTAGGGACAAGTGTGCATTTCCTAATTCCTTTGTCGCTTGATGCTTGCTCTTGAACATAAGGTAAGAGTTTTCATCCTTATTATGTCCAAAGGTGTTTCTGGGTTTCAAAGTTCAACTTATCAAATAAACAGATAATCATAGCCTATTATTCATCTGAGCACGACCATGCATTTTACAGTTTCTAGGTCTCCGAGTGGCCTTGTACAACTTTCAACATCTCATCCCAATTTATGGGAGGACAATCCCAATCTTGCGATCTTGGATTATACTTTGTTTGATAGGTGATTACCCGAGCGTTGCCTTTATAGCCTCCTTTTACGGTGCGACGGTTGACAACGTCAAAGCAACCAGTTCTCAAACAAGTAATCTCAAATCACTCAGGTATTGAGGATTAGTGTCTAATAATTTTAATGAAATTTACTTATGACAGATTTTCATCTCTTACAGTAAAGTTTCATAGGTCTTGTCCGATACTAGTCTTCCCAAAGTAAGTATCTATGCAAATGATTGCGACATTGCCATGTCCACATAGTTCAAGAAACAGAACTACTAGTCATCTTGCATTCCAGTCGTCTAACGTTTTCTATGCGTCCATCTTTATAGAAAACTCCGACCAGGGACCATTTTCAACTTTTGACATTCAAGTTCACTTGATAGACATTTCTTAGTCACAGGACTGGTCCTGACAGTCTATCTTGAATATATCGTTAAATTGAAGGGACTTATCATTTAATACTAAACCAAGATTAAATGGAATATGAAAATACATTTCATATATGATAAATGTTCAACCCCAATGTTTTACAACCATGGGCCTCAAACCCATCTTTAAAACAGTTCATGGAATTCAAAGCTATGCTTGATTTCCAGTGCTACAATGTGAGTGTTGCTTCTCACTTGTTGCATAGGTTTAGTTATCATGCTTTGCCAATCTTAATATCTTTTTCATCGAATGTTCTTCGAGATAGATGATAAGATCTTTTGAGTATGTTTATTTTGTGATCTAGTCTTTCTTGCTACTTTAGTGGTTCTACGCATTTCTTTAATGAAGAACCATCAAGTCAGCAGACATGTGATCAACCCGAGTTCAGTGAAGAACTCTTAACTTAAACAACCCCATTTTATCACTTCTCAGGCAATAAGTACTTCTACTTAAAATTTATAGGTTGCTAGTGATGCTTTGTTTGGATTTACTTATCCAAGCAGTTCACAGATATGTGGAAGACTTTTCAGCTGTATCTTAGAATATAAAAATTAATATTTTAATTTCTCACACAATAACTCATGGTCTCTAATCCATGTTGCCATTTCAAAACACGATACACATAGCTCGTTCTTGCCAATGGTTAACTCCAAGGGATCTTTCTTGATCCTTTGCCAGTGTTTATGCGTGTAGCATCAATATTTAGCATATCTTTATTTCCCTGAATCAAGAACTATTCCTATGTACCTTTTCAAGTACCATAAGTTTTTCTTGATCTCAATCTTGTTGATTTTACTTAGATCAATAGAGATTGGTATATGTTCGTCATGCCCAAAGTCATATGATACGTTTTTGGCGATCCTCATATTATATCATACATGATAAATTCTTTTGCAGAATAATTCCAAATTGAATTCTATTCATGTAACTTTAGCTTATCTAGTTTCAGTAGATACCAGCTAAATTCTTTGACATATAATATAGGTTTAAGAATCTCATTTTGATTCTTTGATGTTTAACATAGTAAATGCTTATACATAGTTCAAACGTTCTTTACTTAGATTTATTCACATGGGTCGAATACTCCAATGGAGTCTTTCGTGTTTGATTTAGTAAATACCATTACTTAATCTAAAACAATATTATAAGATCTTTGTAAATAGATCTTAATACCCAGTATGTACTAAGTTTCGCCTTGGTCCATCATTGATAAATACTTTCAAATCTAAGTCATTAGCATTTGAATGTTATTTCACAATAGAGAGATATGTGTGTGATACACATATGACCAATTAAGTTTTATGTACTCCCACTAAACTTCTTATATATCTATAATAATTATGTACATTTTATGAAACTAAAGTACTTATTAGCTTCACTAAAATGCAGTTCTAATTCCCAATTGCTTGCTTAAATCAGTACTTAGATTTCATAAGCTAGCTTTCCTTTTCAAGTATTTATTTGGATCCACAAATCCTATGACATGCCATGTACATAGTTTCTTCCAACATTTGATTGAGGAATACGTTTTGTCATCCAATTGCCATACGTACCAATATGCAATCATTGCTTGAATTATAGACTTGAGCATTACGATTATGCATGAGGTTTCAACACAATCCAAGCCGTGAATTTGCTTGTAACCTTTAGCAACTAATCTAGCTTTGTGTGTGAACACAATTCCATGTTTGATGGTTTTTATCCTTAAAACCAATTTGCAACCAATAGGTGTTCAATCTATTCTTGCAAATCAACAAAATTTCAATTTTGTCATCAAAACATTAAGTATGTTTTATGGCCTCTAACCATTTAAAACATTGAGTCTATATATAGCCTCTAACCATTTTAGGGTATCTAGGATTCTGAATCTTTGAACTAGCCAAACAGATTCAAACTTATATCACTTTGAGTAAATAAATCCATATTCACTCAAAACCATGTGAAATAATAAAGTCATAAAATCTTTCTTTAGCTTTGAATTCTATTGTCTAGGCGTTCTAACAATAGTTCATATCTTTTGTTACTTTCAACAAGTAAGACTAGCTTGTCTTGAATTGATCTAGAAATCAATCAACTTTCAAAAGTCCATCAAAATAGAGCTTATTAATGTTAACTTGTTGATATGGTCTAAGCAACAATGCCAAAGATTAGTGGAACTCAAATCAAGAGGTTGATTTGAACCTAGTAAAGTTTTTATTGTTAAAGAGTTGTTTGATTTTTAATCAAGCATATTGACTCAACCTGTAAATGACAATTTTATTCAAATAAACAAACAAACAAGCATTGTTTTTGTTCTTCTGAATGTGAGTCTTTCTGTGTTTGAAGCAGAAATTTAGGTATGTTGATTATGGAACAAAATAGCCATTAAGTTCCAGCCTTGAAAGGACTTAAAACAAACTAGATGACCCTACAACTAATGTAGCATTTTCCATGCTTCATTTCCCACTTGTAGGTCATTAGTGTAGCCTAGCTTCCATTGTTTGAGTTATTACCGAAGTAAGAACCTCAAGCGGCATATGTTACACTACTACAAAAATGGGCAAAGAGACCCTTAAGAAAAGACCCTTTGGTTGAGATAACGGGTCTCTTTAATACAAGAGACCCAATATTAGAGATAACGGATCTGTAATGAGTGAAATAGGGTGGGAAAAATAAAATTAGAAAAGCAAGAGACCCGTTACTTAATTTAACGGGTCTCTTATTTATTAGAGGGCCCACAATTTTTCTGCAGAAAATAAAATAGAAGAAGCTAGAGATATGTTATTTAATTTAACGGGTCTCTAGCTTTTTCTTTTTCATGGACCCACAAGACTTCGGAGGAAAAAGAAAAGGAAGGAGTTAAGCTAAAGGTTGGGGTCCAACCTTTTGGTTTTTTCACCCTTTAGGACCTCAACTTTTTTTTTCACCTTTTGGAGACTCATATTCATTTTCCGGCCAGTTAACCATAGTTTAATTCACCGTTAACCATACTATCACTCAAATAATAAATTAAGACAAAGGTTAGGGTCCAACTTTTTGATTTTTTCACCGTTTAGGACCCGAATATTTTTTTCACCTTTTGGGACCTCATATCCATTTTTTGTATACCAACATTATTTACTATAAAAAAAAAAATCAGAAAATGCAAAAAAAAAAAGTTAGCGCTCAAATTAATAATTATAATAATAGTTATTAATATTTTTATTTTTATTTTTATTAATTATTATGTAATAATTGTTATTAATATATTTAACAATAATAATAATAATAATAATAATAATAATAATAATGATAATAATAATAATAATAATAATAATAATAATAATAATAATAATAATAATAATTCATCTTTTCCAAACCCCATCATACAATTAAAACTACATAGTACTCTTCTCCAAACATCATAGATAATATTTACTCATTCATAAGACCTTTAATAGTTGAAACTTAATTTACGTAATCCAATAACAACTTATTTAAATATGTTTATAGAAAATTTGAGGTCGTAAATTTTAATTCGGAGATTTCTGATTAATTTTGATCGAGTTAAGCATAAATCATTTAAGTACCTCGTCAAATATGAGCATCAATAAACCAATTGTCTTTACTCTCATAAAACAATCAAGAACTAGTATGATATATTAACTTGTAATCAAAATCAAAATTCGTTTAAAATTAACCTATTTTTATTAATTTTACGTTTTTGTGTGGACATTATTAATGTTCTTCAAACAAACCACAAACAATTGTGAGGATATACCATCAATGGCAGATCTTCCTAACAACTTGGGTCCCGGGCGGAAAATTCTGTAGTGTATTTTTAGTTCCACCATCCCCGTAAACTTTTGAGTATAATTGTATGAATATCGTACTCTACTATATAAATTGCTTAACTCTTCTATTGTCATTGGACACCATAACCGAATGTATAAAATATGATCAGCTTGTAAGTAATTATTTGCTTCTTTATTCATTAGATTATTTGATACCCAAATCAATTTATATATGGGCTAAGTTTATGAATTACATTACATATTATTTTAATTTGAGCTTATTATATGTTAATGGTTAGAAATTTTAATAATTGAATTGGAATTACATGAAAACTTGAATGAGGTCTCAAAAGGTGAAAAAAGAAAGTTCAGGTCCTGAAAGGTGAAAAAACGAAAAGGTTAGTCCTTAAACTTTTGATTTACTTTAACCTTTTAACCCAAGTACCTAACCTTTTAATGACTCTAGTTAAATTTGGCCGGAAAAGCGAAATGAGGTCCCAAACGGTGAAAAAAAAAGGTATAAGTCCTAAACGGTGAAAAGTTCAAAAGGTTAGACCCCATTTGGTTAACTCGAAAAGGAAGAGACCTTTTTTTTGTTTACCGGGTCTCTAGCTTTTCCTTCTTCAAAAATCTCCAACAACTATGTTTCCTTGAAAGATAAATAAATCAAGGGCTAGATTTTCCATCTCTCTTCCACCGAGCACCTCTCGATCTGATCAACTAGGGTGAGAAAATCTCTGCAATGTTGGAAGCACCTAGAAGCGAACATCCAGAGTTCAACGAGCTAAAATACACTCGCATATCTGAACCAGAAGAACCTATGGCAACTGATTATGCTCAACTTCGAAAAGTTCATCGCTCTTGCCATTTTCCAGGTCTGTAACTTTTTAGCTTCAATTTCTGATATTGTGATGTTTTTGTCGATTTCATTTGAATTTCATGTTGATTTTGCTGCAATTGTGTTGCGTTTTTTCTTGTTTGTTATTGATTTCACGGATTTTAGGGTTTTTTTTTTACTTCTTTGGTTATGTGTTGTGAGATTAGGGTTTTGAGGGATCAATCTTCAGGAGTGTTGTGGGGTTTTTCCGGTGAGATACCTTGGAGGTTTCTTGGTAACTTTTAAAGATTAAACAAGATTGTATTTTTATAGAGAGAGAAAGTAGAGAGAAGGCAGAGCAGCAATTGCCCTAGAATGTATTGATTGTGACCCCTTTTTCTAGGGAAGTGGGAATATTTATAGTACTAGGTTTTTGTGGGAATGACCTAATATTCCCCTTACATGATTGGCTGGGGAATGGTAGGAGGACACGTGTCCTTTCTCCTTACAATTCTCTGGTCCCTTTTAGCAATAGTGGGCTATTTGGGCCTATTGTGCTTAGTCATTCACTTGGGATACATACTAATTAAGCCCTTTTCCAGGTATAGGTTTTATACGTACATTTATACACACTTAAATACATACATTGTAGATACCTAGATTAATACTCATGCCCCGGAGTAGACTTCGTATGATTTCTGCTTAGGGGGCGCAATACGTGCCAGGTGTCACATCCTCATTGGTACACGAAGGCACGGTAATTTTGCCCACAACATTTGCCCCTCAAGAAGGGCATTTCTGGAAACACTTTCCGGGTATCGCTTCTTGACCTTTGATTTGCATCTTCATCTTTGGGTCAGGTGTTGAGGGGGTGACACGTGTCACCTTTCTCCATTTTGCCCCTCCCTATATATATAGAGGGGGGGGGGGGTAAATTTCATTTTTTTACATTTCGTTTTCACAGAGCTCTCATAGGCGATTTCCGGCGTATTCCCACCACCATCAGGCGATTTCCGGCCACCACGAGACTCATCCTTTTCCTAGTCAAACTCATCCTGTTCTTCGCGAAACTCATCCTGTTCTTCGCAAAACTCATCCTGTTCTTCATCGAGTACTTCGCAGATCTTTCAAGGTTAGTTTTCGCCTTTCTTTCTTGTTTTTGTTATCCTCTCGTCACTTTTCTCTTTGTTAGCGGCCGACCTCTTAGTAGGGGTTTGAAGGTTTTATTTAAGATTTTTCCGCCGTTCATCTTTTGTCGGGGCGGACGTCCAATCACGTATTTTTCTTCATTGTTGGTCACTCCTAAGCCGTGCTTCGTTCACTATGCAGAAGGCATGGCTAGAACCAAGCAAACGGCAGATCCTACGCGCCTGCGCTTGCGGGAAGAAGCATCGACACCCCCTAGGGAGAGATATTCTTCCACTGCCTCGGCAGTCGACGAAGAATTTGCCGAACTCTTTCAAGAGATCGACGAGTATGTCGAGGCGGGGGAGCAGGCGGCAAGCTCGTCGGAGGGTACAGCGAGCCAGGCAGTGGGGGAGCCAAGCGTCGCTCCATTGTCAACGGCCGCCGGGGAGCAAGAGGCTGCTCCCCAGCTTGTTAGGCCCAGAGGACGGGAGGAGGCCCAATTGCTTCCGTCAGAGATTCACCCAGACGTGGGCTGGATGCGGTGGCTAGACAGGCACGGAGCCAAGATGAGGGATGACCTCTGTGTGGGGGAAGGGTATCAAATGCGCGTGCCGGCCGGTCTGGACTCGACCGTCAGCCTGCTTGCCGAGGGAGAATTCCCTGTGTATGCCGCATCCATCAAACTCGGCATGAGATTCCCTCTACACCCCTTCGTTGTGGAGGTGTTAGATGGTTTTAACATTGGGGTGGCCCAACTGACCCCCAACTCATGGGCGGATATCTTTGGCTATATTGCCAAATGTGCGCTGAACGACGTGGAGTCGTCCTTCAACGCTTTTCTGCATCTGGTCTCCCTCTCTCGTTCCCCCAGCGCCGCCAAAGGGTGGTTTAATCTGAGCAGCCGTGGTACCTACCAGACAATGTTCGGCAAGCTCAGCAAGTGGAATATGTGGAGAAAGAGGTGGGTCGTGTTTTACACGGACGACCAGGAGATGTATGAGCGGATGAGCCGCTGGAACTGCAACGCCAACTACATGGATCGTGACGAGCCCCTTCCACCCCTTACTGCCGAAGAGTGGGATCAGATAATGGTCCTGCTCAGGGCCAATACTTACCACTTAACAGTGGATAAGAGTTTCCATGTGCCGGCCGAATGGTTGCCGCACATTAGCCAGTTTCGAAACGAGGCCTTTCTAGCGGCCGTAGGCTTAGGATATTCCATGACTCGAGGTTGTATGCCAATTTATGTGCCGCTCTTCCTTGGTCTTATTTATCTTTCTAACTCTGGATTTCTTTTGTTCACAGAGGAAGGAATGAGCAAGCTGTCGGCGGCGGATACCGGGAAGGGCGATATGACCGATTGGATGGCAGACATTTATGAGGCCAAAATGCAGAAAGCCAAGGCCGAGTTGGAGGAGAAGGTGAGTATTCTCTTAGGTTGTTTTTGCAAGTTAAGCTTCCCCCGTCCAGTGTCCACAGTGGACGTCTTTTTAGTGCTCGTCACTTTTTAATGACGGGCCCCTTAGTTAGTGTTTTTCCTGCGGTTGCCAAGGTGCGCCTCGTCACCTTTTAATGACGGGCCCCTTAGTTAGTGTTTCTCTTTACAAGTGACTCGTGGTTGATAGGGTACGCCTCGTCATTTTCTAGACGGGCGTCCTTTTTAATGACGAGCCATTTTTCTATGAGTTCTTGCACTTGATAAGGTACGCCTCGTCATTTTTAAGACGGGCGTCCCTTTTAAATGACGAGCCACTATTTAGTGACTTGTGATTGATAAGGTACGCCTCGTCATTTTGGAGACGGGCGTCTTTTTAATGACGAGCCACTATTTAGTGACTTGTGATTGATAAGGTACGCCTCGTCATTTTGGAGACGGGCGTCCTTTTTAATGACGAGCAACCGTTCTTCGTGTGACTTGTGATTGATAAGGTACGCCTCGTCATTCTGAGACGGGCGTCCTTTTTAATGACGAGCAACCGTTCTTCGTGTGACTTGTGATTGATAAGGTACGCCTCGTCATTTTGAGACGGGCGTCCTTTTTAATGACGAGCCACTTTTCTGTGAGTGACTTGTGATTGATAAGGTACGCCTCGTCATTCTGAGACGGGCGTCCTTTTTAATGACGAGCCACTATTCTGTGAGTGACTTGTCATTGATAAGGTACGCCTCGTCATTTTGAGACGGGCGTCCTTTTTAATGACGAGCCACCTTTCTGTGAGTGACTTGTGATTGATAAGGTACGCCTCGTCATTTTTAGATGGGCGTCTTTTTTAATGACGAGCCACTATCTGGTGAGTGACTTGTGATTGATGAGGTACGCCTCGTCATTTTTAAGATGGGCGTCCTTTTTAATGACGAGCCACTATCTGGTGTGTGACTTGTGATTGATGAGGTACGCCTCGTCATTTTTAAGATGGGCGTCCTTTTTAATGACGAGCCACTATCTGGTGAGTGACTTGTGATTGATGAGGTACGCCTCGTCATTTTTAAGATGGGCGTCCTTTTTAATGACGAGCCACTATCTGATGAGTGACTTGTGATTGATAAGGCACGCTTCGTCATTTTTAAGATGGGCGTCCTTTTTAATGACGAGCCACTATCTGGTGAGTGACTTGTGATTGATAAGGCACGCTTCGTCATTTTTAAGATGTCCTTTTTAATGACGAGCCACTATATGGTGAGTGACTTGTGATTGATGACGAGGCTTAATATTTGACTGTCCTTTACTTTCTTTTTTAGCAAGCTAAGGACGCGGCTAGGGCGTCAGGGAAGAAGAAGGGGACGACTCTGTCCCAGCTGAAGAAGAGAGCTGGGCCAGCTGGCTCGGAGACCCCGAGTACCTTCAAGAAGCCAAAACCCCTACCCCGCCGTCTCGTGAAGAAAGACGAGTCGAAGGTTGCTGAGGGGGGATGCCCTGATGACGAAGAGATGGGCGTGGACAAGCCGTCTCTGGTGGTGGACTTGGTGTCCAAATCGAGGTCCGGTGGGCATCCGGACGAGCTGGAGGACCCTCTTTCTGGAATCCCGGCCGACGTCCGCTCTCAGATACCTGCGGAGGTGGCCCGCCGAGCTAGGTCTTCGGGCGGTAAGTATTATTCGAACGTCGTTCAGACGTATCGAGCCTCCTCTGGCAGTTCTTCTTACTCTCCGCGTCATCCTAAGGCCGTTGTTTTTCCTATAGCCAAAGACAAAGGGAAGGATGCAGCTGCTGCTGAGGACGAGAACGTACCTGCTACTCCCCACTGTTCGTCAAAGGATAGGGTGGCTATATGCCGCAAGGTTTTTATGGCCGTCCCCGCAGAGTATGTTGCTTCTCTTCCTGGCCGCAAGACTGACGCCCAGTTTGGTGCGATCCAGGCCACTCTTCTCGACGTAAGTCTATTTCCAACTTGCTTGTACTTGTCTTCTCTTTTAGTCGTTTACTAACATGTAGCTCCTTTTGCAGTTGTTCTGCCGCATGGAGTTCTGCAAGAGTTGGAAGACCCGCACTGCTGAGGAGCTCAAAGCTCAGGTGGCTGAGTCCACCCACCATGGCGACTATGCGTTCAAATCCATTGAAGAGGTCCGCCTGCAGATGCAGACGACCATAGACCTTCAAGCAAAGGAGGTAGCTGCGTTGAGATCTGACAAGGCCGAGCTGCTTAAGAAGATCTTGGCGCAGGATAAAGACATGGTGGCAATGGTCGAGGAGGCCAAGACAGCAGCGGCGGAAATACGGACGCTTCAGGACCAGTTGCGGGAGTACCCTCAGGTCAAAGAGGCGGCTGAGGAGGCCGAGCATCTTCGTGGGGAGCTAGAGACGGCCAGATCGCAAGTTCGCACCTTGCGTGAGCGTCTCCTGGAATCCTATGATCAGGGGGAACAAGCGACCAAGGACGCTGTTAAGCACGCCTGGGAGAGCCACATGTCAGAGTATGATCTTGCGTGGTTCCAGCGGCGAATGGAACATAGTGCCGCTGTGTTGGCTGCTGAAAGTCTTGGTCAGCCGCCCCCTGAGTTTGTATCCTCCGATGACGAGGACGATGCGGCCGCTCCCTGATTTGCTTCCTTGTGTATTATTCCAGCAAAAATTTATTTAAGTGTTCTCATGCCTAAGGGCAAAAACAATTATTTTGTTATATTTGGCGCCGCTGGCGTCTGTACCATCGTGCCTGCTGAGCACTCAACAATTTGTTTTGAATATTTGGCCACCTTTGCACGCCTCTTGCGGGCGTTGTTCTATAAATAGGCTATTTTTGTTCTTTTATCTCGCATTTATTTGTTCTTCATCATTTGATTATTCCTTAGTCTATAGGCTTAATCAATAGGTATGGTAGCCAAGGTGCAACTGAGTGTACACTAAGCACGTTGGTGCCGCAGGCAACTGAGCATGCGCTAGGCACTACTATGGTCGTCTCTTTCTTTGGCGAGTATGTCTATAACGTTATTGATTGACGCGAGTCAATCAATAGGTATGATTGCCGCTAGACATGCTCGTCAAATGGACTGGACGGCCAAATATTCGTGCCGCCGAACTTCTGAGCAAACAACCCTTGTTTCGAAGTTAATCGTGCCGCTGAACTTTTGAGCGAACAACCTTTGTTTCGAAGTTGTTGGTGCCGCTGGCAACTGAGCATGTGCTAGGCCTCACTGTGGTCGTCGTTTTTTTTTTTTTTTTTTGGTGAGCGTGTCTATAACGATATTGATTGACGCAAGTCAATCAATAGGTATGATTGCCGCTAGACATGCTCGTCAAATGGACTGGTCGGCCAAACGTGCATGCCGCCGCACTTTTCAGCAAACAACCTGTTTCAAATTATTGGTGCCGCAGGCAAACGATCATCCGCTAGGCACTACTGGGGTCGTCTCTTTCTTTGGCGAGCATGTCTATAACGTTATTGATTGACGCAAGTCAATCAATAGGTATGATTGCCGCTAGACATGCTCGTCAAATGGACTGGACGGCCAAATATTCGTGCCGCCGCCCTTTTGTTTCAACGTTGTTCATGCCGCTAAGCCTTTGAGCAAACAACCTATGTTTCAAAGTTGTTCATGCCGCTGAGCTTTTGAGCAAACAACCTATGTTTCAAAGTTGTTCATGCCGCTGAGCTTTTGAGCAAACAACCTATGTTTCAAAGTTGTTCATGCCGCTGAGCTTTTGAGCAAACAACCTATGTTTCAAAGTTGTTCATGCCGCTGAGCTTTTGAGCAAACAACCTATGATTTAAGGTTTATTTGTGCCGCTGGCACTTACTATGCCGTACTGGTCGGCCAGCGGCTTGCTATACTGGGAAGGGAGTTGGATAGGTGATCAGCCTACAACTTGGTGCTAATCTGGGCCACTTCTTAGGCTTCAAACAATTAGTCTTGCCGAGAATTTTTGCTAATCTGGGCCACTTCTCAGGCCGTCATACAATTAGGCTTTGGTTATGCATTGGAGTGTATATTTTTATATTCATTGTTCGAGCAATAAATATTGTGAGACAAAATAGAGTAGTATTATTTATAACTTTGCAAGGCGAATTTAGCCGGTTACAAAAGTAATTACTACCCTACTATGACCATTAGAGGCCGCCCCTCGGGCAATGGATCGTGGTAAGTAAGACAAGGCTTAGCACATATCTAGAAGAAATACTTCTTGAGATTGTCGGCATTCCAAGTGCGCAAAATAGGCCGGCCTTGCATGTCTTGAATGCGGTAGGTTCCATCTCTAACCTCATCATAGATCTCGTAAGGTCCCTCCCAAGTGGGCGTCAGCTTACCCTGTTCATTTGCTCGTCCTGTGGACTCCATTTTCCCGAGGACAAAATCTCCCACTTTGAGCACTCTATTAGAGACTCTCTTTATGTATTCTCTTGCCATCCTTATCTTGTACAGCTGTTGTCTGAGCGCTGCATTTCCTCTAACCTCGGGCAGAAAGTCCAAGGCTGCTTTCATTGTCTCCCAGTTGGCATTTTCGTCGTACAGCATGACTCTCAACGTCGGTTCACACATTTCTATGGGCAGGACAGCCTCGGCGCCATAGGCTAGCAAGAAGGGTGTTTCACCGGTTGAATTCTTAGCCGTAGTGCGGATGGACCATAAGACATTTGGCAGCTCATCAGCCCATAGACCTTTGGCTTCGTCAAGCTTCTTTTTCATTCCTTCGGAGATAATTTTGTTGAACGCCTCAACCTAACCATTGGCTTGGGGTCGTCTGACTGATGCAAAACAAGTGTGTATACCGTGATCTGCCAGCCACTCTTTCAGCTTAGGCGTCTCAAACTGGGGCCCATTATCAAAGACGATAGCCTGTGGAATCCCAAAGCGAGTCATGATGTTCTTCCAAATGAATGCTCTCACATCAGTAGTTTTTTTGTTTTTGAGCGCTTCTGCCTCCACCCATTTGGTGAAGTAATCTACAGCAACGATGACATAACGCCTTCCTCCTGGTGCGGTCGTAAATGGGCCTAGAAGATCCATCCCCCATTTAGCGAATGGAATTGGGCTTGTAATGGGCGTCAGAACTCGTGCTGGTTGGTGTATTAGGTGAGAAAAGCGCTGGCATTTGTCACACTTCTTGACCAGTGAGATTGTGTCCTCCTTAAGAGTCGGCCAGTAATAGCCGGTTCGAAGTGCCTTTTCAGCCAAAGCCCTTCCACCAATATGCGAGCTGCACAACCCCTGATGAAGGTCTTCTAGAATTTCCTGCCCCTTCTCAGGTGTTACACATCTTAACAAAGGACGGGAGTAGGCCTTTTTATAGAGGGTGCCGTTCCACATTTCAAACCAAGAACATTTCTTTTGAAGTTTTGCCGCTTCCCTTGAGTCTTCGGGCAAGACTCCATTCATTTTGAAGTTCACTATGTCATCCATCCATGTGGACGTTCTGTCAAGAGTTTCCACCTCCATTTGCTCAACACTTTTGTGCTCTTTTACCTCCCAAAACACGTGCCGAGGGGTATCACAAGACGCTGAACTTGCCAACTTTGACAGGGCATCAGCTTGGTTATTTTCCGAGCGAGGGACTTGCCTTACTTCAAAACTTTTCAGTGGCTCTACTTCCTGATGGACGGCCTGCATGTATTTGACCATAGTCGGATCCCTAGCTTCGTAGGTCCCATTAACTTGGCTCACAATCAGTTGGGAGTCAGATAGTGCTACAATATCCTCGGCGCCTGCCGCCTTACACATTTTAATGCCACAAAGCAGAGCTTCATATTCGGCTTCATTATTTGACGCCTGGAAGTTAAATCGCATAGCATACTCAAAAGTATCTCCTTCTGGGGAGTGACAGATTATCCCTGCTCCACATCCATTCTGTGTGGATGAGCCGTCTACATACACTGTCCACACCGTATTTGTATTCTTGGCAAAGTCTGGCCTCGTCATTTCAACAATAAAGTCGGCACATGCCTGCCCCTTGACAGCTTTCCTCGGCTCATAGGTGATATCAAAGGCGTTCAGCTCTATTGCCCAATTTAGCATTCGTCCTGACGCCTCCAGCTTTGTGAAGGGCAATTTGAGCGGTTGATCTGTGTAGACCACTATTTTGTGAGCTAAGAAATAAGGACGGAGCTTTTTGCTGGCCATGAATAGAGCTAAGCCAAACTGTAGGGTATCTAACTTCAGCATTTTGAAGAACATGACTGACAAAATATACCGGCATCTGTATTCCCTCCCTTTCTGTCAGTAGAACGGCACTCAACGAGTGCTCGGACACAGCGAGATACATGTACAAAGTCTCTCCTAGCAAGGGGCTAACAAGACGAGGCAAGGTATGCAAGTGCTCCTTTAATCTGAACAATGCCGCCTCGGCCTCGTCCGACCATTCAAACTTGGCCTTCTTTTTGACAGACCTGAAAAAGTAGTGGCACTTGTCTCCAGCCCTGGAAAGGAATCTACCCAGGGCGGCCAAGCAACCTGTGAGCCGCTGGACCTCCTTCACTGTCTTTGGTAAGCTCATATCAATTACTGCCTGGATTTTGTCTGGGTTGGCTTCAATTCCTCTTTCATCAATCAAGAAACCTAAGAATTTGCCTGCCGTCACCCCGAACACACACTTCTTAGGGTTCAACCTCATGTTGTAAGCTCGAATAGTCTCAAATGTCTCCCTGAGATCAGTTATGTGCGCCGCCCTCAGCTTACTTTTTACGATCATATCGTCAATGTAAGCTTCAATATTCCTGCCGAGCTGCTTGATGAACACAGTGTTAATAAGACGCTGAAAGGTGGCCGGTGCATTCTTTAAACCAAACGGCATCACCTTGTAGCAGTAAAGGCCTTGTTCAGTAACAAATGACGTTTTTTCCTGGTCGTCAGGCCACAACGGAATCTGGTGAAACCCTGAGTAGGCATCCATAAAGCTCATCATAGCATGCCCTGCTGTAGAGTCGACGAGCCGGTCAATCTTGGGCAGTGGGAAGCTGTCCTTTGGACATGCCTTATTGAGGTTGGTGTAGTCAACACACATTCTCCAGGTACCATTAGGTTTTTTGACGAGGACCACGTTAGCAACCCAATCGGGGTACTGACTAGGCCTGACGAACCCAGCCTCCATCAACTTTTGTATTTCCGTGGCTGCCGCCTGATTTCTATCTTCCCCATGGTTCCTTTTCTTCTGACGAACCGGTTTGAAGTTTGGGTCCACATTCAGCTTATGGACGGCTACAGCAGGGTCAATACCCGGCATTTCGTCCACTGTGAAAGCAAAGATATCTTCAAATTCTCTCAAAAGGTGGACCAACTCTGCCGCCAGCGGGTCGTCAGGAGAAATCCCGATGGGCACTACTCTGTCAGGTTTATCTGTGTTTAATACCACATTGAAATGGGCCCCAACAGGCTCTGGACGTCTCTCTTCCATGTGCCCTGCTGAGATAGTTAATGTTTCTTTGACGACCTTGGGTTGCGTGTCGCCACATTTTCGTTTGTTGCTCGATGTCCCTTTCTCTTCACCCGTCCCCCATGCTTTTGGACTCAAGGTGGTTAGGTAGCAATCTCTATCTTGTTGCTGGTCACCATGTATAGTGCTGACGCTCCCATCGTCACAAATGAACTTAAGAAGCATCAGATGAGTCACAATGACAGCCTTTGCCCTGTTCAACGTGGGACGCCCCAAGATGATGTTATATGCCGTCAGATCTTTCACTATGAGAAAACGGACATCCATTTGCCGAGATTCCTTTTTATTTCCCATCCTCAGAGGAAGGGTAATTATGTCGACTGGGTGGATGACACTACCTCCGAAGCCTATAATGGGATAGTGGATTTTCTCAATCTTTGAGGGATCATGTTGCAGCCGATTCAAGCACTCTAGACTAATTATGTCCGACGAACTTCCTGTATCAACCAAAATACGCCTAACCCTTAGGTTAGCAACTTTTAACTCAATTACCAAAGGATCATCATGCGGGGTGGAGATTTTCCCACGGTCGGCCTCGCCGATTTCAACTTTTGGAAACGGGTCAACTGTGGCCTTGCCGGACAGCATCACTTGCCCCAATCGCTTGGCATAATCCTTCTGGCCCCGCATGGTCGGCCCGCCGGCGGCCAATCCACCTGAGATGACTGCCACGCACTCTGGGTCGGTACGATTCCCATCTTCCTCCGAGGGAGGGGATTTGTTTTTCTTGTAGAAGGGTTTGCCAGAACCTCCCGTGTTCCTGCTGATATAACTTTTTAAGAACCCCTTGGTGGCTAGGCCATCCAATGCCCTTTTCAAGCTCTTACATTCATTGGGGTCATGCCCAATGTCACTGTGAAAGTGACAGTACAGTTTGGGGTCCCTACTTTCTGGTGGCGACTTCATGGAAAATGGACGATCAATGTCATATTTGGACCCGACGTCCATCAGAATTGTGTACATGTCTGTGTTATACTCGAATCGCTCCCGATCATAAGTTCTGGGCCGTTTCTGACCTGCCGCTCCGGGGGCCCTCTCTGACTCTTTTGCAATAGCCCACGTCCCGTTAGGCCGGTTCTTCTTTTCGAATTTCTCCTTTTTTGCCGCTAGCTCGGCGGTATCACTTCCTCTGGGGTCTTTCGGGACGCTGCAAATCTCTGTTGCATGAATGAAGGCCTCGGCCTCATCCAGCACTTCTGCCATTGTTCGGACGCTTTTCTTTACCAGATCAAACTTGAAAGAGCCCTTTTTAAGCCCTCGAATGAAGTTATCGAATGCAACACCATCTGGCAAATCCGGAATTTGCCCTGCCTCTAGATTGAATCTCTTCACATAACTCCTCAGGGACTCGTCCTTCCCTTGCTGAATCCTACTCAGATGCATGCTCGTCTTCTTCTCTTCCTTGTGAGCCATGAACCGAGTAGAGAACAATAGCTCGAGCTCCGAAAAAGAGCGAATAGTTCCGGCTGGAAGTCTCTCGAACCACTTAGAGGCTACTCCTTTGAGTGTGCCCGGAAAATACTTACACCAGGTTGAGTCAGTTGTTCCTTGGACATACATGTGATGCCGGTAAACCAAGAGGTGCATGTCCGGATCTGTGGTACTATCGTAAGCATCAATGTTGGGCGGCTTGACTTTGGGTTCCCTCGGGGCTCTCATGATGGAGTCTGCAAAAGGAGTGGTGTGCCCTAGGGCCATGTTGGACACCCCCTCCTGAATGTGATATACAGGGTCTTGACGCCTTGAGTAGGGTAGCCGCTGGGAGGACTCGCGTCCGCGAGTTTGACGGGTTGGACGGGTGGCCCCTGGACGCGCCTGGCTCAGATGCGTATAAGTTGGATGAGGGAGAGGTCTATCCGGCATGACGGGGGTTGACCCAGTGTCAGAAAGTTCAGACTCAGAGTCAGGCAACTGCTCTGCGCGTGGCTGCTCACGTCCTCGGGACGTTTCTCCGATCAGCCGCCGTGGCATTCGGCGTGGTAGGTAAGACATTGCCTGATTGGGCTGACTTGTTGGCGGCTGTCTCCTTAGGTCCTCGCCTGTCAGCCTGGTCCAGACATTTGGGGGGCGCAAAGAAAGTGTTGGCCTATTGCTTGCCGGCCTCTCATGATTTGCAGCCACAGCAGTGGTGTAGATCAGCATACTCTTCTGTACCTCAGCATTAACTGTCTTTCCCACATCAGCTTGGAACTCAGCCAAAATTGCCCGAAGAGCACCCACAGAGACAGGCATATCAGGGTTCTCCTCTATTACCGTATCCACCCGAGGATCCAGGTGTCCTCCAGGAGGGGTGCGATTGGCCTGGTCGTCCTCCTCGCTGAGCACCTCTACCTCGGCAGTGTGACGAGGGGTGTGCCCGGCCGCAAATATACGCGCGGCATCTTCGGTGATTCTTGTGGCCGGCGTATGATGTTCAGTCGGCATTTCTCTTTCGAGGGGTGGCCGCTCTACTCGCGTAGGCCGCCCAGCATCGTTGTCCTGTCGTTGATCTTCCATGTTACCGTACCTCCCCACAGACGGCGCCAAATGTTGTGGGGTTTTTCCGGTGAGATACCTTGGAGGTTTCTTGGTAACTTTTAAAGATTAAACAAGATTGTATTTTTATAGAGAGAGAAAGTAGAGAGAAGGCGGAGCAGCAATTGCCCTAGAATGTATTGATTGTGACCCCTTTTTCTAGGGAAGTGGGAATATTTATAGTACTAGGTTTTTGTGGGAATGACCTAATATTCCCCTTACATGATTGGCTGGGGAATGGGAGGAGGACACGTGTCCTTTCTCCTTACAATTCTCTGGTCCCTTTTAGCAATAGTGGGCTATTTGGGCCTATTGTGCTTAGTCATTCACTTGGGATACATACTAATTAAGCCCTTTTCCAGGTATAGGTTTTATACGTACATTTATACACACTTAAATACATACATTGTAGATACCTAGATTAATACTCATGCCCCGGAGTAGACTTCGTATGATTTCTGCTTAGGGGGCGCAATACGTGCCAGGTGTCACATCCTCATTGGTACACGAAGGCACCGTAATTTTGCCCACAACAAGGAGGATTTGGATTTCAGATTGGTTTAAATGTTTCAGGGTATAAAGTTAATCGAGGAACTAATCGGAATATGATTGAATTTTGTTATTTTTGTGTGTTTCTTCTACGAAATTAGTAGTGTGTGAATGTAAGAACTATTGTTGTAATGTGACTAGTCGTACTTGGTTTTGTTAGTTTCTTTGTTTGATGTGAATTGTGAAATCTACTAATTCCGTATTGCTACTAGTTCTACAAATGTTGGATTTGTACCTAACTTGAGTCAAATGGAACTGTCTAATTTTATTCTCTAATGCCACTAGGAAAGGCCTATGAAAATTGGTAGAGCTTGAGCCAAATAGGGGAGGTAATGAATAATGATGATTTGGTCATAGGTTTCAAGTTAAGGGTTAATGTTTTGAAAATAGAAATTAACAATTTACTTTATGATTCTAGTTGTAGGTTATAGGTTGTACGTTCCTTATTAAATTTTGGTGTGGTGGGTGCTTCTCGTCTTGCAGAAGAGTACATTTATTTTTTCTGATTTAGATTCCATTATAAGAGATCATGTTGGGTTATGCTGGTTAGCATTGGAGTGTTTTTTATTCTGCTGCTTCTCCTAGTTTGTTCAATTCTGTTTTGCTCTTATTGGTAGTCATTTTTTATTCTGTTTTGCTCTTACTGGTGACTGTTTAAGAATTTTATTTATTTGGGTATATAGCTCAAGCAAGGCCTTCTGTTACGGAGGAAAGTGTTGTACAGTGGGCTAAAAATGACAAGAGAAGATTACTTGATGCTGTTATAGCGTTGGAGATTTAGATAAGACTATAAAGTACATTTCCAACTTTAACATCTGCAAATTTCAGATTGCTTATTATGAAGCAGATGCCTAATTATTGTGAGAAAACTGTAGATTCTATACGGAGTGCCTTGGCATGAAGGTATTGCGAAAAGAGACATCCCAGAGGAAAGATATTCAAATGCCTTTCTTGGTTTTGGACCCGAAGAGTCACATTTTACGGTTGAACTTTCATACAGTAAGCTATCTGGCTTTAAATCCATCTTTTTACAATGAACATATAGACCTATCATTTTGTTGACATCCCTTTGCTACCGTATACTTGCTCATTTTTGTTCTGTGCGTAGTGCATCTTAAATAACAATGTGTTGCAATTAAAACAATGGTTGCAGACTATGGAGTTGACAAATATGATATTGGGACTGGTTTTGGTCACTTAATAGCAGAAGATATTACTAAAATTTTCATATCCTTAATCTTATCTAGTGATGTAGCCAAACTTATTACTTCAAACTATATTGCTTTAGATACATACTATTTCCTTTGTGGTTGTTAATCCATTCCTCCACCCCCACAAAGGACACTAACTCACTTTCGATGGTTAAATAAGCATCTGATTTCTTTTATTGTATAGTTACAATACATTTTTTATACTTGAACTTACTTATGAAGAATTTAAGTTGGTGTCTGAATCTGGAGATCCTCTTGTGTGTTTTACTTCCACTTTAAGTAACTCAGTCATCAATGGGTAAAAGTCCAAGCTAGTATCAGACTCGACTATGTTATGAAAAAGTCCATTGTTTTTGTTTGAAATGAAGTATCAAGTTTCCATGCCATATCTAGTGTTAAGGATCCAACACACCAGTACTTTAGGTGGAAATGAAGAATTCGAGTAACTTAGCCTTCACATTAATGCTAAAAGAAACAGAGTATTTGATTTGTATCCAAATATTTGTGACTGCAATTTATGATTATTTGTAGCCGATCTGTTTGTCCTAGATAGTGTGGTTATTTACAGTTTTCCAATGTCTTGGTTCTAATTTTTTTTCCTCTGATTAACACAGTCCCACAAACATAGTATACCCATCTTGTTGCATTTCATGCTCACTTCTACATGGAGCCAGAGACCTCAGATAGTGGTTCGATGACAATTGGGGCTGCTGGTGGTCGTGGAGGTATCGCTTCAGCAGGCGGGCGAAGTACAAGATCTCCTACTTCTAATTAAATTGTGCTACCTCTTCCTGGCCTGAAAGAGAAAGTTAAGAATGTCATGTTTTAAGAACGTTACTGTTGGGCCTCGGAGCCTCAGAGTTTGGCTATTGAATGGTATATTGCGTGGTCTGCTTTTGTGTGTTATGTGACTTATTGGTATTTGATCACTTCTCTTTCAAGTACTTTGACTACATTGTTTTCTTTCATTTATATTGTCTGACATCTTGTGAGCTGAATTATGAATTTGCTATGAAGATTTTCTCCATACCCACCTTGACCATGCACACTTGGGCATATATTATGGCAGACTTGTGCACCAGCATTGTGGTTGCGTTTTGTCACTGTAAAAGGTAGGTTTGAAGAATCTGCTAGTTTCTCTGCGTATCTCTTCATACTTAGTTGCAAGACTGCTTGCTATCTTGTCTTTTGGCGAATAGTTTTGTTCAAAGGGAGTCGAAAATATTCCGTGTCATTCCTGTAGCCAAATGACAACTATTTTTTGGAGCTTCTGCAAGATCTTTGGGTATTGTTCAAGTATACTTGTGTTTCCCTAATTCCTGAATTTTAGCTAATTTTCTTTTGATAGTTGCTGCGTAATTTTGAATTTGAACTTTTCTTTTTATAATAAATTCACCGTCCATGTTCATAAAGGTTTGTCTTTTATTACCGAATTGCAAACAAGTACATCTTAAATCTTACACTGTTGTTGTAATTCTACTCCTTAACTGTCATTCTTACTTGGATACAGTAAACTGAAGTATGGAACTTTTAATAGTGCAAGCTACTCGGGGTATTGAAAGCTTCTGAAAAAATAGTGCTCAGTATTATAAATGTCATATTTCTGCAATATTATCCCCTGAATCCTGATACGATATTGTTTTAGTAGAAAGATTATGTTATTTTCCATATTCCATTATGCGTGAATTAGTGTCTGGTGAATGAACAAGATATCCATGTTGCTCGTTTTAGATGACTTCCTGTGAAATAAATTTTTCTTTGGAAAATTAACTTTGATATCCACTGATCCTCAATCATTTGTAACAAGCATCAATTGTTTTGACCACCAACAGTATATTATGAACCTCCAAACCAGGCTCTGAAAACTTATAAATGGACATCCAGTTTGTTCTATGAGTTCCGAATGGGGTATGAAGTGATGTTATGTGGGTTTGCTGCTGCAACAGGCCCCTGGTGGTGGTTTTTTTTGTTGTGGATCAGTGGGATTGCAGTCCTGTTAGAATTTCAGTTGGTTGGTGTTGTTGGATGGCTACCTGCTATTATTTTTGGAGTTTTCTTGGTGCCTTAATGTTGATGCCCTTTAGTTTAGGCAACCAAATAAATTGCCCTTAATATATTGCTGGTTGGTATTCAAAGTTTCATTCAGCTGTTTATATTTTTCTCATCATTCATGGTATCGTAAATCGGTAAATGAGTCGATTTTCTTAAATATCCTTTGTTTAACTACTAATTATGCTACTTATTACAGTTTTATGAAGAAACTTATTCATCAGAAAATGAGGATGAGGTTAGAGACATGTGGGTCGAGTATTTGCTCAAGAATGAAGCAGATGAAGAAAACCAAGTGTGAGGGGGTCGAAAAAGCACGAGGCTAATGCGTGACCTCGTTCCTCGTGGGCGTGACGTTGTCAGATCAAGTGTAATTAGATTTCCTGTGAGTTTACACCCAATTGACTAGTAATATAGGAGTCGCCATTCAGTTTTTAACGACAATGAGAAAAACTGACAAAACCCGGTTATCGTGACATAAAGGGAGTGCAATTATGTTCGACCACGACGGCCATAGGTTCCCTTGTGATCCCTGGTGTGGGGATCGCTCAACGTACACCCGCAGGGCAGAGATTGAGAGTTCGGGGGACTGTGACTACCGAGAGAAGTGCTCATCGATAATACTCCAGAGGCAGGTTATCCTTACCTTTCGTTGGTTGACACTTTAGATTTTAACCCTTGGGTGTTCATTTGTCATGCGCCATTTTGCTTAATGTTGGCGAGGTAGTTAGTTGGGGAGATCGAATTTTCATGTTTGCAAGACTAGAATCATTAGTGCGGCTTCTCTCTTAGTGTGTATTTCTTTACCCCGATGGTAGCCTTATGGCACACCGATTTGGGTATTTTCATGGTTCTTCATGTTGCATTCATGGAAAATCTTTTAGTCCGTACTTAGGAGTACTTCAAGGAGCGAGTGGATCAAGAGGACTATGATAGTCGTGACCCAATATGATCATAAGCCTTGAGGCCACTAATCTTTTTTTTTTCAATGGTATTGACACCTCAGGCTCACTTTGGGGGTTGTGCGACTATGGAGGAATGATTTTCAGAATGTGACTGTTTCCATTTTGCAAATACTTGAATTACATAATATATATTCTTTTTATTGGTGAGAGAGAGTATTGAGGCCGTAGATTCTTAGCAAGGGATGACCATTACATATGGGTGCTTATTGATTTCTTTTAATTGTTAGGAAGGGAGACTCAATATGGTTTAACCTTTTAACTTGCAGAACGACACCAAGCATTAGGACCGATTCTATGTATAAGACAACTAAGACTTAGGATTTAGATTGTACTTTGGCATAGCCTAGTCTAGACTCGGATTTATTTATTTTTTATTCGAACATTATTTTTTGAAAACTTTAAATACTTTGCCCATGTGACATTCAAGGTTATTTTAATTAGCATGTTCGGTTTTAGTGCCGAACATTGTCGTCATAGGAGGCCTAATGACGACACAAGGAGTTGTTTATTTTATAAGTCGTTTTTAGAATCGAGTGCCTTTTTTCATATGTCCTTGTAGCAAATTCGTTATGATTTTTTATTGCTACGTATATTTTGTGCGTGGGTACCGAGGCTGTTGTGCCTGACCAAGAGGCCAGGCAGCAACTTCGGCGCCCAGCAGGGGCGTTGAAATATTTGGCGCCCAGCCAGGGGCGCTGAAAATGCGTCCCTGACTGGTACTCGTATTCTGTTCGTCTATCTTTTTTCGTATATACGACTTAATTTGCGTGCTTGCCTAATAACGTCCTTTGCGCGTTGTGCAGCGTCGTGGGATCCGTTACAGACTGTCCTGGGCGTCGCTTATTTTTGTGGCGATCGCCCGTGATTGCGGAACACGTACTTTGGTATAACTCTTAGGCCAACGGGTGTTTATGAATGTTTGGGCAATTTTTATGGTCGTTGGTTTTCTAGCATTATTTGTCACACACAATCACATAATTCGCTACACATAACTAACATTACAACATGAAGCAAAATAATATGTCACGTAGTTTATGATAGGTTTCTATGGGTAATATTTGCGCCGGCTTGGTACCGCTTCTATCGTAGATCCAACACATGCCCCGGTCGGGGTAGTGCAATCAACAGACGAATTTCGTCCCAAGAGGCCAATCACGATGTAAGCCAAGGGGCATGCACCAATGAGAGGGACCTAATGGGCGAGCGATTGGGTTTGGGACAGGTGTACTACTAGCGACAAGTGCCGAGTGGACAACATTCGAAGCGTATGCACCCCCCGGATGGCGATGGGTATCCTTATTCCCAACTCCTGAGATGAAAAATGCCAAGGGAGCCAAGATTCGTTATGCGGTTCTGTCCGTTCACATTAATATGGTGATTTTCAGGTCGTCCCAACTTGATAGGGAAATAAACGCGGGGTAGGATCGTTTCACCCTTCGGCTATTTTGATTACCTACGAGCACGAGTATTTCATTAAATCCCCAGCGGAGTCGCCATTGTGAGGGGGTCGAAAAAGCACGAGGCTAATGCGTGACCTCGTCCCTCGTAGGCGTGACGTTGTCAGATCAAGTGTAATTAGATTTCCTGTGAATTTACACCCAATTGACTAGTAATATAGGAGTCGCCATTGAGTTTTTAACGACAATGAGATAAACTGACAAAACCAGGTTATCATGACATAAAGGGAGTGCAATTATGTTCGACCACGACGGCCATAGGTTCCCTTGTGATCCCTGTTGTGGGGATCGCACAACGTACACTCGGAGGGCAGAGATTGAGAGTTCGGGAGACTGTGACTACCGAGAGGAGTGCTCATCGATAATACTCCAGAGGCATGTTATCCTTACCAGCTCAGCATAAATAATTAAAAGGGACATGTGTTAAACTATTAAACTAATCTGAATTGATTTTAGCAATATGCAACACATAATACTAAATCGAACGTGATTATCTTATTTAGATTGATTTAAGGTACATAGCATGATAATTCAATTGTCTAAGGTATTATCTTTTTAGGCGTGATAGATCAATCAAATTAATAGTTTTGACAATTTTATAAAAGGGTGATAAAAGCAATTAAATCATATGAGGGACACATTACAACACACCCTTGAGAGGTGCGTTGTGGTTCTCAGAAAACTAACCACTTTGTCTTTGCTATTTCTCCTTTTATTTAATGAATCTCTGGTTTCCAAGCAATGTTCCAGTATTTAGGCTTAATTCATCGGCTACAAGGGCAAGATGCGTTCTGTTCGACGTCGGGTTTTAGGCTGTATTTATAGGAAAAGAGTGTGTGGAAAGATAGATCTTAAGATACGAATCCAAAAAGAATCCGGAAATAAAATGGCCCCAGGTATTTTCAGCGCCCAGATCCAGGCGTTGAAAATAGGATCTGGGCCGAGCTTTTTGTCAAATTTGGACTCTTAAACACGGAGCTTTTGAGACTTATTCGAGTCTTTTAGTAAGTATTAACTTATGACGGAATGCGTATGGGCCCGTTACGAACTCTAGGTTCGTAAGGAATTTAATTAATACGTAACTCTTATTTTCGAATTATAGCAGGAATAGAATTCCTTTTGCCAATTCTATCTCTTTTAGGATTTATGTTGGAGTGCAACACCTAATTCTGACAGGTTTCTATCTTTTATGACTTTGCCACTTTTAACAACTACTTCTTACGGCAGTTACCATTCTTAGCAGGTTTCTATAAATAGCAGTTTTGACTGAAATGAAAGGGTGATTGAGATTCGTTATTTTATAGGAGATGCGTTGTCAAGTGGAGATTTACGTTCTCATCATCGAACCTTCCCTTTCGGGAATGGGGACAAAAGTAGGTGTCTACACCAAGTTGATGGTATGAAAATAACTCCACGAGTTTCGGTTCCAATTGTTGGTAAATTGGCATGAATGATTATAATTTGAAATTGATTTTTGTTTTACGTTTTTGGAAATTGCGATGTAAATCTTTGACGTTTATGCAAATTACTATTTATGTAAAAGCTTGTGTTTTGAGCATTACTTGTGGGAATATTTTTTTTTTGTAATATATGGATTATGGAATCGTTCTCGAATTATTACAAATTATGTATTATAGCAGCTGTGGTTTTGTGCGTTTGATTCCTGCTGCCCGATATTTATAGAGGTGTAAACGCAGGTGTATTATGTATGTTAATTCTGAATTGGCGTAGCTGGCTTCTGCTATTATCGATTTTTTTTTAAAAAAAAAAAGGTTGCAAAGAGACCCGTCAGGTGTAATAAAGGCTCTCTAGTTATAATAATAAAAAATTCAAAGAGACCCCATATCTAAGATACGAGGTCTTAATTTGTGAAAAATAATAATAATAAAAATAACAAAGAGACCCCCTAAAAATATGAGGTCTTAACTGCTTTAATAAATAAAAATAAAAATATTCAAAGAGACCTCCTATCTTACTTATGGGGTCTGAACATTTTAACAAACAGATCTCACATCTCTAATAAGAGGTCTCTTTCCCTTCTAAAATATTTTCACCAACGTTTACAGAAGAAACCGCCTTTCTTACGTGGAGGTCTCTAACTTTTAACAAACAGACCCCCTCTCGATGAGGGGGTCTCTTTATCAAAGAGACCTGTGAGATAGAGACCCCTTGAAAGGAGTTCTCTTAAGCTTTTTGGAAGGGTCTCTTTGCCATTTTTTGTAGTAGTGATACCAAGGAAGTTTGATTGCTAGGTCACTTCTCTTTTAAACATAAACTTATAGGTAGAAACGGAATCGTAAATTCCTTTCATTTGTTCCTTGTTTTCCTATTTCTCGTACCCTTTGTTTAGTGTTGACTTTCATAGTCTTAAGAATTGAATTCTTCAGTGTTGACTTTTATACTTTGTTTAGACATGTCCAATGTCACTCCAACAAAGTTCTTTACCATTTTATTTATGTTGAATATTCTGTTTCAACTAGATGATCTTACCAGAAGCTTCTAAAGTTCTCTAAGCATCGATCTATTCGAATGTCTAGGGACTAGACTCATTCGAGAATTAAATGGATAAAGATATTAGGTTGTTAACCATTGGTAAGGCTGAGCGTTTAAACTCAATGCTTTATGATCTCAAAACTACATTGTATTTTGAATTTACAAGCACCAATCGGTTTGTCATTCGACTTTTATACTCGAAAACAACCATAAAAGTCGATATAAGAAACGTATATTTAAATTGCTCATTTTCTCTCATTTCCGTGAATCATTCTTGGATTCACTACCAATCGAGGAAATTTATTGTTACCTTTCTAAAAAGATTTACTACAGTGCAAGATTTTTAATTCTAAACAATAATTAAAACATATATTGAAGCATGCAAAGTCTAAAATTTATCATGAGTAATAACTTGAAAATTAAAGCAATCATGCAATTTAAACAAGTTATTGGCATTTTATTCGAATTTATTGTTCCAGCAGGTGTGAATAAAATGATTCCAAGATCCTTAAATCATTGAAGAATTAAGCACTTTATGTATTTAGACTCAATTCTAAAATATTTTAGGTAAGCAAAGCCTTTGCTAATAGTCTAGAAACTACTCTTGGTTGATAGGTACGTCTAAGAACTTATTAGGTAAACCTATCCCGTTTGCCACGGCATAAAAGGACTCCTTACTTATATCGTTGAGTTTCACCAAAACTAACATGTACTTACAATTATTTGTGTACCTTACCCCTTTAGGATCAATTAGTAACACCTCGCTATGGCGGAAAATTATTACTAAGATTGATGTAAAGGTTTATCCAAGTAAGTGTTATTTTGGCATGGCACCCTTTTACTCAATTTTTAAAGTTTGGAACTTAAGGCTCTTACTATGTTGGTTATATTTTAAGTGAACTAAAATTCTTAATCATGCAACATAATCAAGCCATAATCTCATGCATAATTAAGACATATTTAAAGCAATAAATAACTTAAAGCGTGCATAAGATATAAATGTGATCTAGTATGACCCGACTTCATCTTGAAGGTTCAACTTCAAAGTCCGTCTTGAAAATGGATTGGAAACTTCGGCTCGAATTTCACCATGGGAGGCGCCATTTTCTTCAAATAGGATAAGCTATAATTTAAACTAATTACAACTATTTGATGGTACGCAGACAATATTTAAAGCAATAAAATTTGGTACTTTAGACCAATATTACATTCAAATTAATGGTACGTAGACCATATTTACTATCCTATTTGGGCCATACTAGTCACTTTCAATAACCTGCAAAACATTACATATACAATATATACCATTCATCCATTCATTTATCAATGAATGGCCCACATAGCTGGTTAGTAGAACATATTATGCATCACATAAATATTTGCAGCAATTAATCAAGGCTTCAATAATCTACCAATTATTCAATCCTTATTAATTCTAATCAAGTTGTTTTAACCTTAAAAGAATGTAGACCTAATCAAGAGTTTATGACTAAAAGCTCCCACCTAAACCAATAAATTTACATGCTTTACTAATTTTAAACATAAAATTGTATTTCCTAGTCTAACCGGAAACATACAATTTAATTAAAATTTAAAGCTCATATAAACTATTATTTGAATAATTTAATTTATTTTCAGTTGAATTAAATAATAAATTTAAATTTATCCAAGGTTTTAATTTTAGTAAAATAATTAGTATAAATAAAATTTATAATAATTAGATTATTCAAAATTAAATTCCGAGAAAAAAGTTGAAATAAGAATTTTAAAATTAATTAAAATCGTTTTCGAACCGAAAATTTGAAATTAAATTTAAAACGCATCAATTGGATCAAGACGAGGCCATGGGCTTGCGCCCATGCCCCGTCGAGTGCACGACGCATCAACGCCCCTCGACTGATCGTATAGTGATGCACGAGCAGGCCACACGCATACGCAGCCAGCCCAGCCACGCATGCGCGCAGCCCGCTTGCTCGACGCGTTCTGGTCTGCTCGCTGGGCGAGGCAGCGCGCGCTGTGGCGCAGCATCCCTCGCTGCCCACGCGCGCCTGCTCGCTCGCTGTGCCTTGCCTCATCGCCCATGGCTCGCAGCACACACGCCCAGACAGCCTATTGCCTTGCGCGCATGCCACGTTCGTTGCTGGCTGCATTCGAACCGCATGGGCGACGAGCTCCCTTGCTCGTCGTCGCATGCCCGCACTATACAACACCCCTTAAGGGTAACACGTAGCGTCCATTGCTTTGTGCGCGCAAATTTCAGGAGAGATTTATATAAAAATTAAAACTTTTTAATTCAAATTCATATACAAATTAATAAATCATATTAATTTCATAAATTTAGGTAAAAAAATCGAAAATTTATTATTCAATTAATTTCCGATTATCATGGATTCAAGTGTAGGTCATAAAAATTTAAAATTTATCAAAAATTGACAATTTTTATGGTGGTTTTTAATCATGTATACCTAATTAAATTGTCAATTAATTATGAAAATCAAAATCAAATTCTAAATTATTCGAATTTCAACAAATTAATTACAATTACAAATTAGGTTGTATAATTAACAAGTTTAGGCATATAAATTTGTTAAACATATACAGTAGGTCAATAAAAAATTAAAGATTTAACAACAAGAAGCGCAAATATTTAATATAACAGCTTAAAAATTACAAATTTTGCGTTCGAAAAACTAAAACCTCCGAAAAGTCATAGTTAGGCTTTTAGTTTGGGAATTCTAGGTTCGGCATCGAATCACAGATTTTAGTCAAATTTTAAATGCCGTTTACATGCGAAATAGACTATAAAATTATACGATTCCGACTATTATTGACTAAACTGCTGAAAATTCTGCGAACATATAATTAAATAATCGCACGAATTTGCAATTAATTACCAAAAATTAAAAATTTTGAATTAATCACCCCTTTAATTCATTGCAAATTTATAAAATTTAACCATGTTAACTAATTATTATGGAATTAATTAGAGGCTCGTGATACCACTGTTAGGTTATGATACATATAATCGAATATAAATCATGCGGAAAAACTATAAAACCAGGAATCCAAATTAATTGCCACATAACACTTAGCATAATTTAGGACACATACACTTTGTAGCGTGCCCTCCCTAGCTGCGCCCGAACCGAACAAGAACAAGTCTAGGACTCCAAATGTCGTCCCTCCGTAGATAGTCCACAGCACGTTCGGATCCGCCTTAGATTTAATTAACTAGAATTGCACCTAAGGTTCTATGAAAATGTTCGAATATTATGGCAAATATTATACTTAGTTTTAATCCTTAAAACTAGATGTATGATTGAAAATTATGTTCTTATAAATTTTTGAATACCATCACATATTTATAGAGTAGGAATATGGAATTGGAAGTTTACTAGGACTCAAGAATTCTAACTCTATTAGAATTAGAGTTTCCTTAAAACTAGTAATTCAGAAAATTAATCTACTCCTAATCGCTTAAGGATTCGATGCATGCACAAACTCCAACACACACACGAGAACGGCCCACAAGCGAGCAGGCCATGCCCGCGCGCGCACGAGAAGCCCGCAACAGGCGTCGCAGCCCACACGAGCTCGCTGCCTTGTTCGCAGCCCGCGTACTGTCTCGCAGCGCAAGCGCTGCTTCGCAGCCTATGTTGCTCGCAGCCTTGGCGCGCTGGGCCTGGTCTTGCGCTGGGCCTAGCGTGCCGTTGGCTTGATGTGTTGCGCGCTTGGCTTGCTGGACGTGGGCCTGCCTTCGTGGTGGGCCTTCGTCTAGCAAGCTCGTCCGATGCTTATTTCGTACGATGCGCTTCCGATTAATGTTCCGATTCCGGAATTCATTTCCGATAACGAACAATATTTAACATTTCCGATTCCGGAATTAATTTTCGTTTCCAACAAATATTTAATATTTCCGATTCCGGAATTATTTTCCGATTCCCATAATATTTCCGATTCTGACAATATTTCCGTTTCCGGCAATATTTCCGATTCCGGCAATATTTCCATTTCCGATAATATTTCCAGATACGTACCGTGTTTCCGTTTTCGACAACATCTACGACTTGGATAATACTTATATTTCCGATACGATCCATATTTCCCTTTCCGGCAATATCATCGTTTCCGGAATATCCATAATTTGCCTTTTGACGATTTCGGCTCCCACTGGAACCGAGATCTGTTGATTCCAAATATTCATAAATGGAGTATTTAAATCCTTTAAATACTTGATCTGTTCACGTACTATTTGTGTGACCCTACGGGTTCAGTCAAAGAGTAAGCTGTGGATTAAAATATTATTAATTCCACTTGAACTGAAGCGGCCTCTAGCTAGGCATACAGTTCACTTGATCTCACTGAATTATTAACTTGTATAATTAATACTGAACCGCATTTATTAGACTTAGCATTGAATGCATACTTGGACCAAGGGCATTATTTTCTTTACAAAGATGAACTCCCGTTCTACCGTATCGTACCCGAGGTAAATGAATATCCCAATTCAACCACATAATCAAGTTTAGGTCTTTAATCCCTTTCCAACCCAACTAGACTACTCCAAGCAACCATGGAACACTTACTTGATCATGTTAAATGAAACATGTATTGGAAATGTCTAAACATGCAATAATTTAATCATGAAAATCCCTAATTTTCAATCACCAACACCCAAACCAATCAATGTTGAGTTTTCACCAAACCCTAAGCAACTACCCCATCAACATAAAAATATGAAATTTATAGAAATTAACAACTAAAAACATGATTCTAAACGATAAGAGAAACTAATCTAAACATGAATCATTAAACTAAACAAAAACAATTAAACTAGTGAAACAAATAAATGAAAACAATAAATAAGGAGAGCGAGTAAGAAATTGCTCATTGATTAATTGGTTGATCCTTCAATATAAGTTGTCACCCTTGAATTTCAAAAACCCCAATTTTTCATTGATTTTCCCTCATTTTATCTCACCAATAACTAAGTTAATGAAAAACCCTAAACCCTAAGAAAAGAGAGAGCCAATACTAATTATTTACATGGTTATGAGTCTCCAAAAATGAGAATAATAGTGTATATATACTACCCAACAAATAAAAGAGAGAAAATAAATATAGAAAATGAAAATCTAAAAAGAAAAGAAAAGAGATTAAAAAGAATAAAAGAAAAGGAAAAAGAAAAATAAAAATAAATAGAAAAAGAAAAAGGGAAAGATAAAGAAAAAGAGGAAAACCCCCCAAAATTTTGGAAAGGTCAGACCCAAGACCTCTCTATCTTTCCTTCGTGTTTCCTCGTAAAAGAAAAAAGAGAGGACGAAGCCCAAAACTCATAAGGCCCAGCATCCCTATTCCTTCGTCTTCTTCGCTCTCCTCCTTCACAGCTGCCCTTTCGCTACTCCCTCATCAACAATCATCCTTTGCCATCATCACCAGCCACGATCAATCATCATCTCTCATCATCGTCTTTAATCATCATCATCCATCATCATCTCTCCGCATCCATCAACGCATCACCTTGATTAATCCTCATCATCAGCAATCGACCGCTCGAAATTGCTACTCAAATCATTCAAAATCGCATCATCCATCGTTCATTACCCGATCAAATCGCAGCCGCTCAATTTCATTAGTTCCGTACAAAATTCCGCGCTCAATTGTTCGTCTGAACATAAAGGAAGTTCCGTCGGGCCTCAAACTTGCAGGAACTTTTCTAAATTTTGGGTTCGGCTGAACCAATTTATGGGTTCGAGCGAACCAATGTGCTCTGTTATTTTCTTTGTTTTGGCTGCGTTTTTTGCATGGTTTCAATTTTTGGGCTGATTTGGGTGTTGTTGTTGCGCTTGATGTTGTTGTTGTTGTTGCGCTTGATGTTGTTGTTGTTGTTGTTGTTGTTGTTGTTGTTGTTGTTGTTGTTGTTGTTGTTTAGTGTTGAGTGAGGAGAGCTGTTGCGATGATGGTGCAGTCGTGTCGAATGTTGCGTGGAAGCTACGTGGGCAGCAGAGGTGGGATAGAGTGGCGCTGCTTGGTTGCGGTGAGTGTAGAGGAGAGAGGATGAGCGTTGGTGTTTGGCCGGCTGGCTGTGGTGGCTGCGTGCATGGGACACTGGAGATGGAGGCTTCGAATTGGGTGAGATGGAGTTGGTGGTGAAGGATAAGGAGGGATGAAGTGATGGTGTGGTGAAGGATAAGGAGGGATGAAGTGATTGGTTGTAGTTGGAAGCATGCTTTGAGGCCCACAAAGACAAAGGCCCAAGCTATATTCATTTCATTCTTTGACAAGTTAAAACAATGGACTCGATTGTTTAACTCGTGCCTTGAACGTTCACCTACACACACATTAATAAAAACGAGTAGATAATCGAAAATAAATAAATTAAAACGAAAATAAATAATAATAATAATAATAATAATAATAATAATAATAATAATAATAATAATAATAATAATAATAATACTAATAATAATAATAATAATAATAATAATAACAATAATAGCAAGGGTGAACTAGGGCGAACTAGGGCACACGGCCAAGGAATGCTGAAGGGACCAGCCTGCGTTAAGGGTCCGGCCAACCTCCGGTATGTGTTTGCCGGAGTCGGCTGGCATTGTGTGGGAGGGTTCGACAGGCGTTACTGGTGTTGTGGGAACTTTTACGGTGCTGACGTGGCACGCGCTCCTCGGAGGTATCAAGTATGACCTGGCACGAACTTCGGGCAACCTGCAAAACAAGAATATTCCCGTAGGAATATTCCCTCCGATGCTTAAGTAAGTATAAGCTAGAGAGATAAGTAATTTGTAGAGAGAAGGCAGAGCAAAGGTAGGTTTTCTGTTGCTGAGCCAGAATTGATTGCCCTTTTACCTAGGGATTTGCACTATTTATAGTGCTAGGGTTACTCGGGAACTGGTCCCGCATGATTGAGAGTTTATGCAAGATTGGGACACGTGTCCTGCATTGGTTCTGTAGGCTTGTTTAGTCCCAATGTGGACCTCTTTATCGTTTGGGCCTGGGCTCTGTGCAGTTTTGGAGAATGCCCGTAGGCAAGCTTTTGGGCTCTTTCTTCTGGGTTTTGATAGTGCAGTTAGGTGGCATTCTTTTAGGCCACGTCATTTGCCCCTCAAGGAGAATGCCCCTTGTCACTGTGGGGTAGGCTGCTTGATAGGGAGGAACGCCACGTGTGAGGGCTTCTTCGAGCTTAGATTTTCCTTTAAAAGCTTCAATTCCTCTTTCATTTTTCTTTTGTTACTTCAGAGCGATTTTTTCTTTTAGAGAGAGAAAGTGAATTCCGTTCTGCCAAAGATCTGCTGGTGCGTGCGTTTGAGTGTTCTTGGATTTGCTGTCCAGTGTTCTTGAGGTTTTTGAGGATTTGCCAAGACTTCTCATCAGTTTGATCATTTTCTGGAAAGTTTTCTATCAACACCTTGTTGTTTGCATGCTTGTGGGACCTCTCTCATTTATTGTTTATAGTATTCGGTGGAGGCGTCTTGGGGGTTATGACACCTATCCCTTTCATTCATTGCTAAAGTCAGACCTCCTGTCCCTTATGCAGGACGGTATGGCTCGAATTAGACAGACAGCTAACGTGCGTGCATGGGCTGCACCGCGAGAGGGGGACGATAGGGTTCCTTTTTCGAACCCGTCCCAAGGAAGTAGGAGTGGAGTCCATTCTTCCCATGATACAGGAGACGGGGCCACTAGAACAGCACTTTCTCCTAGGAGAAGAAAGAATGTGGCTTCTCGTCCCCGCGTTCCCCGCGAGGACTTTGAAGATGACTCCTCTAGCTCCTCAGACGAGGAGTTTGCAAAAAATCTTCCTCCTATGGTCCAGGGGAAGGAAGACGTCAATCTGTTCCCGTCGGATATCTTTCCCAGCATGAAATGGCTGCGGTACCTGAGGGAGCAGGGTCGCGATTTTGAGCGTTTTCTGCTCTTGCCTCCAGGTTTTAGCCTTAGGAGCCCCCGACCTCATGACTCCGTGGACCAACTCTCCCAAGGGGAGGTAGCCGTTTATACTGCTGCCTTTAGGTTGGGCCTTAGATTTCCATTGCACCCTTTTGGTGATGGACGTTTTAGAGGGGTATGACATTGGCCTTGCTCAATTGACGCCAAACTCCTGGGCAAATGTCTTTGGTTTTGTTGCCAAGTGTGCTTTGAGCGGCGTCACCCCTTCCTTTCCTGCTTTCCTTCGTCTCGTAGTTATTGCCCCTTCTTCTCGTTCTCCCCAGGGATGGTTCACCCTTTACAGCCGTCGGGGATATAAGACGGTGGTGGGTAAGACCTCTAGTTGGGTTTGGTGGAGGAAGAAGTGGTCTGTTGTCCGAATGGAAGAACTCTCCCTTTCCAGACGTCTTTCTCGTTGGAACCGCCGGCCCCGTTATTTGTCTAGAGCTGACGCCTACCCTCGCCTCTCGTCCAGGGAGTGGGGACTTGTGAAGCCCTTGTTCCAGGCTGAGATGTATCGGCTGTCGTCAAAAAGCCATGCATGGGTGCCTAATGCTTGGCTTCCCCATGTCGGCCAGTTTACTAATATAGTTTTTCTTTCGGCCGTCGGTCTTTGTTCTTTTTTGAGTAGAGGTAGTTCCCCAGTAGATTTTCAGACATGTTTCTTCCATCTCTCTCTTTTTTTTTTTTTTTTTTTTTTTTTTTTTTTTTTTTACTAACCCTTGGCTTTGTAGGTTCTGCTATGGATCGCTTATCTCCCGAAGACAAGGGTGTAGTGGAAGTACCCGCTTGGCTGTCCGAAGTATATACCGAGGACATTCTCAAGGCTGTGGAGGCCAAGAAGAAGGACTCCTCCAAGAATTCCAGTGAGGGTGCCTCTGGCGACGTCGCCAAGGTAATATATATATATATATATATATATATATATATATATATATATATATATATATATATATATATATACTTTATATTTTTATTATTTTTTTGTCATGATTTGGTCGCTGATTTCTTTTTCTTTTAGGAACCCATCTTGCCGGCTACTAAGAAGCGTCCGGCATCTTCGACGGAGGCTCCTAAGCCCAAACTACCCTTCTTTAAGAAGATGGGTCCGGCCGACGCTGTTACCAAGCCGTCGGTACCAAAACCGTCTGCTCCCCCAGCTGAGGGGGAGGTTCCTCCTATCCAGACGCCCATTCCTCCTCCTGGGCAAAAGGAGATTCCATCCCAGATGGACACCGAAATGGATGGTTCTGCCGGAGCAGCTACTGACGAGGCAGCAGTCGATCAGACTGCGGCGGCTGACGCCCCCGCCCTGTCCAGAGAGGACAAGGGTAAAGGCAAGGAGACTGAGTCTCCTTCTACTGATAATGCCTCTACTCCTCTTGCAGCTTCGCCAATTGGTTAGCGTCTCTGTACTTTAAATTTGTGATAATCAGGTTGGGATTTGCACGCTATTTATTAATCTTGGTGTTTGGTTCAGTTGAGATGTTCAAGCGGATGCGTCGGGCCGAGGTGGCGAGCATCCCTCCTTCTGCCGGTTTTAGCTCAGAGGCGAAGGATAAAATCCTTGCCGATGTGTATGCGGCCATCCCTGAGGAATACGTGAGGTCACTCCCCGGGATTGACTTGGGATTCTTTGGGTCCATTCAGTCTCTCGTCCTTGATGTGAGACACTTACCCCTGGATTCCTGTGGTTATGATTATGTGTACGTTATTTTTTAATTCTATATTGTTTTTGGCAGCTTTTCATTCGCTGTGCCGAGAGTAGGAACTACCGGTTTGATATGCACAAAGAGATGCTCAAGCACAAGGACCAGATTGAGAATCATGAGCAATATGCTGAGAAGACGGCCAGGTTGATCAACTTGGACGCGGATAAGAAGATTGCCCTGAAGACGGAAGAGCTGAAGAAGGCCGAGGAGGACGCTGAGAAATATGAAGAGAAGCTGCGAGAACATGAGGGGCGGCTTGTCGAGCTGAGAAAGGAGTACTCTTCCGTCTTAGAACGGGTGACTGACTTCTCTTCCAAGGTGAATGCTCTGGAAGGTCAGCTCAAGGCCATGCAGGGGAAGATCGAGGCCGTGCGCAAGGAGGCTGCAAGCTCATTTAAGTTGGGCGAGGAGTCCATTTTGGAAAGTGCCCAAAAGGCGTGGGATCAGTCTATGGACGGGAAGGATTTTTCCTGGTTCAAACGCCGTATCTCCCACCAGATAGCTGTTTCGACGGCTAGGCGCTTGGGCTTAAATCCTCCCGAGTTTGTTAGTGACGGGGAGGAAGAGGTCGAAGAAGACGAGGTGAACTCCCCTGAAGGCCAGGACGTCCAGGACGGGAGTTCCATTGCCCCTCTTCCTTGAGCAGGTTTTCTTGTAATTGGTTTAGATGACGCCGTGGGCGTTTGTAAAACTTTGGTGCCTTCGGGCATTTATTTGATTTGGTTTGTTTGCGCTTTGGGCGCTATGTATAAACAGTCTGTGCCGTTGTGCACTGTATTTTAATTTTATCAGTTCGGTACTGATTTCTTAAAAAATTTTCTTTGGGTCCAACTGTTGGACAGAAACCTCAGTGTTTTAGGTGATCAGCCTAATTTGAGGCGCTAATCTAGGCCACTTCTCAGGCCGTCAAACGATTAGTCTTTTTAGACGGCATCCCAGGAGGAGGTCTTATGTCTGAATGTTTCGCGAGCCTATTTTGAGGTGCTAATCTAGGCCACTTCTCAGGCCGTCAAACGATTAGTCTTTTTAGACGCCATCCAAGGAGGAGGTCTTAGGTCTGATTGTTTTGCTCTTTGTTTGAGTCTTTTTGGGCGCTTTTCAAAGAAAAGGCGTCATGCTGGGTGTCAAAACCCTTCGTGTTTATTAGCACTGGGTATTGTTTATTTAGCGGATAGGGACGCCAGTTTAGGAACTGTTTTCTGGTGAGTTTCTTTCAACAGAGACTTGTATTCGTCAGATAAGTGTTAATTTACTAAATTGCTTGCTACATTCACCGCGTCTTAGACGGGTATTTACAGGCCGTTTTGTGGGCTCTGAGTACAATAGCTTGGCCGTTTTGTAGGCTCTGAGTACAATGGTTACCCTAATGATGTTCTACTCTTAGCCACCTTCTTCAATTTTGACCGCTTCTACTTGGACGGGTCCAATTTCTTTGGTGACCTGGGATTCATCTTCATGCTTTTGTTTTCCTCCGACTTCAGCAGGATCTTGCTTCCATGCTGACGGGTTGAGGGTCGTCAGGTAACAATCCCTAGCCTGTTGTTGATCTCCATGTATGGTGCCTATGACTCCATCATCGCACACGAACTTCAGAAGCATCAGATGGGTGACGACTACAGCCTTGATCTTGTTTAAGGTGGGCCGTCCCAGGATGACATTGTATGCCGTCAGGTCTTTGACGATTAAGAAGTCTACTTCCATTTTCCGCCCATTCTGCTTATCTCCAATTCGAACTGGTAGAGTGATAACGCCAACAGGATGAATGATACTCCCTCCAAAACCTGGGATAGTGAATTCTTTCGATGGCTTTGGGATCGTGTGCTAGGCGATTGAGGCATTCTAGACTCATTATGTCGGACGAGCTTCCCATGTCTATTAGTATGCGCTTAACTCTCATGTTAGCTATCTTGAATTCAACCACGAGTGGATCATCGTGCGGCGTGGCTATCCGTCCACCGTCTGACTCACATATTTCAATCTTTGGGAATGGGTCCATGGGCGCTTTGGCTGACAGCAGCACCTGCCCTAAGCGGCGAGCATAATCCTTCTGTCCTCTCATGGTAGGTCCTCCAGCGGCTGGTCCTCCAGATATGACGGCTACAAATCATTTAGACAGCGAGGCAGGGGACTTGTTCCTTTTGTATTGGTTTTTTCCAAAGCCTTGAGCATTCTTCCGTAAGTAGTTCTTGAGATGTCCTTTGGAGGCTAGACCATCTAAAGCCCTCTTCAAGCTTCTACAATTCTTGGTTTCATGTCCTATATCTTCATGGAACTGGCAATATAACTTGGGATCTCGAGTCTCAGCAGGGGACTTCATGGGGAAGGGTCGATCAAGGTCGTACTTTGCCCCTACGTCTTTTAGTATGGTGAGAAGGTCCGTGTTGTATTCGAAATATTCCCGCTCTTGCGGCCGTTCTCTCTTGTGCCCCGGAGAGTTGGTATCATGCTCTTTAGAGAGAGCCCATGTGCCATTTACCCGTGGAGGTTTTCGGTCCACCTTATCCTTCTTCCCGGAGGAGTCTGTTGTTTCTCCAATCCTCCCTTCCTTTGACGCGCTGCATATTTCCGTTGCATGGATAAATGCTTCAGCCTCGTCTAGGACCTCTGCCATAGTCCTTACACTCTTCTTAACTAGGTCAAACTTGAAGGAGCCCTTCTTCAATCCCCTGATAAAGTTATCAAAAGAGACACCATCGGGCAAGTCTGGGATCTGTCCCGCCTCCAGATTGAAACGCTTCACGTAGCTTCTTAGGGACTCGTCCTTCCCTTGCTGGATCCGTCCTAAATGCATGCTAGTTTTCCTTTCTTCCTTGTGTGCCATGAACCTTGTAGAGAACAAAGTCTGTAATTCGCTAAAAGAGGCAATTGATCCTGGAGGCAGCCGTTCAAACCATTTAGACGCTACTCCCTTAAGCGTGGCTGGGAAGTATTTGCACCAGGTGGCTTCATTGGTTCCCTGTACGTACATGTGGTGGCGGTATGCGACAAGATGCATGTCGGGATCTGTGGTCCCATCATAAGCTTCAATGGTAGGGGTTTTTACTTTGGGTTCCTTCGGGGTGTTCATAATCTCGTCAGAAAAAGGGGTACTCATGTGCCTTAACGTCAGGTTGTTGAATCCTTGCTGAATATGATAGGTTGGCTCACGGCGGCATGATAGTAGGCGGGGGCGCATGCTTACCCTATGGGGCGTCATCTGGGTTGGTCCACGTGTAGTGGGATAAAATGGCGGGTCTTCCATCACAGGGGTGGACCCGGTGTCTGACAGTTCAGATTCAGCCTCATAGTGCTCTTGACGCCTTGCAGGCGGTCGAAAAACGGCTGGGGGACTTCCCCTAGATGATGGTTGTAGGACCGGGTCCCTTCGAGGTAAGAAGGTGGGCGGGTCACGGCCATATTCTGAGTGCTCAGGCACAAGGCTAACTCCCCTGCTTGCCTGTGGACGAGAACCTTCTCCAGCTCTCCAGACGTTGGACCTGAGCGGCATTCTGCTTATCCGATTGACGCCTAGATTGAGGGGCCTCTGCGGAGCCGTCCTCTCAGCGCAGTAGATCAACATGTTCTTCCGAATTTCATCTTGCAGTGTAGTGCTCATCTGCTGTCGGAAGGTCTGATTCATTTGCTGTTGGAATACTGTTAAAATCTAGCGTAGGGAGCCCACCGATACTGGCAAATCTAGATTCTCGTCCAACACGACATCTCGGACGCTAGGGCTTAGATGGCCGCCTGGCGGAGACGCCTCGGTTATTGGTTCTTCGTCCACCACCACCTCAGCTTGCATTCGTCCTGGTGTATTCCCTACATTTGCAATTCGATTCGTTTCTTCAATGTGCCGTCTTCCTTCTTCACTAGCATGCTCTCTGTCAGGGTGTAGTTCGGCCATGACACTGTACCTCCCCACAGACGGCGCCAAATGTTGTGGGAACTTTTACGGTGCTGACGTGGCACGCGCTCCTCGGAGGTATCAAGTATGACCTGGCACGAACTTCGGGCAACCTGCAAAATAAGAATATTCCCGTAGGAATATTCCCTCCGATGCTTAAGTAAGAATAAGCTAGAGAGATAAGTAATTTGTAGAGAGAAGGCAGAGCAAAGATAGGTTTTCTGTTGCTGAGCCAGAATTGATTGCCCTTTTACCTAGGGATTAGCACTATTTACAGTGCTAGGGTTACTCGGGAACTGGTCCCGCATGATTGAGAGTTTACGCAAGATTGGGACACGTGTCCTGCATTGGTTCTGTAGGCTTGTTTAGACCCAATGTGGACCTCTTTATCGTTTGGGCCTGGGCTCTGTGCAGTTTTGGAGAATGCCCGTAGGCAAGCTTTTGGGCTCTTTCTTCTGGGTTTTGATAGTGCAGTTAGGTGGCATTCTTTTAGGCCACATCAACTGGAGCAAGGGTGAAGCGCGGGGTTGCGCGAACAAGGGTCTGGTTGGGCACGACCAAGCTATCACGGTGGTGGCGCAGGGCGGGTGGTTTCGGGCGGTGGTTACAGGTGTATTTCAGAAGGTTAGGTTGTAGAAGCCTACTTTTGTCCCCATTCCCGAAAGAGAAGGTTCGTTGATGAGAACATAAATCTCCACTTGGCAACGCATCTATTATAAAATAACGAATCTCAATCACCCTTTCATTCCCGTCAAAACTGCTACTTATAGAAATCTGCTAAAAATAGTAACTGCCGTAAGAGGTAGTTGTTAAAAGTGGCAAGTCATAAAAGATAGAAATATGTCGGAAATAGATGTTGCACTCCAACGTAAATCCTAAAAGAGATAGAAAATCGTAAAAGGAATACTATTCCTAACGCAATTCGATAAAAGAGTTAACGTATTAATTAAACTCATAACGAACTTAGAGTTCGTAAAGGGCCCAGACGCATTCCGTCCTAATTTAATACGCACTAAAACAACTCGGATTAGTCTCCTAATTGGATCCGTCTCAGAGTCCAAATCTGACAAAGTTCGGCCCAGATCCTATTTTCAACGCCTGGTTCTGGGCGCTGAAATTACCTAGGACGTTTATTTTCCGGATTCTTTTCGGATTAGTTTCCTAAAAATCTATCTTACCACAACTCTTTTCCTATAAATATAGCCCAATATCGACGTGAAAAAAACACACACAATTCATAATCCTGAGTATTGACTCTAGCCTTAAGCCTAAGCCTCACGCTGCAAAATTTATCACGCGTTCTGTCGCAATCGACCCAAAAGTCGAACAGAACGAATCCTGTCCCTGTAGCTGACGAATTAAATCCTAATACTGGAACATTGCCCGGAGACCTGAGATTCGTTAAATAAAGGAGAAATAGCAAAGCCAAAGTGGTTAGTTTTCTGAGAACCACAACGCACCTCTCAAGGGTGCGTTGTAATATGTCCCTCATGTGATTTAATTGCTTTCCTCGCCCTTTATAAAATTGTTAAGACTATTAAATTTGATCGATTTATCACGCCTAAAAAGACAATATTTGGACAATTGAATTATCATGCTAGGTCCCTTAAATTAATCTAAATAAGATAATCACGTTCGATTTAGTATTCTGTGTTGCATATTTCTAAAATCAATTCAGATTAGTTTTAATAATTTAACACATGTCCCTTTCAATTATTTATGCTGAGCTAAATCATCACAAGGGAACCTATGGCCTTCGTGGTCAAACATAATTGCACTCCCTTTATGTCACGATAACCGAGTTTTGTCAGTTTTTCTCAATGTTGTTAAAAACTGAATGGCGACTCCTATATTACTAGTCAATTGGGTGTAAACTCACAGGAAATCTAATTACACTTGATCTGACAACGTCACGCCCACGAGGGACGAGGTCACGCATTAGCCTCGTGCTTTTTCGACCCCCTCACAGTGGCGACTCCACTGGGGATGTTAATGAAATACTCGTGCTCGTAGGTAATCAAAATAACCCAAGGGTGAAAGGATCCTACCCCGCGTTTATTTCCTTATCAAGTAGGGACGACCTGAAAATCAGCATATTAATGTGAACGGACAGAACCGCATAACGAATCTCGGCTCCCTTGGCATGTTTCATCTCGGGAGTTGGGACTAAGGATACCCATCGCCAAGCGGGGGGTGCATACGTTGCGTATGTTGTCCACTCGGCACTTGTCGCTAGTAGTACACTCATCCCAAACCCAATCGTTCGCCCACTAAGTCCCTCTCACTAGTGCATGCCCCCTTGGCTTACACCGTGGTTGGCCTCCTGGGATGAAATTCATCTGTTGAAGGCACTACCCCGACCGGGGCATGTGGTGGATCTACGATAGAAGCGCTACCAAGCCGGCGCAAATATTACCCATAGAGACCTATCATAAACTACGTGACATATTATTTTGCTTCATGTTGTAATGCTAGGTACGTGTAGCGAATTATGTGATTGTGTGTGACAAATAATGCTAGAAAACCAACGACCATAAAAATTGCCCAAACATTCATAAACAAACATTGGCCAAAGAGTTATACCAAGATACGTGTTCCGCAACCCCGGGCGATAGCCACCAAGTAAGCGTCGCCCAGGACGGTCTGTAACGAATCCCACGACGCTGCACAACGCGCAAAGGACGTTATTAGGAAAGCACGTAAATTAAGTCGTACATTAAAAAAAAATAGACGAACAAAATACGAGTACCAGTCAGGGACGCATTTTCAGCGCCCCAGCTGGGCGCCAATAATTTCGACGCCCCAGCTGGGCGCTGAAGTTGATGCCTGGCCCTTGGGTCAGGCACTGCAGCCTCGGTACGCGCGCACAAAATACACGTAGCAATAAAACATCTCGTGAAAAACTGCTACTGGGACGTATGAAAAGGCACTCCATTCTATAAACGACTTATAAAATAAATAACTCTTTGCGTCGTCTTTAGGCATCCTACGACGACGATGTTCGGCACCAAAACCGAGCACGCTAATTTAACTTCGAATGTCACACGGGCAAATGTTTCGAAAATCTAAAAGAATGACCAAAAGACAAGTTAAAAGTGTACCAACCATAAGTGAAAATAGAGAGCCCATAGGACGAGTCAAGAGTCTAGACTAAATAATGCTTAATTTTGGGAGCCTAAACTTTAGCTTGTTTTATGCATAGGGCTGGTTCTGCCACTTGGCGTCGGTATGAAAATCAAAGGTTAGAACGTCTCGAAGCTACATCACCAACCCAAGGTTTAGCAACTCCAAGTTCCACCCGTCACTTCCCCTTTCAAGGATCTCCGGTTCCCCAACCTCGGTTCGCACCCTCAAACGTGTCCATGGAAGAGCTACGGGACCAAATGGCCCAAATGACCCTACTTATGAACCAACTGAAAATGGAAAATGAATCCTTAGCGGCTGTGCAGGCCAAGCATGACCTCGATAATGAGAAAAAGATCGAAAAAATGGTTCTGCAGCAAACTATGGGGATGTAGACACCTACTTTTGTCCCCATTCCCGAAAGGGAAGGTTCGATGATGAGAACATAAATCTCCACTTGACAACGCATCTCCTATAAAATAACGAATCTCAATCACCCTTTTCATTTCACCTGAAACCTGATATTTATAGAAACCTGCTATTTATGGAAACCTGCTAAAGGTAGTAACTGCTGTAATGGGTAGTTGTTAAAAGTGGCAAGTCATAAAAGATAGAAACCTGTCAGAATTAGGTGTTGCACTCCAACATAAATCCTAAATGAGATAGAAATTGCGAGAGAATCCTATTCCTAATACGATTCAAAAATAAGAGTTACGTATTAATTAAAATCCTAATGAGCCTAGAGTTCGTAACGGGCCCAGACGCATTGCGTCATAAAATTAATGCGCACTAAAAGACTCGATTAAGTCTCATACACTCCGGATTCTAAGAGTCCGAATCTGACAAAGAAACGGCCCAAACATCAATTTCAACGCCCAGCCCTGGGCGCTGAAATTGCCTGGATCCTACTTTCAATGCCCAGAGCTGGGCGCCGAAATCTTTGACGCCCAGCCCTGGGCGATGAAATTACCTGGGACGTGTTCTTTCCTAATTCCTCGTGGATTAGAGTTCTACAATTCTATCTTTCCACGAACTCTTTTCTATAAATATGGCCCCAAGTTCGACGTGAAAGGGACAACACACAATTATTATTCTGAGTATTGACTCTAAACCCCTAAGCCTAAGCCTCACGCTGCGAAATTGATCACGCGTTCTGTCGCAATCGATCCAAAAATCGAACAGAACGTATCCTGTCCCGTAATTTGAGATTCGTTAAATAAAAGTAGAAATAGCAAAGTCAAAGTGGTTAGTTTTCTGAGAACGGTGACGCACCTCTCAAGGGTGCATCGTAATGTGTCCCTTTTCCATGGTTTAATTGCTTTCCTCGCCCTTTTATGAACTGTTAAACTAATCAAATCTGATTGTTCTATCACGCCTAATAAAGATAATATGTTGGGAAATTGGATTATCATGCTAGGTCCCTTAATACAATCTAAATCAGATAATCGCGCTCGATCTAGTATTATATGTTGCATATTGTTAAAATCAACTCAGATTAGTTTAATAGTTAACGCATGTCCCTTCAATTATTTATGCTGAGCTAGTAAGGATATCCTGCCTCTGGAGTTATCGAAGAGCGAGTACTCCTCTCGGTAGTTACAGTCCCCCGAACCCTCAATCTCTACCTTGCGGGTGTATGTTGAGAGATCCCCACACCAGGGATCACAAGGGAACCTACGACCGTCGTGGTCAAACATAATTGCACTCCAATCCAAATCATGTCACAAAAACTACATAAAGTTCTACGATGTCCACCCTTTCCAATCCTTATGTTCTTAGACGCCTTCGCTCAGGGGCCCCTGTTCAGCTCATTTAACCCATCCATGTTCTCAATGCCATAACCCAAGAAACTATTACCTCGACTCTTGTTCTTGAACTTGTTATCAACTGCAAACCACGTACGGCCATTGACACGTGCGTCAAACCTGCTCTTGCATCACCATTAGCATAATGACCATATAACTTGTGTGGATACATCCTGTTGATATACCCTTGAGCCGTCCCCATGCTACTCATTGGCCTTGATTGATGTAAACTCGTGACACTAGCTTGAGGCTGCAAATTGTGAGTCCTAGCAGATGTAATCCTCATGCCTGACTAATGCTTATACAAATTATCCTATCTTATCCGACCCGTCTTTCAAGCCATCTTGAGTCACGAATAAAAAAAAAACAAATGAAAAGTACGTTCTACGCTTAACGTAAAATAATAAATAATAAAAAAAAACTTTGCAAAGCGCACAAAAGAGGAAAAGAAGCATTTAGCGCACCAAAAAAGATCTGCCCAGAAGTCATTTTCAGCGCCCAGAGATGGGCGCCGAAATCTTTAGCGCCCCAGCTTGGGCGCTGAATCTCTCTTCTTGCTAAAATTTGTCCAGAAGTGCTCGTCATTTTATCCGCACATACACGGAACAATAACGAACACTTGAGGGGGTACAGCACGTATTCAGATATACGTACCACCAAAGAAATACATGTACTCAATCAAAAAAAAATATAAAATAAATTTTTGGCTTACGGCAAGGCAGCAGATTAAAATAATAATAAACTTCACTTATTCTACCGTTTCAAATAATATGTTTCCACCTCAGAACATACTTATCGAATTCGGCATTCTAAGAAACCATTTTCTAGGCTAAGAACTACGCAAGACCAGATTCCAAATTAAATCTATTTAAGGCGGATACGTAGGCAATCCATGATTCGGTCCAACCAATTTGCAAAGATGTTAGAGCCTATAGAATGACAAGAATAAGAAATAGAGTCCCTTATTGAAATTTAATTACTTGCAACCCAAGTCGAAAGAAAAATTTAAGTCAAAGGAAAAATCCAAGTCATCAAGATGCCAAAACGAGCACACATCGAAAAATAATAAGGGCACGTACCCTTGCCAAAAGGAGCACTCACACTCCTAGGCACTTAGCCAAGACTCAAAAGATCGCTTTGGCTGAATTGAATGGGGGCTAGCGCAAGCGTCCATGACCTCCAAAGTACTTTACTTGACCCTCCCTAAAGCGAACTAACTCACTTAAAGACCTTCTTTCACCACTAGACACAGTCATAATCTCCAACAAGTAGTAAAGGCAGTAAGCTTGCAATAAAGAGGATTGTTCTACGGCATCGCCCCATCGTTCCTGCAGATTCAGGGCACCCATTCATGGTAATTCGAATGCTTGCTAATCCCTTTTGAAAAAAATCAGACATTGTCAATAGGACTTGGCACTTAACCAAGGCTCACCCTACTCAGACATATGACACGGGCATCTAAAATCGAAATCTGAAAGCATCATTAATGGGAAGACATAACAGCAACTGGGGGCTAAAAATTGAAATGAAAGAGCTAGGGAAAGAACTAAGTATACCTTGACCTTTTGTACAGACAAACAACAAGTAAATCTAAGTCAATTTAAAAACGGTTTATATTCCCGCAATTCTGGAAAAGATGGCCCTAAAAGCCTAAAGCATATGCCAAACGGGCACAAGTATATCTTGACGCCTGCACCCTGGCTCCTAGCAAATCCTTAGACAGCATTCCAAAAATCGTGACAATATTTTGATTCACTCATGTAATCCTGTACGAACCCTTCTATAAGTCAACTTACTTAGGACACCTCGGATTGTACACAGTAGGACTCGGATTTCAAATAATTTTCAAATAATTTCTTCGAACATAATAAAGTGTCGTTGGTTTGAGCTAAGTATGCGTTTATCTCAATGTTGCAAGTGAGTCAAAAGATTTCCAAATATGGTTATGGGTAAAGAAAGTCACCTAGCTTTTGGTCAAGGCACACTTCAACATGTGATTACCTTGACCATGGCAATGTCGCACAATACGACATTTACAAGAGAAGTAGCAAATCACTACTCGAACATACCTCGCACTAAACGAGTCTGGTTCAAACTATTCATGATCCATGTCACCATGAATGCATAAAAACGTATGCAAGGCATTATAGCACCAAGCCAATCCCGTAGCTACAGTTGGAGGCTTGAGAAAAACACTCTAAACATGCTCGAAATGACGATTTTATCGCAAATTGTCGACGCTAATGCTATACACACGTCATAGGGGCACAATCCTAAACTTTAATCGTGTAAAACGAACCTTAGAATGGCTACAACCCCTCCCAAATTCTAAGCACTACTTAGAATATATAAAGTCACCCCACTAACAAGGGTAACTGAAAATCGCGAGTCACCAAAACTCCGATCCAACTACTGCACATAACACTCGCCCTACAAGCGCCCGTTACACAGTCTACGCCGTTCCAAAGCAAAAGCGAAAGAAAAATCAAGGATAAACAAAAAAAGGAACATCTATGAATCCTCGCATCGAACGAAGTAATAAGCCGTGCACACCCACGCAGAAGGTGCTACACTTGTTAGAGGACCTGAACGAGGCGTGATGAGGTACTCCAATGCAAAAAATAATGATATCCCAACACCTGGAGGAATGTTCTAAGACACGCTGTTAGGCCACACAAGCCTACATTGCACCATAAGTTCAACCATCCCACGGTACAAGTCTAAAAAAAGAGAGTAAGGCATATGGCACTAATGTAGGCACGACCAAGAGCACGTGTAAAAGAGGCAAAGACTACTTATCGCCCAAATTCAAAATGCAAGCCACACGACTTCTACATTTAAAGGTAGAAAAATATTACCTACCACGGAAGGGATAGCTCGCACCTACACGAGCGGAACCCCAAGGCATCTTTCTCGAAAGAACCTACAAAAATCATACGCCAAAAGGAAGCATCCCAACATGCATACTTGGGGGCTCCAAGCTACGAAACAACCATAGCAAAATAAAAAAAATCTCGAAGCAAATGTTTGAACAATCGAAAGGGCACGACGTTTGAGCCCACCTCGTGAATGGGCCTGAACCCTATCAAGCTTCTAAGCAAACTATTCAAAATCAGTCATTGCTCAAAAAAAATGATTCAAACAAATTGGTTAATGGACCGCATCGTTCGCACATACATATCATCTTTTCTAAGTATCGAACATTTACGAACGCGTTCAAAAGAAAAAAAAAAGAGAGAAAACGAACGAACAAGAGGCCAACTGTGTCATCAAGAAACCTCGCCAGAAATTATTTTCAGCGCCCAGCGCTGGGCGCCGAAATCTTTAACGCCCAGGCATGGGAGCCGAAAATGATCCCAGACCCAAAAAAACGGCTCTGACTTCTATAGGGCCCTGCCATGTTCATTCGACTTGAAAATTGCCGATTTCTTTACCGAAAGTCGCACCTCACGGCTTTGTTAAGAGTAGCACACCACTACAAAGATCGCTCGCACTTACGAGCACAATCCCAAACACGATCAAGGACATTACAGAATGCGTATCCCCAAGGAACCTCTTTGACAAGAAATGACCGTCAAGCACGAGTGCTTGGGGGCTCGAAGGAAAATATATATTATGCAAAGTTAAAACAATATTCCCAGACTACGCTGTACGAAGTCCCATGTTTGGATAACCTCAAAAAATAAAACCGGATTACGACCTCAAAGACAAAGGTCGCCGTTGATACTTATACATAGTCCCCTAATCAAGGACCCAGGTAGTGGCAAAATTGAGCCGTAAAGACTAGCTCAAAACCACAAAAGAAGACGATCACAAAACAAAGGTCCGTCTAAACCCGTTGTCAACCCACATTCAGGTTACAACTAAGTCCGAGCATCCCTCGAAAGAATTCGCTCCTACAAGAATGAATAAAAAGAAATTCTTAAGAGAAATCACAAGAAAAAAATGAAATAGGGACTTGTCCACCTCAATCAGGCAAGACCGCAGCACGCGAATCCCAAATCAAAAAGACGAATTCAGGTTCGCTCACCTCCAGCGAGCGGGGCATCCACCCATAGATGATAGGGCTCGCCCACCTTCAGCGGGCGGGGTCTGCGTCACTAGCCGCGCAGGTCCTCAGTTTTCGAAAAATGGAAACTTCAAAAAACAAAATGAAACAGGCTCGCCACGTAGGTCTACGTCACAAACCACGTAGGTCCTTATTTTCAAAAAGCACAAAACAAATTTCAAAATAGATTCGTCCACTTCTATCGGACGGGGTGTCCACCCTTAGCGGACAGGTTCGCTATCTTTAGCCGGCGGGGTCTACGTCACAAGCCGCGTAGGTCCTTATTTTCAAATTTCAAAAACAGATTCGTCCACTTCTATCGGACGGGGTATCCACCCTTAGCGGACAGGTTCGCCATCTTTAGCCGGCGGGGTCTACGTCACAAGCCGCGTAGGTCCTTATTTTCAAATTTCAAAAACAGATTCGTCCACTTCTATCGGACGGGGTATCCACCCTTAGCGGACAGGCTCGCCATCTTTAGCCGGCGGGGTCTGCGTCACAAGCCGCGCAGGTCCTTAGTCGCTGCAGCGATAACTTTTCTGGTTTTCCCTTTTCCAAAAACTAAAAGGATTGGTTTTCCGATTTTTTCCAAAAAAAGAGCGATGTGCTGGATTTTGCTTCGTTTTACGTCCTATAAAAAACAAGGGGGTTTTCTCGTTTAGCTAGCCCTGAAAATGAGAATCTTTAAAAACATTTTTACCTCGTGGTTGGGCTTGGCCAAGCCCAATTACACTTTATAGCTTTGATTTCGAAAACATCTGTAGCTACTCCCAATGACAAAATGAGGGAGTTTCTACGCTTCTTTAGATACTTCCAATGACAAAGTGAGGGAGTTTCTATACTATCCGTTGACAAATCCCAATGACACGTGAGGGATATGTCGACACTTCAAGTGATTGTTAGGTTATGATACATATGACATTACATAGATCATGCGGAAACAACCATTAACCCAGGACAACATATTATTTACACATAATCATATAGCATAATTTAGATGCATACTCTTTGTTGCGTGCCCTCCCTAGCTGCGCCCGAACCGAACAAGAACAAGTCTTTAGGACTCCAAGTGTCGTCCCTCCGTAGATAGTCCACAGCACGTCCGGATCCGCCTTAAGATTGACCAACTAGAATCGCCCTTAAGGTACTAGAAAATTTCGGCACTTTATGAGCAAGATGTGTGTTTTAATTTTCTCTCAAAAACTCACTTTTGAATACTTTGAAACTTGTGTATAAATTATGACCCCTAGGCCTTTATTTATAGAGTTATGGAAAAGGAATCGTAATCCTAGTAGGATACGAATTAATTGAAATTAGAATCCTACATGAATTCTATTTAATTAATTTATCCAATTAGGAATAGAAATTTAATCATACACTGACTCTTGTAGATTCAGGAATCACGCATGAGCACAAACTCACACACACACGGCAGCCACAAGGGCTGCCCATGCGCGTGCGAGCAGCAGCCCACGCAGCGCGGCCCACGTATCCGTGGCCCTTGGCGCGCGCTGGGCCTGCCTTGCGGTAGGCCTGGGCGCTGCCTTGGCTGGGCTTGTGGCGCGCATGCTTGCTGGGCGATGGCCCCGGCTTGGTGCTGGGCCTTCGTCCGATGCTAATTCGTACGATACGCTTCCGATTAAATTTCCAGTTCCGGAATTTATTTCCGATACGAACAATATTTAATATTTCCGATTCCGGAATTAATTTCCGTTTCGAACAAATATTTAATATTTCCGTTTCCGGAATTATTTTCCGATTCCGGTAATATTTCCGATTCTGACAATATTTCCGTTTCCGGCAATATTTCCGATTCTGGTAATATTTCCATTTCCAATAATATTTTCCGATACGTACCATGTTTCCGTTTCCGGCAACATCTACGACTTGGATAATATTCATATTTCCGATACGATCCATATTTCCGTTTCCGGCAATATCATCGTTTCCGGAGTATTCATTTCTTGCCTGTGACGATCTTAGCTCCCACTGAAACCAAGATCCGTCGGTTCCGAATATTCATAGATGGAGTATTTAATGCCATTAAATACTTGATCCGTTTACGTACTATTTGTGTGACCCTACGGGTTCAGTCAAGAGTAAGCTGTGGATTAATATCATTAATTCCACTTGAACTGAAGCGGCCTCTAGCTAGGCATTCAGCTCACTTGATCTCACTGAATTATTAACTTGTTAATTAATACTGAACCGCATTTATTAGACTTAACATAGAATGCATACTTGGACCAAGGGCATTATTTCCTTCAGTCTCCCACTTGTCCTTAGGGACAAGTGTGCATTTCCTAATTCCTTTGTCGCTCGATGCTTGCTCTTGAACATAAGGTAAGAGTTGTCATCCTTATTATGTCCAGAGGCGTTCCTCGGTTTCAGAGTTCAACTGATCAAATAAACAGATAATCATTGCCTATGATTCATCCGAGCACGGCCATGCATTTCACAGTTTCTAGCTCTCCGAGTGGCCTTGTACAACTTTTAAGCATCTCATCCCGATTTATGGGAGGACAATCCCAATCTTGCGATCTTGAGATTAGACTTCGTTTGATAGGTGATTACCTGAGCGTTGCCTTTATAGCCTCCTTTTACGGTGCGACGGTTGGTCAACGTCAAAGCAACCAGTTCTCAAACAAGTAATCTCAAATCACCCAGGTATTGAGGATTTAGTGTCTAATAATTTTAATGAAATTTACTTATGACAGATTTTCATCTCTTACAGTAAAGTTTCATAGGTCTTGTCCGATACTAGTCTTCCCAAAGTAAGTATCTATGCAAATGATTATGACATTGCCATGTCCACATAGTTCAAGAAACAGAACTACTAGTCATCTTGCATTCTAGTCGTTTAACGTTTTCTATGCGTCCAATTTTATAGAAAACTCCGACCAGGGACCATTTTCAACTTTTGACATTCAAGTTCACTTGATAGACATTTCTTAGTCACAGGACTGGTCCTGACAGTCTATCTTGAATATTTCGTCAAATTGAAGGGACTCATCATTTAATAAACCACAAATTAAATGGAAAAATGAATTCCTTTCATTTATTGTGAATGATTAACCAATAATGTTTTTACAAAGATTTAAACTCTAAAACTTTAAAACATTAAACAGAGACATCAAAGCCATTCTCCAATATGCTTGATTCCCATAGCTGCAGTGTGCGAGTTGTGCTTCGCTTGCGGCAGAGGTTTAGTTAATGGATCTGATATGTTGTCATCAGTTCCAATTTTGCTTATCTCGACTTCTTTTCTTTCAACGAACTCTCGTAGAAGGTGAAATCTACGAAGTACATGCTTGACTCTCTGGTGGTGTCTAGGCTCTTTTGCCTGTGCAATAGCTCCGTTATTATCACAATACAGGGCTATTGGTCCTTTAATGGAGGGGACTACACCAAGTTCTCCTATGAACTTCCTTAGCCATATAGCTTCCTTTGCTGCTTCATGTGCAGCAATGTACTCCGCTTCAGTTGTAGAATCCGCAATGGTGCTTTGCTTAGCACTTTTCCAGCTTACTGCTCCTCCGTTGAGGCAGAAGACAAACCCAGACTGTGATCTGAAATCATCTTTGTCGGTTTGGAAACTTGCGTCCGTATAGCCTTTAACAATTAATTCATCATCTCCACCATAGACCAGGAAGTCATCTTTGTGCCTTTTCAGGTACTTCAGAATGTTCTTGGCAGCAGTCCAATGCGCCTCTCCTGGGTCTGACTGGTATCTGCTCGTAGCACTGAGTGCGTACGCAACATCCGGGCGTGTACATATCATAGCATACATTATTGAACCAATCAATGATGCATATGGAATCCCATTCATTCGTCTACGCTCATCAAGTGTTTTTGGGCACTGAGTCTTGCTTAGAGTCATTCCATGAGACATGGGTAGGTAGCCTCGCTTGGAGTCCGCCATCTTGAACCTATCAAGCACCTTATTGATATAAGTGCTTTGACTAAGTCCAATCATCTTTTTAGATCTATCTCTGTAAATCTTGATGCCCAATATGTACTGTGCTTCTCCTAGATCCTTCATCGAAAAACATTTCCCAAGCCAAATCTTGACAGAGTTCAACATAGGAATGTCATTTCCGATAAGCAATATGTCGTCGACATATAATACTAGGAAAGCAATTTTGCTCCCACTGACCTTCTTGTATACACAAGATTCGTCCGCGTTCTTGATGAAACCAAAGTCACTGACTGCTTCATCAAAGCGTATATTCCAGCTCCTGGATGCCTGCTTCAATCCGTAGATTGACTTCTTTAGCTTGCATACCTTTTTAGCATTCTTTGGATCCTCAAAACCTTCAGGCTGTGTCATAAACACAGTTTCTGTTAAAACGCCGTTTAAGAAAGCAGTTTTGACATCCATCTGCCATATTTCGTAATCGTAATATGCAGCGATTGCTAACATTATTCGAATAGACTTTAGCATTGCAACTGGTGAAAAGGTTTCATCGTAATCCACACCGTGGACTTGCCTGTAACCTTTTGCAACCAATCTAGCTTTGAAAACTTCAAGTTTCCCATCCTTGTCCTTTTTCAGTTTGAAAACCCATTTGCTTCCAATGGCTTGGTAGCCATCTGGCAAATCGACCAAATCCCATACTTGGTTTTCAGACATGGAGTCTAATTCAGATTGCATGGCTTCTTGCCACTGCTTGGAGCTAGGGCTCGTCATAGCTTGCTTGTAAGTCGCAGGTTCATCACTTTCAAGTAATAGAACGTCATAGCTCTCGTTCGTCAAAATACCTAAGTACCTTTCCGGTTGAGATCTATATCTTTGCGATCTACGCGGGGTAACATTTCTAGATTGACCATGATTCTCACCAGATTCTTCTAAAGATCTTTGAGTTTCATCCTGAATGTCATCTTGAGCATTCTCTAGAGTTTGTTGTTCGACTCGAATTTCTTCGAGGTCTACTTTTCTCCCACTTGTCATTTTGGAAATGTGATCCTTCTCCAAAAAGACACCATCTCGAGCAACAAACACTTTGTTCTCAGATGTATTGTAGAAGTAATACCCCTTTGTTTCCTTTGGATAGCCCACAAGGATACATTTGTCAGATTTTGGATGAAGTTTGTCTGAAATTAATCGTTTGACGTAAACTTCACATCCCCAAATCTTAAGAAAAGACACATTTGGAGGCTTTCCAAACCATAATTCGTATGGAGTCTTTTCGACAGCTTTAGACGGAGCTCTATTTATAGTGAGTGCAGCTGTATTTAGTGCATGTCCCCAAAATTCTAATGGAAGTTCGGCCTGACCCATCATTGACCTGACCATGTCTAGCAAGGTTCTGTTCCTCCGTTCTGACACACCGTTCCATTGTGGTGTTCCAGGAGGAGTCAATTCTGATAGAATTCCACATTCTTTCAGATGGTCATCAAATTCATAGCTCAGATATTCACCGCCTCTATCAGACCGCAGTGCCTTAATCTTCTTGCCTAATTGATTCTCTACTTCACTCTGAAATTCCTTGAATTTGTCAAAGGATTCAGACTTATGCTTCATTAGGTAGACATAACCATACCTACTGAAGTCATCAGTGAAAGTGATAAAGTAGCTGAAACCACCTCTAGCATTTGTACTCATTGGTCCACATACATCTGTATGGATTAAACCCAATAGTTCATTTGCTCTTTCTCCAACTTTAGAGAAAGGTTGCTTTGTCATTTTGCCAAGTAAACATGATTCGCATTTACCATAATCCTCTAAGTCAAATGGTTCTAGAATTCCTTCTCTTTGAAGTCTTTCTAAGCGTTTCAAGTTTATATGGCCTAATCGACAATGCCACAGATAGGTGAGATCTGAATCATCCTTTTTGGCCTTTTTGGTATTTATGTTATATACTTGTTTGTCGTGATCTAATAAATAAAGTCCATTGACTAATCTAGCAGATCCATAAAACATCTCTTTAAAATAAAACGAACAACTATTGTCTTTTATTATAAAGGAAAATCCCTTAGCATCTAAGCAAGAAACTGAAATGATGTTTTTAGTAAGACTTGGAACATGGAAACATTCTTCCAGTTCCAAAACTAGCCCGGAGGGCAACGACAAATAGTAAGTTCCTACGGCTAATGCAGCAATCCGTGCTCCATTTCCCACTCGTAGGTCGACTTCACCCTTGCTTAACTTTCTACTTCTTCTTAGTCCCTGTGGATTGGAACATAAGTGTGAGCCACAACCTGTATCTAATACCCAAGAAGTTGAATTAGCAAGTATACAGTCTATAACGAAAATACCTGAAGATGGAACGACTGTTCCGTTCTTCTGATCTTCCTTTAGCTTCAAGCAATCTCTCTTCCAATGCCCCTTCTTCTTGCAGTAGAAGCATTCGGATTCAGAAGTGGGTTGACTGACCTTCCTCTTTGCAGATTTGGCGCCAGTTTGCTTAGTTGGGCTGGCCTTGTTGCCACCTTTCTTAGCATTCCTCTTCTTTCCAGATTTCTTGAACTTGCCCCCACGCACCATAAGCACATCCTGCTTATCACTTTTGAGCGTCTTTTCAGCGGTCTTCAGCATACCGTGAAGCTCAGTGAGCGTTTTGTCCAGACTATTCATACTGTAGTTCAGTTTGAACTGATCATACCCGCTATGAAGAGAATGGAGGATGGTGTCTATAGCCATTTCCTGAGAAAATTGCTGATCCAGCCGACTCATATTCTCAATGAGTCCAATCATTTTGAGAACATGTGGACTTACGGGCTCGCCTTTCTTAAGCTTGGTCTTAAGAATTTGCCTATGAGTCTCGAATCTTTCGACTCGAGCCAGATCTTGGAACATGTTCTTCAACTCACTGATGATTGTGAAAGCATCTGAGTTGATGAACGTTTTCTGCAGATCCGCACTCATGGTGGCGAGCATTAGACATTTCACATCCTTGTTGGCATCAATCCAACGATTGAGGGCAGCCTGAGTGACCCCGTCGCCTGGAGCTTCGGGCATCGCCTCATCTAGGACATACTCCTTTTCTTCCTGCATAAGAACTATTTGCAAGTTCCTTTGCCAGTCAAGGAAGTTTTTCCCGTTCAACTTCTCCTTTTCGAGAATGGATCGAATGTTGAATGAATTGTTGTTTGCCATATTAAAAACTACAATTGAAAAGAATAAACAAATAAATAACCATTCACAGTTTCTCTTAATAAACTTAAATTCTAGCATACATGCATAATTCAATGTTTATTAAGCATTTTATTCAAATTATGTGTTCCGGCAGGTGTGAATAAAATGATTCCAAGATCCTAAAATCATTGAAGAACTAAGCACAGTTTGTCGACTTAATCCTAGAACATCTTAGGTAAGCAAAAGCCTTTTGCTAATAGTCTAGAAACTATTCTTGGTTGATAGGTACGTCTAAGAACTTATTAGGTAAACCTATCGAATTTGCCACGACATAAAAGGACTCCTTACTTATATCGTTGAGTTTCACCAAAACTAACATGTACTCACAATTATTTGTGTACCTTGCCCCTTTAGGACCAATAAGTAACACCTCGCTGAGCGAAAACTATTACTAGATTGATGTAAAGGATATCCAAGCAAGTGTATATTTTGGCATGGCACCTTTTAACTCAATTTTTAAGTTTGGAACTTAAGGCTCTTACTATGTTGGTTAGATTTTAAGTGAACTAAAATCCTTAATCATGCAACATAATCAAGCTTTTGATCTCATGCATTTTAAGACATATTTAAAACAATAAATAACTTAAAACATGCATAAGATATTTGTGATCTAGTATGGCCCGACTTCATCTTGAAGCTTTGACTTCAAAGTCCGTCTTGAAAATCTCCGTGGGAGGCACCATTTTCTTCAAATAGGATAAGCTATAACTAATTACAACTATTTGATGGTTCGCAGACCATATTTGAATTGAAAAATAACTTTGGTACTTTAGACCAATTACATTCAAATTAATGGTACGCAGACCATATTTTCTATCCTATTTGGGCCATACTAGTCACTTCATAACCTGCAAAACAGTACATATACAATATATACCATTCACCCATTCATTATCATGAATGGCCCACATAGCTGGTTAGTAAAACACATTATGCATCACGTAAACATTTGCAGCAATTAATCAAGGGCACCAATAATCTACCAATTATTCAGTCCTTATTAATTCTAATCAAGTTGTTTTAACCTTAAGGATTTGTAGACCTAATCAAGAGTTTATGACTAAAAAGCGCTCCCACTTAAACCAATAAATTCATATGCTTTACCAATTTTAAACATAAAAATGTATTTCTAGTCCAACCGGAAACATACAAATTTAATTAAAATTTAAAGCTCATATCAATTTATAATTGAATCCAAAAATTTAATTTAATTTCAGTCGTATTTAAATTAATTCATGATTTTAATTTTAGTAAAATAATTAGAATAAATAACATTTATTATAATTATAATATTCAAAATTAAAATCCAAGAAAATAATTCAAATTATTAATTTTAAAATTAATTAAAATTACGTGAACTGAAATTTTCAAATTAAACATTCAAAACGATCTAATCGTAACGCAAACACCCTACGCGTTGCACGCCCATGGACCGTACGCACACAGCCATTGCTGGCCATGTGCGCGCAGCCCATGCGCTCGTCGCATAGCTGCTGCTTCCCTATCGCAAGCCTCCGCACACATCGTGCTCGCTGCGCGCGCCAGCGCTCATCGCACGCGAGCTATCGCTCGCAGTGCGCGCGCGCGACATCGCTCGCTGGGCGCGCGACATCGCTCGCTGGGCGCGCGACATCGCTCGCTGGGCGCGCGAGCCATCACTCGCTGGGCGCGCGACATCGCTCGCTGGCGCGCGAGCCATCGCTCGCTGGCGCGAGCCATCGCTCGCTGGCGCGCGACATCGCTCGCTGGGCGCGCGACATCGCGCGCTGTGCGCGCGAGTGATGCTGGGCGCAGCGCTCGTGGCACGCGAGCTTGCGCTCGCTGCGCGCGAGGCTGCGCGCTCTTGTGCGAGGCAGCGCGCGCTGTGGCGCAGCTCGCTTGCTGCCCACACGCGACTGCCTTGGCTCGCCCTTCGCCCATGCCCATTCGTTCATTGCTCGTGGCACACGACACAAGGCAGGGCTGCTGCCTTGTGCTCGTGCACTACGCCCTTGCTCATTGCATTCGTGCCGCACGGGCGACGAGCTCCCTTGCTCGTCGTCGCATGCCCGCATTATACAACACCCCTTAAGGGTAACACGAAGCGTCCATTGCTTCGTGCGTGCAAGTTATATGAACGAATCGCATAAAAATTTAAAATTTATATTTAAAATTAATGACAAATTAATAAATATTATTAATTTCATAATTTTAGGGCGAAAAATCGAAAATTTATTATCCAATTGATTTCCGATTGTTATGGATTCAAGTCTAGGTCATAAAAATTTAAAATTTATCGTAAATTTACAATTTTTATGGTGGTTTTTAATCATAGGTTTCTAATTAAATTACAATTAATTATGAAAATTAAATTAATTCTAAATTATTCTAATTTTCAACAAATTAATCATAATTACAAATTAGATTGCATAATTAACAAGACTAGGCATTCAAACTTGTTAAACATATGCAGTAGGTCAATCAAAAATTCAAGATTTATCAACAAGAATTGCAAATATTTAATTTAACATCTTAAATTTACGAAATTTTGCATTCGAAAAACTAAAACCTTCGAAAAGTCATAGTTAGGCTTCGAATTTGAGAATTCTGGGTTCGGCAGAAAAATACTATTTTTGTCAAAATTTTAGAATGCCTTTTACATGCGGAATTGACACAAAAATCACTCAATTCGGATGAGTAACGAAGAAACTGCCGAAAAACTGCGTACGTATAATTAAATAAACGCAATTTGCAATTAATTAACAATTACGAAAATTAATCACCCCTTTTAATTCTTGCAAATCTGTAATATTTAACCATGTTAATGCAATTTAGATTATGAAAATAATAAGGGGCTCGTGATACCACTGTTAGGTTATGATACATATGACATTACATAGATCATGCGGAAACAACCATTAACCCAGGACAACATATTATTTACACATAATCATATAGCATAATTTAGATGCATACTCTTTGTTGCGTGCCCTCCCTAGCTGCGCCCGAACCGAACAAGAACAAGTCTTTAGGACTCCAAGTGTCGTCCCTCCGTAGATAGTCCACAGCACGTCCGGATCCGCCTTAAGATTGACCAACTAGAATCGCCCTTAAGGTACTAGAAAATTTCGGCACTTTATGAGCAAGATGTGTGTTTTAATTTTCTCTCAAAAACTCACTTTTGAATACTTTGAAACTTGTGTATAAATTATGACCCCTAGGCCTTTATTTATAGAGTTATGGAAAAGGAATCGTAATCCTAGTAGGATACGAATTAATTGAAATTAGAATCCTACATGAATTCTATTTAATTAATTTATCCAATTAGGAATAGAAATTTAATCATACACTGACTCTTGTAGATTCAGGAATCACGCATGAGCACAAACTCACACACACACGGCAGCCACAAGGGCTGCCCATGCGCGTGCGAGCAGCAGCCCACGCAGCGCGGCCCACGTATCCGTGGCCCTTGGCGCGCGCTGGGCCTGCCTTGCGGTAGGCCTGGGCGCTGCCTTGGCTGGGCTTGTGGCGCGCATGTTTGCTGGGCGATGGCCCCGGCTTCGTGCTGGGCCTTCGTCCGGCAAGCCTCGTCCGATGCTAATTCGTACGATACGCTTCCGATTAAATTTCCAGTTCCGGAATTTATTTCCGATACGAACAATATTTAATATTTCCGATTCCGGAATTAATTTCCGTTTCGAACAAATATTTAATATTTCCGTTTCCGGAATTATTTTCCGATTCCGGTAATATTTCCGATTCTGACAATATTTCCGTTTCCGGCAATATTTCCGATTCTGGTAATATTTCCATTTCCAATAATATTTTCCGATACGTACCATGTTTCCGTTTCCGGCAACATCTACGACTTGGATAATATTCATATTTCCGATACGATCCATATTTCCGTTTCCGGCAATATCATCGTTTCCGGAGTATTCATTTCTTGCCTGTGACGATCTTAGCTCCCACTGAAACCAAGATCCGTCGGTTCCGAATATTCATAGATGGAGTATTTAATGCCATTAAATACTTGATCCGTTTACGTACTATTTGTGTGACCCTACGGGTTCAGTCAAGAGTAAGCTGTGGATTAATATCATTAATTCCACTTGAACTGAAGCGGCCTCTAGCTAGGCATTCAGCTCACTTGATCTCACTGAATTATTAACTTGTTAATTAATACTGAACCGCATTTATTAGACTTAACATAGAATGCATACTTGGACCAAGGGCATTATGTCAGAATTAGGTTTTGCACTCCAACATAAATCCTAAATGAGATAGAAATTGCGTGAGAATCCTATTCCTAATACGATTCGAAAATAAGAGTTACGTATTAATTAAAATCCTAAGGAGCCTAGAGTTCGTAACGGGCCCAGACGTATTCCGTCATAAAATTAATGCGCACTAAAAGACTCGATTAAGTCTCATACACTCCGGATTCTAAGAGTCCGAATCTGACAAAGAAACGGCCCAAACATCAATTTCAACGCCCAGCCCTGGGCGCTGAAATTTCCTGGATTCTAATTTCAACGCCCAGAGCTGGGCGCCCAAATCTTTGACGCCCAGCCCTGGGCGCTGAAATTACCTGGGACGTGTTCTTTCCTAATTCCTCGTGGATTAGAGTTCTACAATTCTATCTTTGCACGAACTCTTTTCTATAAATATGGCCCCAAGTTCGACGTGAAAGGGACAACACACAAGTATTATTCTAAGTATTGACTCTAAACCCCTAAGCCTAAGCCTCACGCTGCGAAATTGATCAAGCGTTCTGTCGCAATCGATCCAAAAATCAAACAGAACGTATCATGTCCGTAATTTGAGATTCGTTAAATAAAAGGAGAAATAGCAAAGTCAAAGTGGTTAGTTTTCCGAGAACTGTGACGCACCTATCAAGGGTGCGTCGTAATGTGTCCCTTTTTCATGGTTTAATTGCTTTCCTCGCCCTTTTATGAACTGTTAAGCTAATCAAATCTGATTGTTCTATCACGCCTAATAAAGATAATATGTTGGGAAATTGGATTATCATGCTAGGTCCCTTAATACAATCTAAATCAGGTAATCGCGCTCGATCTAGTATTATATGTTGCATATTGTTAAAATCAACTCAGATTAGTTTAATAGTTAACGCATGTCCCTTCAATTATTTATGCTGAGCTAGTAAGGATATCCTGCCTCTGGAGTTATCGAAGAGCGAGTACTCCTCTCGGTAGTTACAGTCCCCCGAACCCTCAACTCTACCTTGCAGGTGTATGTTGAGAGATCCCCACACCAGGGATCACAAGGGAACCTACGGCCGTCGTGGTCAAACATAAATGCACTCCCTTTATGTCACGATAACCGGGTTTTGTCAGTTTTTCTCATTGTTGTTAAAAACTGAATGGCGACTCCTATATTACTAGTCAATTGGGTGTAAACTCCCAGGAAATCCAATTACACTTGATTTGACAAAAAGAAACGTCACACCCACGAGGGACGAGGTCACGCATTAGCCTCGCGCTTTTTCGACCCCCTCCTAGGGGAGCAAATATTTCTCCCTCGATCCTGAACCTTTTCCTGGCAAACTAACGGAAAAGTTTAGTTCATCCGACTTACCAAAGTTCAAGGCCACGGATAACCCCCTGGATCACCTCTTGAGCTTTGTGAATGCCATGAACTTGAAAGGTGTGGACAAGTCCATGTATCTGCCTGCCTTTCCTTTGTCCTTGGAACATGTGCCACTCAAATGGTACTACCACCAGGACCCTATGCTCTTCCCCACTTGGGAGGACTTTGTCAATGTCTTCATCAAGCAATACTCGTCGAACATGGATTTTCAAGGCACCATGCGCGAGCTGGAAGTACTCTTCCAAAAGAAAAATGAAGGTTTCACAACCTACTTTGCTAGATGGAGGGACCAGGCGGCCCAACTAATCAACAGGCCTCCTGAAACTGAATTGGTCCGAAAATTCATTGACAACCTGGACCCAGCTTATAAACAACATCTTAGATACTTGGGCCTTGACACCTTCAAAAGAGTTTATGATGTAGGAATAAAGATCAAGGATGACCTCACAAAAACCGTGCAAAGCAAGCCTGCCTATAAGAGTAACACCTACAACCGAGGCCCCACGCTTCAAGCCCAAGAGGTCCATGCTGTAGAAACAACCTCAACCCGAAGGAGCCCTGGAAGGTGGACCCGAGACCGAAAGTTTGCCCCACTCGGGTCGACTCTAGTACAAGCTTTCCAAAGACTAACCAATCAAGGCAAACTAAGGCCCATAAGCCCCACACCCGATCCTTCGTTCAAAAATAAGTACTGGGTCGAGGGTGCCCGCTGCGAGTACCATCAAGGGAACGGGCATGATACTGAAAACTGCTGGCATCTAAAAAACACGATCCAGGATATGATAGAGGATGAAATAATACCTCTCCCTTACGTTGGAAAACCCAACAACAACAAGAGCCCACTCGGTTCTTGTCACATCTCTCTCGATCAACCAGAACATATGAACTTTGATCCCACGGTGTATATCACGCCTCAGGGTGCACCACTTTCTAGGGTCCCCATGGATCAAATCGAGAGAGAAGTGTGCGGTGTGTGGGATGACGACGCTGAAGATGTCTACCTGTCCCAAGTGTTGGACCAGAATATTTTTACCGAAACTTGGCCCGGGCACGCTCTCATTGACACCACCCCTCATGAGCCCGAAATTGACAATCTCACTCGGTCCGGGAGGGTATACCAATAGGATATTCGCCCACCTCCCATGGACGACATCCCAGTCAGACAGACTCCTGAAAATGTACGGCACACCACTGTCGCAGAAGTCATCGAAAATCCTCTCTTGAAGCAACTAAAAAGAACTAAAGCCGAGATTACCATCTGGGATCTCATGTGCACTTCAAAGGAACATCGTGAAAAACTCATTCGCTCACTCGACCTCATCTCAGTCCCTACGGATATCACACCTGACTCGTTGGTTAGCCACGTCACAAGGGATGTTGAGGAAAAAGCAATAGTTTTTACTAACAAAGACTTACCTAAAGAAGGAGGCGCCCACAATAAGGCCCTTTACCTAGTGGTTGGATGCAAAGGAAAAAACATTCCCCTAGAGCTCGTAAATAATGGTTCAGCGGTAAATGTCTGCCCATTTCGAACCGCCCATTGCCTAGGGCTGGGAAATGATGACTTCCAAACCTCCACGCAAAGGGTACGAGCCTATGATAACTCTCGAAGGCCGGTGTTGGGGAAAATCAACCTCACCATACAAACTGGGCCTGTGGCACGCACCACGGAGTTTCAAATAATTGACATCAAGCCCACTTTCAACCTCCTCTTAGGACGCCCTTGGCTCCATGATTTGAGAGGTGTGGCTTCGACCTTACACCAGATGGTTAAGCTCAACCATAACGGGGTGATTCTGGAAATACGCACCCCTCCCCTCGACGTCAGTTGTACTATGGTCGGAACCACCGATACTGCAGAAGACCTTTACGGTTTTCAGGTGGATGAAGTTATCCAAGTTATTGAAGACTACAATTTGACATTTCTCGATCCACGAGCATCCCGGATCATCCCTAGAATATTGCTAGCTCAAGGTTACTTCCCGGGAACCCCATTGGGCATAAGGAAGAAGAACAACACGTTCCATTCCCCACCCAACAAATCTACTCCCTTTGGTCTAGGCTATGAACCAACGGAGGAAGATATTGCTGACCACCTGTCTAGGCTACGCCTTAAGCCAGCCAAGATAGAACAAGCCACACTCCTCCCCCCATACCAAAGAACCCTTAACGGTATGTTTGTCCGGGAAGGCGAAGAACACCCCTGCTGCGATTTCCCTGAACCCTTTGTTCAAAACGGCTTGCTAAAACCCGGATTCGAAATTTTCCATGACTGTCATACTATGGATGAGGCACCCCACCTCACCAAGACTGAGACAGCTGAAATATTAGACAACCAAGCTCTGTGGACATTGTTTGACGAACCAAAACCCGTGGAAGACAAGACTATAATAACCACCCTAGCTCTGCAAGACGAAAGTTTCAATCCAACCCAGTTAATCACTCCTACGTCAACGCCAGAAGAGACCAAGAACGGATGGGTGAAGACATATTAGTGGGTCAATGCAAAAGGAATAGAGTTCAAGATGAGTACAGGCGAAGGACCAAGGTTCTATGAGACTAAACCCAAGGCTTGAGCCATAGAGAGTACTTTAGCAAAAGCGCCTAGTAGTTCTTTAGATGGTAGAAAGAATAAAGCTCTAGAAATGGTCCTAAGACCCCTTAGAATATGGGCTAATTTATTTCAGTGTGTTTCCTTACTTTTCGAATTAATAAAGGCGTAAAATTTCTCCTAAAAACTTTTATTCCAACACTAAATAAAGCACTAATCCTACTTACAAATATAAAAATATAAGGAAGCGGCCCACTCCAGGCCAAACAAACAAGATTCACTCAATCTTGAATCGTGACATCGAAACCACTTGCCCCAACCACAAAAAAAAGACGGAAATAAAAATGACTAAGGCATAAAATGAGCCATGAAATCCCAAAGCCACAAGACCAAACCCATGCAACCAAAGAAACCGTAGGGAAAAGAAATCAAATCCAACAAATTGCCCAGAAAAAGGGAACTCGTAAAATTTAAACATCAATAACATACTCATCTTCAAGAGACATGCCCAACTTCCCAAAAATCCCACACAAAGATCTTCATATTTCGCGCACCCCAACTCCGTTTTTAAAACCGTTTCGAGTCACGAACAGAAAAAATTAATTCGGATGAAAATGCATCTCACGCTAACAGTCCAAAAAGCTTTCGAAATAGTGTCAAAATCAATTTCTGACAAATAAAAAAAGTAAAGCAAAACGAAAGGAAATAAAAAGCAAGGACACACTACAAGAATTAGTGGCAAATAGGGCGATTTTTCCAAAAAAAAAAGGCAATTACAAGGTCGTCCTAGTAGAACAAATCAAATAGGACAAACGTACGTCGCCTCCTTTGATAATACCAAAGAGGGCAAATTTTCGTCTTTGTCTTCTTTGATGTTAATAAAAGGGCGATATTTTTATTTTCGCCCTGTTTGATCAATTTATTAAAAAAAGTAAAAAATAAAATGCCAAACTCCTTTGAAACTTCAACGCTTAGGAACCAGTTACTATTCTTTCCGTCCTCCCCAAATTCTCTTTCTAAGAAATCCCAAAATGAAACCCCTCCCAATCTTCAATTTAGCTTTCTCTCTCCCTAAATTTTCAATTTAACTTCTCTTCTCCCTTTCTCTCCCCTAAATCTTCAATTTAGTTTTTCTCTCTTTCCATCTTCAATTTCGCTAACCCTAATTTTATGTGTTTTGGTTGAAATTTGGTTGTGTTCGTCTGAAATTTGGTTGAATTCGCTGAAATTTGCTCGAGTTCGCCTGAAATTTGGTCCAATCGCACGTATTTGCTCATATCTGAAGCTCCTCCGAAGTCCGTGTGGTATGGTATTTGCTCAACTTCTTCTTCTCTTTGCGTATTTTTTGTGTGAGCTGGTATTTGAATTTTGAACCTAAGTGACGAATTAGGAGATATACAAGCAAATTACTGGTTTCATATAGTTTTTTTTTCTAGTTCATCATTATTTGCCCAGTTCTCTGTTTTATTGCGTTTTTTTGTTGTAATTTGGACGATTTGGCCATCTTTTTTGCTGTTTTGTATGATTTAGGTTTAACCTTAATGTTTGTTTTTATTTGATTTTATTGAGATTATCTGAATTTTGTTGATGGATATTTGATTATGAATTTTTTAGCAGATTTGATTATGATTGTTTTGGATGATATAAGTTTGTTTTTAGTTTGAACAAGCTTTTGTAATCTAAATATTAGCCTTAGATGTTTACAGTTGATAAAATAAGGTGAATGTACTCTATTGAGCTTCTCAACATGGTACAAAATTGTTGGATTTCTAGGTTTAATAATCTTTTCTATGTAAATGTAGCAGTAGTTATTTCTTTTTTGTATATCAAGTTTCGTGAGTAGTACTTGTGATAGTGGCACTACCATTAAACAAGCTGACTGGAGTTAGTGACAAGAGCTTGCTGTTTGGTTAGATGTGTAATTGGTTGGCTAACTTTGGTTCTAGACAATATAAATTTTGTACCTTCTCTGTTATATTCTGCGTTGACCAAGTACTTGGCAGGGGTTTTGATGTTCTCGTGTGCTCTTTGAGAAATAGGAATAACACACTAAAGTCTAATTTGCGCGCATGTTGATTCCTTGTTGTTGAAATCCAAAGTACAACACACTAATAAAGGATGTCCTGGTAATTATTTGATTTTTTCTTAGTACAAATGTTACATGATTGAAGTTCATATATGTCCTCATTTCAAAGTTCAATCAACTTATGATTACTTTAGGAATGCAACTAACTCTGTATCATATAAAAGCATCTCATATCTTTAATTAGGATGGCAGAAATATTAAGTATTCTTATTTTAGCACCTGTGATTATTCAGTTATTAGAAGTTATCTTTCATCTTCTGATTGCTGGTACTCATGCTATACTTGGTGCAGAATGGTGCTAACCCGTATCTTGGTTTACATGGAGAAAAACCTTTGATTGTTGTTGTACATGAAGCCAATATAGAGAATATCAAATGATTGCTTAAAGCTGGAGCTAATCCTAATGCTACTAATTTTGTGAGTGAAAGATAACATTTACACGCTTTTAAGTGTTTTGGCCTTAAACGCGTACTCCTGCTAAGAAGATTAACTTGCTTTCATTCTTATATACCCTTTTACTGTGTCTTCTATTTCAGTCTGAACTTACACCAATTGAAATTGCGGCTATGGAAAATAAACTTGCAGTTGTAAACACCCTCTTTGATGCATAACCTATATTGTACCCTTTTTATAATCTCAAAACCAAAAACAAAAAAACTACTTATGTTAGTTCGTGTGGTTGCATTTGATCCTTGATTATTGCCACATTTCATAACTTGCAGCGGGAACTTAAAGCTGAGACAAAATTCCTAGAAGAAAAAGAAAATGGAGCACAAGCCATCAGAACAAATGATTACATGACTGCAGTCTATTCTGAATCCTAGTATATCCAAGTCTATTGTCTAGTAGTTTATATAAAAATTCAATCAGTTCTGATCATTTTGAATTAGGTCTAACCCAGTCTATTGTTTCTGCTGGGAACTGCTGCTAATAAGTTACCTGTTCATGTGATGTGCAATGGCCTTTTATATGATTATCTTTTGGGGTTTAAGAACTTTTCTCATCCCTGTCTTGCACATATTTGTCTAAGTGTAAGCTCTAAACTCTGCTTGACCTAAAACAAATTACTCCGAGAGTCTTTAGTTGTAAGTACGTTTCTGAAATCTGTAGGCTTAAAGAAAAAGTACCCGGGTTGTCAACAATTTTTAGAAGCTAAGACAAGCAGACTGTCAAATTGAGTTCTAATAATATATAATGTACTTAGGAATGGAAACAATTTTACACTACACCTTCCGTAGTATCTCATTGACGTAAAACAGTAAAGTCCAAGTTAAATGAAGGATACTTGTGTATTCTTGAACCACCACACTTTGATACTCTGATTAGCGGTTGCCTTTTTGGTTTTGTTATTAGAATCTGTAAACTAACCACATTATGTGGAGCTTCTGATATTGATTTTGATTTTGCAGGAGAAAGAACAATCAATCTAGACACTCAATCGTCATTATCGCAACTAGACTCTACCACTCAACAACCTAAGAAAAAGACAAGGTATATTAGTATATTGTTCTCAATCATCAATATTTTGTTATCTTGTGAAGCTATACTGCTTATTGAATTACTCTCATGTTTGGGCTTTTTTTTGTTCTTGCTGGTAAGAAATCCTGATAAATAGAAGTTTTAAGATGATTTACGAGTGATTGTACGACGAAGGATTTGTCAAAGTCAGTTGGGTTTTGGAGGTAGGGTTTAGCGGGGGTACTGGAGGTAGGAATTGGGAGGTTTAATCTGCTAACCCGGTTGCTTAAGGTCACCAGAAGTACACCCTCATAATTGGATTATTGTTGATGCATTTAGAAGTTAACGTAATTAAGGAGGAAGACATATAGAATGACACCAATATGTATGTTTATGTGATTCTCTGAAATCAATTTCATTCTGTTTGGGATATTTTCATGGTCAGGTCTAGTTTTCTTTGAAGCCAACTTGAAAATTATGTTTTGTACATATTAGATGCATTTTTCTTGATGCAGAGGTATATAATTCGACATTCAGTAGACTGAAATATCTCCACTGTGGGTTGTTGTTCTAACAAGCCTACCATGTTGATTCTCCAGTGTAAAAGAAGTGCAGTTTTCAGAGGCTGTAAAATATTATATGTTATAACATAGTAGCTGCTACCTTTACGCACCAATTGATTCTAAAGAAAAATGGAGTAAAAACGGTGAACTAATCTTCTTTGATGTCATTTGCAGGCTTGATCCCGAGTACTTTTGACCCACAAGTTGACAGATAAAAGCGCTGTTTACAGCCTTGGAGTTGTCTTTCTAGAACTTTTGACAGGGATGCATCCAATTCAACACGGAAAAAATATTGTTCGAGAGGTATTATCCCTTTGTACCCTCGGGGTTTTTGTGTGTTTGCACTTTATACATTTCTTCATGTTTGTCTCTATTGCACTCAGAGGATTGGGTGGAAGCACCATTTTATCACAGTCCAGTACTCCATTCCCTCTATTTATCTGTGAATCATAATTCATATACTATCTGTTCCTTGTACAGTTTAACTCCAGAACCCCATATTTTAAGCACAATGCATTATGCATGCAACTATCAACTATGCATCCACTAACTATTGTTTTTGGCCGGTTTTGGCTCCAGTGTCCTGTGAAACAGCATTGAGACTTTAAGGGCTAATTTCTGTCCAGATTTTGGCTCCAGTGGCCTTTGAAACAGCAGTGAGACTGGTAATTATTCCTTTTTAATAAATAAGTAGCACTACTAACCTATTAGCTCAAATGGGAGAGCATTGTGCAAATGCGCAAAGATGTGGGTTCGAATCCCATGTAGGTTAATTTATTTGATGTATTGACTAATATTTAAAAGAGAAATAGAAATAAAAAAAAGCAAACTAGAGCAAAGAGGGCGCAAAAAAAAAGTCGTCCTTGATTCAATCAAATAGGGCGAAATAGGGTGCCTTTCTTGATTCCTGTCAACAAGGGCAAAAAGAGTGTGCCTTTCTTGAAATAATCAAAGAGGGCGATAAAAAGTTGTCCTCTCTGATTTCAATCAAGGAGGGCAAAAAAAAGTTGCCCTCTCTGATTTCAATCAAGGAGGGCGAAAAATATTGCCCTCTTTGACTGAAATAAAAAAGGGCGAACAATATTGCTTGCCCTGCTAAGCTAATACAACGAGCCTAACAGGGCGATGGGAGGGCGATTTAAAAATCGCCCTAATAGCCTAAAAGGGCGAGATTTAGATCAAAGAGGGCGATATTTTTCACCCTCTTTGATCTTATATGTTGTAGTGACATGTGAAATAAAAAAGGCAACGCAACAAAACCCACCCCAGAAAGCATTTTCTGCGCCCAGAGCTGGGCGCTGAAATCTTTGACGCCCCTGCCTGGGCGCTGAAACTCTCTGCCTGCCATAAGGTTACCCAGAAGTGTTCGTCATTTTATCCGCACATACACAGAAAAATAACAAACACTTGGGGGGTACAACACGTATCAAAGTATTCAATTATGCATAGAAAATGGCATGAGCAAATACGTGTACACAAAAATACAAAAAAATCAAAAAACAATTTTTTCCAAATACAAAATCATAAAACAAACTAAGGCTTACGACAAAGCAGCAGATTAAAGTAAAACTTCACTTATTCGACCGTTTCAAATAATATGTTTCCATCTCAAAGCATACTTATCAAATTCGGCATCCTATAAAGGCTAGAACTACGCGCGACCTGGTTCTAAGTTAAAATTATTTAACGAGGATACGTAGGCAATCCTATCTGTGGATTCGGTCCAATCAAACAAAATACAATGTGCAAAAGTGTTGAAAAAAAATAAATAAAATAATAAGGGAAAAAACGAGAACAAGAAAATTAAAAAAAAATGACGCTTTATTAATGTTTAAAATGATAAGAAAAGTGCTAAGGAATGTAAAAAAACAAACACAACTAAAATAAATAAAGGGCACTTACACCCTAACAAGAACTACACTACTCGAGTTCTTCCGGATCATCTAATAGAGTCTTGTAGAGGGCAATATTCGCAGGGTCCACCCCCACAGGCTTCTGCGCTGCCCCTATATCAATCTCCACAAGAACAGGCTCCTTGACGCTAAATTCCAAGGATGCCAAGGCCTCAGAAACATCTTCAGTCTGAATAGCTATAGCCCGCTCAGCCTCAAGGGCATAAACAATAGTAGGGGAAGGATTATCAACATCAATTGGGTCAGCCACTGGTTCTACTGGGGGCTGAACTTTCCTAACCCATACATTACTCCGGCGACGATCTCTGCGAGAGCTTGCATTCTTCTTGGGAACAGCAGGCCCCTCCATGTTAGGAACCTTTTTAGGTCTTGAACTGGAACGGGGAGGATTTTCCTTTCTCTTTCGATCAGAACGGGCTTTCACAGTCTTAATACCATTATCACGAGGATTAGCAGGATTGCGGTTTTCATACTTAGCCCTACCTCGAGGTATCAAAAGCTCAGCCGACTCTGCATTCCGGGCCTTATTTCTCACAACCTTATCATCAGAACTCATCCACAACTTATAGTTTTCAAAAAGACCCACGAATCCACCTGTAATCACGGTCCAACGCGGGAGGCCACTATAATACTTAGCCCACGCTTGCACCCGTGCTTGTGAAAAGAATGCTACTTTAGGTGGTACTGTATCAGAAAATGGGATGGTTTGCCTTAAGCCGTACTGTCGCATGACTCGGTAGGGAAAAATGTAAATGGGTCGGGATAATCCCAGCAAAGAGACATGAACTAACGTCTCGGAGCCCCCAGTCATATTAGTCAAACCCCACCACGGTACCACCCACTTAATAGAGCATATACCATGAGTAAAATAGGAGACTGTTTTGGGCAAATTCGACTTAGAGACGAGCTTGCCTTGATGATGGTGCTAACAATCGATTGAGCTAGATAATTGAAAATGTTGAGAGCAAGTTGTAATAGCATGGAATAATCGTAGGTTTATTGCTTGGGAATCGTATATCAAAAACATACAAGACTAAGCCATTTTATAGGCGTTCACAATGAGTATGTAACGTTTGTGCTTAATTGCACATAATTGGACGATAAATGCGTAATGAAATCCGGCCTCATCAAGGGTTTGTAACGGCCGTTTTGATCTCAGCAGTTGAGAGCAGTTTGAATGGTGCACTTATGCGCCTTGCTGGCAGCCACGTATGCAGTGCTTGCCACGTTTGCCCATGTCACCAAGAGGATACTTTCCCCCCTAACAATTGTCCCCAAACCCATTTTGAATTTCTTCCGGCAAGTTCAAAAGAAGGAAAAATGGGTTTCACGGAAGAAAAAAAGAAAACCGCCTCTTAATCTCCCCAACGCTGACGGCGTTAGAGAAATGATGACTTCTGTCTTGGAAAGAGCAACCGCCTATTCTGCGCCAATAAATAGGACTGCGCTTCCAACCATCCGCAATCACTTCTGCAATCTCTCTCTTCTCTTTCCCAGAAAAAAACAACTGGTGCTCTTTCTCTCTCCTCCTTCCAGGTAACTACTCGGCTTCCATCTTCTTCTTTCCTTCTTTCTTTCTTCTATTCTCTTCATGTCGCAACGAATGGGAACGAAATCCACCCGGGCGAAAAACAAAAGAGTGGTGGTGGAGTGCGATCTGGTCGAGGGGCCAATCTTCAGCCCTACCCACATTTTGGACTAACAGAATGCTCGGCCGGCCACTTGGGGCAAACAGGATGTGGAGGCGCTCAAGGAGGAGTGTGGTTTTCCTCCGTCGGCGGTAATACGGTTGCCGCAGCGCGACGAACGGGCCGATTGGGTATCGGAGGGCTAGGTGTGCTTCTACGAGTACCCCTTCAGAATTGGGTATACTTATCCTTTCTCGCCACTGGTGCGAGGAGTTTTGAGGGCGCTGGCGGTGCCGCCGGCGCAACTGATGCCGCAGGTTTGGAGGGTGATGCACCTGGTCGACCATTTGGCCGGCAAACTGGACATGGAGTTCCGGGTTGAGGACCTTGTCTACACCTACAAGGTCCAGAATTATGGGGCTGGTAGATACTTGCTGCATGTCAAGGATGACAGGGAGGCTCTGCTTGGTGCGGACAAGTCGAACGACCGCGGGTGGATGGGTCAGTTCTTTTTTGTGGAGTTGGCTAGTTTAGGGCCCGACTCCGACTTCTTGACGGGGGAGTGGATGGCTAGAGGTATTTTGTTTGCTTTATGTGTTTTTTGGGCTTGTTGATTTGACTTTGTCTCACTTTTGTATTTTTGTAGGTGCATCTTTCGACACAGTTGGTGTCTGTGCCGAAGGCGTAGAAAAGACTGTTGTGCTGCTAGGAGTTCCTTTAAAGGACAGAGCTTTCGTCGGCATCAAGTTTGAACGCGAAGAGCTTTCTCAAGAAGAAGAAGTTTCTGAACCTGCGAACATGTCGACATCAACAGGTAAACATGGGTTAGGGTTAGTTTACAATTTCGGGTTCGTTGCCCTTTTTCAATTTACAATTATTGTGACGAGACTAAGTCGTCAATAAATGCTGTCAATAGGAACTGGCCCATCTGCGGACGCGCTGCTGAAGAAGAGACTGGAATCACTGAGTGTGTCCCGAGCCAAACCCATCACTGTGTTGTCACCTCCGAGGCCGCCAAAGGCTTCAACTGACACCTCAGTGACGGGAGAGACCAGCTTGCTTATGCCTGCTGAGAAGAAACTGCCGCCTCCGCCTCGGAAGAGGAAGTTTGCAGTGGAATTCCCCAACGACTACGGGTCGACAAATGCGCCAAGGGTTCAGCTTTGGCCTGAGGTCGACCGTTTGTGGATGCCGTCGAGTCGGGAGCGTCAGGAGACCCTGTCCCTAGTTGCTGCTACTGTTGAGAGCGTCTTGGATGCATGGAGGGTATGTTTCTGCTCCTTTTGTTGTTATTTTTCATTCTTCGTCTCTTTCCTGCATGCCATCTTCGCCTCGTCAGTTTAGTGACTTTGAATGTTTTTTCTTTTCCTGTTCAAATAGTCCCTGCAATCTGCTTTAGCCACACGTCATCATGTCATAACGTTAGAAGATCAAATAGTAAAACTGAAAAACGACATGAAGAAGGCAAAGCAGGAGGCTGGTCGCCTTGGCGGTTGCAGGTGAGTCAAGAGAAGGGGGCTGCTGAGGTCGCACAGTTGAACGCCGAGAAGGAGACGCTGGTTGCTGAGGTTGACGAGCTGAAGACGTCTCTCTCCAAAGTCAAGGCAAGGATTTACGAGTGTGCTGGTTACTACACTTGGAAAATGAAGGCCGAGGTGATGGAGGAATTCAAGGCGGGCAAACATGTGAACTGGACTCCTGACGAAGACATTGCTCAGTTCAACATTGCATTCCCCGAGGACTATATCCCCCTGGTGCCGTTAGCGATGAAGAAGACGTTGAGGAGGGTGCAACTACAACCAGCCCCAATGCCGAAACGATGGCGGCACCAGGCGATGGCGAACAAGGGGAGAATGCAGGCCCAGAAAATCATCAGGAGTAGTTCTGTCCCCCCCCCCCCTCAAAAATTAAAATTTGAATGATGTGTTTGTTAAACAATGGTTTGTTTTTAAACAATAGTTTGTGTGTTGGTCTTTGGTAAGGTCGAAAAGATATTTGTGGCTGTGTTTCACCTTGTAGGCGGCAGTCTTTTGGATGTTGTTGGGCTTGTCCAAGGGGGCAAGTCATGTAAATATTTTTTGGACTTCTGATCCTGTGTTTGTTTGCACGTGTTTGGAAAAAATGTGTTTGGTTTGGTGTTTTGTTTTGCAGGTTGGGCACATACCTCGAGTTCGACTTTGGTGACGCCTCCAGCCTGCCAGAGAAGAATCTGCAAGATGTATACTGTAGAAAATGTAAAGCTGTATTTCATTATGTATGTAATGTACATTGTGGTGTACCAGGCGTTTTTGTAATGGCCTAAATTGTGTTTTGTAATTTGTAATATGCAATGTGTAAGTCGTTTCCCAGGCATTTTGTATGGCCCAATTTGTAAGATGTAAATCGTAAATGTATACAATCATGTTTGAATAAAATGATCAATGTTCGAATACAATCATGTGCAAAATTTCGACTTCTGTTTTCCTGTATGCCGTGTTGTATACATTGCTTCGTCCGTTTTCTTCTTGTTGAATCCGTCGTTATGTGGGCATCATACTGTCAACATAGCAGAGCGTGAGGATTGGCCGTTGGTGGAGCCAACGGCCCTCCGATGCTTAAGTCATTATAGAGCGACATGAAAACGAGAGGAAATTTCAACAAGGAGAAAAAAGAGAGAAAGAGTTTCAAAGAGAAATACTAGACGAAGTTGAGTCGGATGTTCATGTTGGTTGTTTCTTCTAAGTGTAGACTTATGGTGTCGTTACGTTGTTATCTGCAAAACAGGACGACGGCGTGAGGGTTGGCCGTTGGTGGAGCCAACGGCCCTCCGATGCCTAAGTCAGTAGTGGCAATGATATATAGAGAGGAAAAAGAAAAAAAAGGAAAAGATAGGGGAGAGAGACTTAACTTTTTGTTAATTGTAAGTGTAATATCGTTCGAGATGTCGTTGTTCCCACTCTGTCTCGGGGGTACCGACATAATGGCGATAAATGCTAGAGTACCTGTGGTGTTAGGAAAAACTAGAAAGCAAAAAATGTTTGAGTGTTCAGAAGTGGTACAGTTTTAGGTGTGTCGCATTCCAACTTCTTGGGATGGGTGTGTCATCTTTGTCGGCCAACTCTTATGCACCATGGCCTGTTCGTCTCACGATCTGGTAGGGACCTTCCCATGTCGGGGCCAGCTTGCCGTGTCGAGGATCCTTTTTGTTTGGGAAAACCTTGCGAAGGACCCAATCTCCCTGCTGAAATACTCGAACCCTCACATTCTTGTTGTAGCTGTTTGCAACTGCCTGTTGGTAGGACGCCATCCTGACCAATGCTGCTTCTCTGAGTTTGTCAACGGTATCGATGTCATAAGCCAAGACTGATTCGTTCATTCCTGGGGCCATGAAACTACTTCTTGCTGTGGGGAGTTCGACCTCGGGAGGGATGACTGCCTCGCAACCAAAGACTAAGGAGAAAGGAGTGTGATTGGTTGCCGTCTTGGGCGTCGTCCTGTCGGCCCATAGGATCATATGTAACTCGTCTGCCCATCTTCCTTTGGCGTCGTCGAGGCGCTTCTTGAGGTTGTTGATGATGATTTTGTTACTTGACTCGGCTTGGCCATTCGCTTGAGGATATCTTGGTGTTGAGGTGTGCAAGGTGATGTTATACCTATTGCAAAATTCCTTGGTTTTGTTGCTGATAAACTGAGAACCATTGTCGCAGACGATCTCGGAAGGGATACCAAACCGACTAAGGACATTTCGTTTGATGAACGAGATGACTTCGGTATCTCGAACTCGCTTGAAGGCTTCTGCTTCGATCCATTTGGAGAAGTAATCAGTCATTGCCAACATGAATACGCGGTGTCCTGATGCTTGAGGTAAGGGACCTACGATGTCCATCCCCCATTTCATGAAGGGCCAAGGAGACAGGATGGGGTGGAGTACTTCACATGGTTGATGAGAGATGGATGCGAACCGCTGGAAGGAGTCGCACTTCTTAGCGAAGGTGATTGCGTCTTTCTTCATGGTGGGCCAGAAATATCCCATGGTAAGGGTTTTGTGGGCTAAGCTTCTTCCTCCGGCGTGGTTTCCACATTCTCCATCATGTATATTGCGCAATGTCGACTCGATCTCGTCATGATCTAGGCATCTCAGGTACGGTCCTGCGAACGACTTTCTGAACAATACTCCATGGATGAGGATGAATCTGGAGGCTTTCATGCGAAAGGATCTTTCGTGGGTGACTCCAGGTGGGATGGTATTGTGTTTGAGCCAGTGTATGTAGGGGTCGCGCCATGAGGGCGTTTGAGTAGGTTGGGACTGTTCGGTGATGGGCAGGTTATCTTTGGTGATGACTGGATACATTAAGTGGACTACGGGGATGGAGGTGAGTTTAGGTTTGATGTTTGAGCCGAGATTGGCTAAGGCGTCAGACTGGGTGTTTTGGTCTCTTGGTATTTGTTGTAAGGTGCACGAGTCGAACTTGTTTACGAGCCTTTTTGCTATTTCCAAGTAGGCCTTCATCTTTGAGTCCTTTGCTGCATACGAACCGTTAATCTGACTAATTATCATTAAAGAATCACAACGTACCTCGAGTGGGCGGATATTCATGTCGAGTGCTAATGATAATCCCAGGATCAAAGCTTCGTACTCCGCCTCGTTGTTGGTAGCTTTGAACTCGCAACAGACAGACTATACTATGGTGTCCCCTTGTGGCGACTTTAGCACGATGCCGAGGCCTGTCCCCCGTATATTGGAGGAGCCGTCAGTATGTAGACTCCATGTTGACGAAGATCCGCTGTCGGTTAGTATGTTGACTTCACGATCGACTTCGAGTTGGAGGCTCGGGCTGAAGTCAGCCACAAAATCAGCTAAAGCTTGCGATTTGATGGCTGTGCGAGGTTCGTACTTGATGTCGTAGCAACCTAACTGTATTGCCCATTTGGACATCCTGCCAGACAACTCGGGCTTTCTCATGATTGACTTCATGGGATATTTAGTTCTAACAGTGATAGGATGACATTCAAAATAAGGGCGTAATTTAACGGAAGCAACAACTAGTGCAAGGACAAGTTTTTCGAGATGAGAGTACCTTGTTTCGGCGCTAAGTAAAGACTTACTTACGTAATAAACAGGTAGCTGCTTCCCGTCTTCTTCGCGGACTAACACAACACTGATGGTTGATTCCGTGACTGCAAGGTACACCTGTAGTCCTTCGTTATCTTTTGGTTTAGACAACAACGGAGGGTTCGACAGGTAGTGCTTAAGTTGTTGCAACGCAGCTTCATGGCGGTCGGTCCAGCTGAACTTTTCGTTCTTCCTGAGGATGTCGTAGAACTATTTGCATTTGTCGGATGACCTGGAGATGAAGCGGTTGAGGGCGGCCACTCTGCCTGCCAATTTCTGCACGTCCTTTTGGTTTCGAGGTGATTGTAGGTTGATGATCACACGGATTTCACCAGGACTAGCTTCGATCCCTCTTTGAGTAACCATGTAACCTAAGAATTTTCCGGAAGAGACTCCGAATGAGCATTTGGTGGGGTTGAGCTTCATGCTGTACTCCCGTAACACGTCGAAGGCTTGCTGGAGATGCGTGATGTGATCCGAGGCTTTCTTGGACTTTACAAGCATGTCATCGATGTAGACTTCCATTGTGTCGCCTAGCTGCTTTCTGAACATTTTGTTGACTAATCGCTGGTAGGTGGCGCCTGCATTCCTTAAGCCAAACGACATGACCTTGTAACAGTAAGTACCTCGTTCCGTGATGAAGGCGGTTTTCTCTTGATCTTCCGGGTGCATCAAAATCTGGTTGTACCCACTGAAAGCATCCATGAATGTGAGCATCTCGTGCCCTGCAGTAGCATCAACCATGGCGTCGATGTGGGGTAAAGGGACAAAATCCTTGGGGCATGCCTTGTTGATGTCGGTGAAGTCTATGCAAACTCGCCATTTCCCGTTCTTCTTTCTGACTACGACGACATTGGCTAACCAGTCTGGATACTTCACTTCCCTGATCTTTCCTGTATCTAGTAGTTGCTGAACCTCATCGTTGATAATTTGGTTGCGCTCCGGAGCAAACTTTCGTCGTTTTTGTTTGACGGGCTTATGTCGGGGGTCGACACTGAGTTTGTGAGTGATGACGTCTGGACTGATGCCGGGCATATCTTCATGGGACCATGCGAAACAATCTGCATTGGCTCTGAGAAACGTGATAAGTTCTGACCTGATGTCGTCGGGAACATCACACCCAATAAAGACAACCTGTTCTGGCTGCGCTGGGTCCAAGATGACTTCATCGAGTTGCTCGGACTTGGGCTCTTTGTAGCTTGCCGGTTCGGAACTGGACTGTAGTTGCTATAATGAAGATTTGTTCGTGGCAGAAGGCTTCAGGGCTGCTTTGTAGCACTCTTTGGACTCTTGTTGATCTCCCTTGATTTCTTGGACCCCCCATTGAGTTGGGAACTTGATGGTTTGATGATAAGTCGAAGGGATGGCTTTCATGTCGTGGATCCATGGCCTGCCCAAGATAATATTGTAAGATGAAGGGCAATCAATGATACAAAATTTTACTTGTTGGTTGATTCCTTGAGCATAAACAGGTAGGGTGACTTCTCCGAAGGTGGTTTTTGCTTCGCCACTGAACCCTATCAACACGGTGGATTTTTTGACGACATCTGTGTCTGGATTGAGCCCCATCTCCTTGAGGGCGTCGAGCATCATCACGTTGGTCGAGCTGCCGTTGTCGACAAGGACTCGTCTGATCATGCAATTCCCAACAGGAATGGATATTACCAAGCCGTCATGATGTTTATCCAAGATGTCCCTTGCATCAGATTCATCAAAAGATATAGGGGTTAGATATTTTGGGGCTACGGCTCGGGCCGGTCTGTCTATCTCGTTCTCTCAGGCGTGCCTCTTCGCTGCAAAATAAGTCAAACCACAAATGTCAGATCCTCCAGCAATAAAATTCACAGTTTTAGTATGAGGAGGAGGTGGAGGAGGTCGAGATGGAGAGTGAGAGATGTCTTTATTGATGACTCCACGAGCTTTGTCGGACATGACGTCTTTGAGGTGCCCATTTTTCAGTAGATAGGCCATTTCTCTCCTCAATGCGACCCAATCGTTGGTGGTGTGGCCGATGTCGGCATGGAAATTGCACCACTTTGAGGGATCCTTCTTTGACTCGGGTTTGCTAGACTTCGGCGGCCACTGCACTGATTTCCCCATCTTCGAGAGGTGGTTCATCAGACCTACAGTGTCAACACAAAAAGAATATTCGTTAATTTTTGGAGGCAGGTCCGGGCTATTCTTCCAGTCGGAGTCGTCGTCATCCTCCACCACTGCTACGTGTTGAGGTCGGGAATAAGGAGCAGGGCGATCGTTGCTTCTCTTGGGATAGGGCAATCGTCTTTCCGTCTTCGAGTAGTCATTACCCCCTTTCCGAGAATAGAGAGTTTCCTCCAACCTTACTTGGGCCATTGCTTTGGCTTGAGCGTCTTCGAACGTTTTGCAGGGGTATTTGATTAGATCCCTCCAGAGGTCAGTTTCGCCATACAATCCTTGCCTGAACGCCTCGATAGCTGTCGAGACGTCACATTCAGGAACAGTCACCTTCTCCCTGATGAACCGGGCTATGTAGTCCTTCAGGGGTTCGTCGAGGCGTTGGATCACTCGGTACAAGTCGCTTGTCTGCTTCTCCAGGCATCTGCTGCTAGCGAACTGTTGATTGAACATGTTGTCGAGATGAGCGAAGGAGGTGATGCATCCATCTGGCAGGCTGGTTAACCACTTCAAAGCGGGCCCAACCAATGTCGAACCGAATCCCTTGCAAAGGCTGGCTTCTCTCATGTGTTTGGGGACTGGAATGGTCATCATCCGCTGTTTGTAGGTCAAGATATGTTCCCTTGGATCAGATGTCCCGTCGTACATAGGCATATTTGGTGGACTGAATCGCTTCGGGATGTCTATTGCATCAATGGGATCAGCATATGGCGAGTCGGCATAACTGTCTAGGCTGGCTTCTTTGATTGGTGTTGGCACTCCCCGGATCTTGTTTATCATGGTCATGATTTGTTGGAGTTGATGATTGGTGTTTTCGCAAATGCTGTTGAGCACCGGGACGAGTGGGCTGAAAGTTTCGGGAAGGCTGGCATGGAGATGTTGGTAATAGGTATTTTGTGGGTATACGCCATGAGGTTGATGGGGAGTGAACTGCGGCACCACTTGTTGCATGTATGGGGGCGTTCCTTGAGCAGCGTGGGTACCTGCAACATAAGGGAAAGGAGTTACGAAGTCGTGACTAACCGGAACGACTGGCCTGTTAAGAGGAGTGTATGGAGAATAGTTTCGAGAAGAGTCAGGTCGCATTGGGGCGCTTGGAAACGTGGCTTGTGGCGCCTGGCTGGCCAAAGGAAACGTCATCAACTGTGGGGGTGCTTCTGGCGCCGGAGTGACTAAGTTGACGACAGGTTGGACGACTTGCTGAGAGAAGAGTTGGTCCCATGGCATTTGAGCTACTGGCGCTGATCCTTGTGCCGACATTGTAACGGGTAGAGGCATCGACATGGTTACCATTGGGGATGGTAACGGACGAGATGCTGGGACAGTGGCGGGGCCCGACACCGTGGTGGATGTTGTCATGCCGAACTGCGGTGGGGCCACCCGAGCGGTTGTCGTGGTGACGGCGGTCGCCGATGTACCTGCAGAAGATGGTTGAGTTGGAGGTGGGGGAAGCCAACTTGGGTTAGAGCGGGGCTGACTTGGCAATGGGTCTAATTCGCTGATCTGTTCGAGAACAGGGCCTCCAGACTCGCCAAAGGGTACATGGAGGGGATGATTTGGGGCAACGTCAAGATCCAAGCGGCGGTTTAGCCCGGAGGTGTCCCGTCGGTACTGGAACCTGGATCCGGTGGCGATGGAGGCGGTGGACCTGACTTGGGAGTGCAGCGCTTCGTTCTCCTTTTGGAGGATGTTGATGCGCTGCTCCATGGCTTCAAAGCGACGAGTGATATCTTCGGATGAGCTAGCGTTTCCGGCCATGGTGATTCGAATGATATTATCGAGCTGCTCTTGATTGTCAGCCCCACGGTGGGCGCCAAATTTTTTTGGGCAAATTCGACTTAGAGACGAGCTTGCCTTGATGATGGTGCTAGCAATCGATTGAGCTAGATAATTGAAAATGGTGAGAGCAAGTTGTAATAGCATGGAATAATCGTAGGTTTATTGCTTGGGAATCGTATATAAAAAACATACAAGACTAAGCCATTTTATAGGCGTTCACAATGAGTATGTAACGTTTGTGCTTAATTGCACATAATTGGACGATAAATGCGTAATGAAAGCCGGCCTCATCAAGGGTTTGTAACGGCGTTTTTGATCTCAGCAGTTGAGAGCAGTTCGAACGGTGCACTTATGCGCCTTGCTGGCAGCCACGTATGCAGTGCTTGCCACGTTTGCCCATGTCACCAAGAGGATATTTTCCCCCCTAACAGAGACCCACTCGGCCTCGTCCTGACCTTGGTGCAAATACTTTCGGTTACCTAAGGCTATAGGGCGATAATGTTTAGGATCGGTAGGAGCTTCCAGAAGCCTAAGTCGTTCCATGAGCCAAGTCTGCAAAAAACGGGTACGATCAGATAAATATAAAGGCATGGGCTGCATTCTCAGCGCCCAGGACCAGGCGTCAGAAATTCCAACGCCCAGCCCTGGGTGCTGAAAATCAGCTCCAGGCAGAGGCCAGCAAAAAAAACAAAAAATAATAAAAGTCATGTACGCATAAATGAACGATGGATTACCTGCAGCAACAGGGGGCTTCCTTTAAAAGTTCCAGACTTGGCGTCCTTCTTTAACTCATCCGCACCCAACAAGGTCTCAGCAACAATCAACGGCATGATAGAATAGCAACTCTCCATCTGACCAATCAAGGGAATCAACCTTATGTCCCCAAACTCACCGTTGTTATTTGACAGTAGATAGTGGTTCAACAAGCAGAATACGAGTGCCCGAATATTCAATTTTTGTTCAGTCATATTTTTACTAGGCCTAAAGTAACGTTTTGCAAGCTTCGCCAAATCAACCTTATCACCCACAACGATCCCAGCAAGCGCCTTATCGTCTAGTCCTACGAAAGCCCCTATAGTTGTTCTCCCCTCTTCAGCAGTACCAGGGGTGGCAGGAATAGCATTGGTGGGATAACCAAGGATTGCGGCAAATTCATCTGGCAGGGGGCACACCTCATTACCCCGAAAGACAAAAACATGGTGATCAGAATCCCAAAAGGTTAGGGCAGCATACAGAAAGTTATAATCAACATTAATTTGTTGTAAGCCTAAGAGTGCCTCTAAGTGATATCCTCTCAATAAAACCTTTTATGCGGGACTAAGGGCTCTAAGCCAGCGCCTGACAATTCGTTGGAGGGAGAAAGGAGGAATCGACATGGTAATAATAAAAGTGTGAAAGTCAGACAATCGCAAGACAGCAGGTTGGGGTGATGAAAAAGAAGGACGTGCTTAACCCCTTATATATACCCGAAGTCATCAAGTGACATCCTAATCCCACTCGGAAACGCGTTGAGAAATCCGGAAAAATAAAGAAAACTGCCAAATCAGCAGTTTCAGCGCCCAAGGCTGGGCGCCGAAATTTCTAACGCCTGGCCTGGGGCGCTGGAAATGCAGCCCAAGGCCCAAATATTTCAAAACGCTGACCAGGAAAGTATCTAGAACCGTGTCAACAAACACAAGGCCCTATTGCAATCAAGATCAAGCCCAAAGCACTCTTAAAGCCCCAAATAGTGAAAGCAAATGTCAAGACTTAAGACTCATCTCAAAAAATACATATACACTTTTCAAGGCAATAAGAAATAATAATTGAATAAATCAAGGTCATTCTTCAAAACAAAATAAAAAATCATCATTACGTCGTTGGTTCTTCAAATTAAAAAGCATTTATTTTGTCAAAAGAAAAAAAATCAACCCGGGCCAAAGTAAGCTCGTTGTATTGATCATTGAGAAATAAAGCACACTTTTTCGCCCGGAAAACGAAGTCGCACTCCACGATTTCATCAAAGTAGCATACCACTACAAAGGTCGCTCGCACTTACGAGCACGATCCCAAACACGACTAAGGACGTTATAAAATACGTACTTCTCATGGCAAATAGCAACCACCAAGTACGGATACTTGGGGGCTTGAAGGAAAGAAAATATGCAATGAAAGTTAAAACAACATTTCCAAGCCGCATCCTGTGCTTGGGCAAGTTCAAAAGCAAACTCGACCTCAGAGCAAAAGGTCTCTGTTAACATTCACCTGTGGTCCCATCAGTCATTTCGCCAGGACCCAAGTAATGGCGCGACTAGGCCAGTTCTGAATGGTGACATGCATCCCATGGGCCGTAAAAACTTGTCCAAAAATATGAAAACGGACGACCACGGAACAATGGCCCGTTTAGACACGTTGCCGACCCACATTCAGGTTGCAACTAAATCCGAGGATCTCTCGAAAGAATTCACTTTTATAAGAATGAATAAAAACTCTCAAAATAAATCCCATGGATAAATGGGGGCTGGCCCGCCTCGGTCATGCAAGATCGCGCCAGAGCCATGCGAGTCCCAAATCGGAAGGATGAATCCAGGTTCGCCCACCTTCAGCGGGCGGGGTCTGCGTTACCAACCAGGTCCTCAGTTTTCGAAAACAAAAGAAAAACAACAAAAATAAAGAGGCAAAGATATAAAGTTTTCAAAGTACAATTTTCAAAAAATAAATTTATCAAAAAAAAAAACAACAGTCTCGCCCACTTTTACCGGGCGGGGTCTACGTCACAAGCTGTGTAGGTCCTTATTTTCAAAAAAACATCAAAACAGATTTGTCCACTTCTATCGGACGGGGCGCCCACCCTCAGCGGACAGGTTCGCCCACCTTCAGCGGGCGGGGTCTGCGTCACTAACCGCGCAGGTCCGTTGGTCGATGCAGCGATAACTTTTTTTATGGTTTCCCTTTTCCAAAAATGAAAGGATGGTTTATCTTTTTCCAAAAATCAAAAGATGGTTTCCCTTTTCCAAAAATCAAAGGACCTTTTTTCAAAAGTCAAAATTGGTTTTCCGCTTTTCCAAAAAAGAGCATGCGCTGGATTTTCCTTCGTTTTACGTCCTATAAAACCAAGGGGGTTTTCTCGTTTAGCTAACCCTGAAAATGAGAATCTTTAAAAAACATTTTACCTCGTGATTGGGCTTGGACAGGCCCAGTTACACTTTATAGCTTTGATTTCGAAAACATCTTTAGATACTTCCAATGACAAAGTGAGGGAGTTTCTATACATCTTTAGGTACTTCCAATGACAAAGTGAGGGAGTTCCTATATTTAACAAATTCCAATGACACGTGAGGAATATGTTAACATTTCCAAGTGATGACCCTTAAGTTAAATGTTATCACTCGGGGGCTCGTGAGACCCTCGCAAAACAGGTCACATACACCATGGCTTGTATGACGCACTCCGTCTAAGATTTTGACCATCGTCTTGTTCCAAGACTCAGTCAAAGTGGGGGCTAACTGTAGACGCCTACTTTTGTCCCCATTCCCGAAAGGGAAGGTTCGATGATGAGAACATAAATATCCACTTGGCAACGCATCTCCTATAAAATAGCGAATCTCAATCACCCTTTCATTCCCGTCAAAACTGCTATTTATAGAAATCTGCTAAAAATAGTAATTGCCGTAAGAGGTAGTTGTTAAAAGTGGCAAGTCATAAAAGATAGAAATATGTCAGAAATAGGTGTTGCACTCCAACGTAAATCCTAAAAGAGATAGAAAATCGTAAAAGGAATCCTATTCCTAAAGCAATTCGATAAAAGAGTTGACGTATTAATTAAACTCATAACGAACTTAGAGTTCGTAAAGGGCCCAGACGCATTCCATCCTAATTTAATACGCACTAAAACAACTCGGATTAGTCTCCTAATTGGATCCGTCTCAGAGTCCAAATCTGACAAAAGTTCGGCCCAGATCCTTTTATCAACGCCTGTTTCTGGGCGCCGAAATATTCGGCGCCTAGGCCTGGGCGCTGAAATTACCTGGGACGTTTATTTTTCGGATTCTTTTCGGATTAGTTTCCTAAAAATCTATCTTACCACAACTCTTTTCCTATAAATATAGCCCAATATCGACGTGAAAAAACACACAATTCATAATCCTGAGTATTGACTCTAGCCTTAAGCCTAAGCCTCACGCTGCAAAATTTATCACGCGTTCTGTCGCAATCGACCCAAAAGTCGAACAGAACGCATCATGTCCCTGTAGCTGACGAATTAAAGCCTAATACTGGAACATTGCCCGGAGACCTGAGATTCGTTAAATAAAGGAGAAATAGCAAAGCCAAAGTGGTTAGTTTTCTGAGAACCACAACGCACCTCTCAAGGGTGCGTTGTAATATGTCCCTCATGTGATTTAATTGCTTTCCTCGCCCTTTATAAAATTGTTAAAACTATTAAATTTGATCGATTTATCACGCCTAAAAAGACAATATTTGGACAATTAAATTATCATGCTAGGTCCCTTAAATTAATCTAAATAAGATAATCACGTTCGATTTAGTATTATGTGTTGCATATTGCTAAAATCAATTCAGATTAGTTTTAATAATTTAACACATGTCCCTTTCAATTATTTATGCTGAGCTAGTAAGGATATCCTGCCTCTGGAGTATTATCGATGAGCACTCCTCTCGGTAGTCACAGTCCCCCGAACCCTCAATCTCTACCCTGCGGGTGTACGTTGAGCGATCCCCACACCAGGGATCACAAGGGAACCTATGGCCGTCGTGGTCAAACATAATTGCACTCCCTTTATGTCACGATAACCGGGTTTTTTCAGTTTTTCTCAATGTCGTTAAAAATTGAATGGCGACTCCTATATTACTAGTCAATTGGGTGTAAACTCACAGGAAATCTAATTACACTTGATCTGACAACGTCACGCCCACGAGGGACGAGGTCACGCATTAGCCTCGTGCTTTTTCGACCCCCTCACATAGGTTCGTTGTTGTGTTGTCTTTCCGGTGGTGTTCAGTTACGTTGGTGTTCGGTGAGTTCGTTGTGGTTTTCTGGCAGGTGTTTCAGTCTTGTTTCTTTGTGTTGTCTGGTGTTCGGTGTGGTGGTGTTGGTGGTGTCGGTGAGGAGGTTCGTTTAGGCGGTGTTGCTGTTGAGTTACGGTTATTGGGTGCTGCATTTGTTGTTGATGCTGCGTTTGGTGGTGTTTGATTCTTGAATTTGGTGTTGCGTTTGGTTCGTTAATTGGGTTTTGCAATTATTGGTTCGTTGGGTTTGGCGAGTTTTGTCGTGGAAATCTCAAGTAACAATAAGCTACTTTGTTAGTGGTTTTTCGTTCTTTGTGGAATACTCGACTTTTTTATTTGTGGTTTTTAATTTTTAATTTTTGGAGTTACTGTGACGGGAAGTTGTTGTGGGCTGTGATTGGATTTTGCTTTCTGGGAGTCTCACATTTATTTGTGTTGCTGTGTTGGCTTGCTTTTTATAATGCCTACTGGTGTGGTGCGTTTTCATTGTCCATTTGTGGGTCTTAGTGGGTGTCAAGACGGTGGTGGAAATGGACTTACTAAGAGCTCTTTGATCACTCATCTTCGTGATCGTCATTGTAAGGGTGATGCTCAAGTGGTCACACCACACTCTCTAACCACTGACTTGGCTACTTTTTCTGAGGCTGAGTTGACCTTCCGCCGTATGGAGATTTGTCTTTGTGGGGATTGTTTTAAGACGCATGCTCTTCATGCAAATTATCGTCATGGTTATAATTTTGTGGCCCCACTTGTTGTTGAGGGTGGTGTTGTTCGGTTTGTGCTTTATGGTTTTTCTAAACCGCCACTTGCTTCTGCTGTTCGCTTGGATACTGCGGTGCAAGAACAGGATTTTGGTTTTACCGTCACTCTTCTTGATAGATTGTTTTCTAAACGGCTTTGCACAGTGAAATCCATCCCTCCTAAATGTCGTTTAGGTTTTTCTAGGGTTTTGAGAGGCGCGCTTGATAGGTTTATTTGCAGGCCTGAGGACGTCTCTTATTGAGTTAAACTTCTCATGTTGCGTCTATGTATCCTTAAGGCCTTTAGTCCGAGAAGTAACCGCGATTGCACATCTGCCGTAAGGCGGCAACGGCAGGAAGAGAGAATTGCTAATGCTATTCGTACTTGGAGTGAGCCGGGTGGTGATATGCTTCTTTTGTGGGAAGCTTTGGCAACTGGATCCCCTAATTTGATGGATGCCGATGAGGGTCTTGATTTAGCAGAGCATAATATCAAGCAGTGTCGTAGGAAGATTTGTGATGGCCATTACACAGCTGCAGTTCGTGTTCTTTCTTCTTCTGGCGTTGCGCCTTATAATGAGGACACTCTTGCGGATTTGCAGTCGAAACACCCTTCGTTTCCAGCTCCGTCCTTGCCCGATATTCATGTTGATGACCATCATCTCATGGCTACTTCTGCTGTTGTTTTGGACCGGATTAGGTGTTTTCCACGTGGCACATCTTGTGGGAGGGATGGTTTACGAGCTCAGCACCTTATGGATTGCTTGAGTGGGGCTGCTGTGGCTTTTTCTGATGAGTTAGTTGACTCAATTTCTGGGGTGGTTAATCTCTTTTTAGCTGAGAAGTGTCCTATGGGTTTGGGTGAGTATATTGCTAGTGCACCCCTCACACCTCTTCTCAAGCCCGGTGGTGGTATTCGTCCTATTGCCGTGGGTACTGTTTGGCGACGTGTAGTTTCGAAGGTTGGTGCTATTATGGTTGGTCTGTCTTTGGGAAGTTATTTGATGGTCTTCAATTTGGTGCCAGGGTTTCTGCGGGTGGTGAGGCAATTCTTCATGCTGTGAATCGGTTGATTGAGGATCGGGGGGTCTGATGTGGGACTTTCGATGTTGTTGGTGGATTTTCAAAATTCCTTCAATTTAGTTGATCGAGCGGCCATGTTACGTGAAGTTCGACTTCGTTGTCCGGGAATTTCGCGATGGGTTGAATTCTGCTACTCTACTCCAGCCAGATTGTATTATGGATTGCACACGTTATGGTCATCTCAGGGGGTGCAGCAGGGTGATCCCCTTGGTTCTCTGCTCTTTGGTTTGGTTTTACAACCTCTGGTTTGTAAAATCAGGGACTCTTCTAAATTATGTCTTCAGGCATGGTATTTGGATGACGACACTATTATTGGGTGAAACTTTGGTGGCTGGGAAGGTTTCGCAGTTGGTTATGGAGGACGAGCCTTGTCTCGGGTTACATCTTAACGTGGAGAAGACCGAGGTTTTCTGGCCTACAGAGGGCCCTCGAAGCAGGCTTGTGGAACTCTTTCCTCCTGATATTGCTCGTCCTTTGCATGGTGTTAAGTTGCTAGGTGGTCCCGCTAGTTCCAATCCAGTTTTTAGTGGTGAGCTTGTGATGCAGAGGGTGACCAAGACCATTGGGCTTATGGATAAGGTTGCTCAGCTTGATGATCCTCTGTGTGATCTATTGTTACTTAGGGCATGTATCGGAGTTTCTAAACTCTACTTTGCTTTGGGTACATGTGCTCCTGGTATTTTTGAGGCGACTCAGCGCACTTTTGATGAGGCTCTTCGATCTTCCTTGGAGCGTATTGTAACTGCTTTGGGGCCTGGCTTTGGCGATTGGCAGTGGCGTCTTGCCACCTTACCATTTTCTTTTGGCGGACTTGGTGTTTATTCTGCAGGTGATGTTCGTCATTATGCTTTTCTTTTTTCTCGATTGCAGTGTTTTGGTTTGCAAACAAAGCTTCTACGACATGCTGGTATTGTTGGTCCTGGTCGAGTATTTGAGGATGCGTTTAATCTATTTAGTAGAACGGTGGAGTATGACATTCTGAGAAACCCTAGTGAGGTCGCTGCCCCTAAACTTATGAAGAAATTGGCTGATATATACTTCACAAAGGTTACTGCATCTGCAGAATCAACCTTCTCTTTATCTTCTCGATAGTCAGCATTGTGGAAATCACAGCAGGGTGATCACAGCTCTGTTTGGCTTCGTGCGGTCCCCATATCAGGTTTGGGTTAGACGATGAATGCTAAGGCTTACCGATGTGTGTTGTGTTACCGGTTGGGGGTTCCTTTGTTCTCTTTTACGACGCCATGTTCTGCTTGTTTTAGAGTCTTTCGGGAGACATCTTTGGTGATTATGCGGTGTCATGTGCTGACATCGTGGGTATTAAACATCGACATAATGTGGTTTGGGATACCCTTGGTTATGTTTGTTATCGCTCTAGGATTTCGACGCGGAAAGACGTTGATATTGGTCAATCTAGAGGGAACGATGGAACTCTCCGACCAGCAGACGTGTTGCTCTACTCTTGCAACCGGGGCTGCGATGTGTGTGTTGACTTGACGGGATCATCACCTTTGACACAATCTGGGTTGTCTGACTTTGCTTCAGGCCGGGTTGTGACCGATTCGGCTATTCGAAAACGGGTCAAGTACGAAGCACGTTGCAGGGCCATTGGTTATGGCTTTCTTCCGTTCTCTTTCTCTTCTTTGGGGGAGCTGGATAAGGATGTTGTTGCGTTACTGAAGTGGATTCCGAAGTTTTCTAGGAATCAGGACATTGGGGCTCTTGCTGCTGCTCATATTTTCACTAGGATAGGCTTTGCTATAGTCAGGGGAGTGGGGGCCCAGATTGTTTATCGGCTGCCCACTAACTATTTGTAAAATATTTGACTTTGTTAGCATTTGATATAATAATAACAATAATAACAATAATAATAATAATAATAATAATAATAATAATAATAATAATAATAATAATAATTGAGGATAGGGGTTATGATGTTGGTCTTTCAATGTTGTTGGTGGATTTTCAAAATGCCTTCAATTTAGTTGATCGAGCGGCCATGTTGCGTGAAGTTCGTCTTCGTTGTCCGGACATTTCAGGATGGGTTGAATTCTGCTACTCTACTCCTGCCAGATTGTATTATGGGAAGCATACGTTATGGTCGTCTCAGGGGGTGCAGCAGGGTGATCCACTTGGTCCTCTGCTCTTTGCTTTGGTTTTACATCCCCTGGTTTGTAAAATCCAGGACGCGTTTGATGTATGTCTTCAGGCATGGTATTTGGATGACAGCACTATTGTTGGTGATACCTTGGTGGTGGTAAGATTCTGCAGTTGATTATGGAGGACGGACCTTGTCTTGGGTTAAATCTTAATGTGGAGAAGACCGAGGTTTTCTGGCCTACCAAGGACCCTCGTACGAGGCTTGTGGGAGTCTTTCCCCCTGATATTGCTCGTCCTTTGCATGGTGTTAAGTTGTTTGGTGGTCCCGCTAGTTCCAATCCAGTTTTTAGTGGTGAGCTTGTGATGCAGAGGGTAATCAAGACCATTGGGCTTATGGATAAGGTTGCTCAGCTTGATGATCCTCAGTGTGAGTTATTGTTACTTAGGGCATGTACCGGAGTTTCTAAACTCTACTTTGCTTTGCGTACTTGTCCTCCTGGTATTTTTGAGGCGGCTCAGCGTACTTTTGATGAGGCTCTTCGATCTTCTTTGGAGCGTATTGTTACTGCTTCGGGGCCTAGCTTTGGCGATTGGCAGTGGCTACTTGCCACCTTACCTTTTTCTTTTGGCGGACTTGGTGTTTATTCAGCGGGTGACGTTCGGCATTATGCTTTTCTTGCTTCTCGTTTGCAGTCTTCTGGTTTGCAGACACAACTTCTACGACATGCTGATATTGTTGGTCCTGGTCGAGCATTTGAAGATGCGTTGAGCCTATTTAGTGGAACGGTGGAGTATGACATTCTGAGTAACCCTAGTGAGGTCGCTGCCCCCAAACTTATGAAGAAATTGGCAGATATATATTTCACAAAGGTTACTGCATCTGCAAAATCCACCTTCTCTTTATCGTCTCGGTAGTCGGCGTTGTGGAAATTGCAGCAGGGAGATCACACCTCTGCTTGGCTTCGTGCGGTCCCCATATCAGGTTTGGGGCAGATGATGAATGCCAAGGCTTATCGATGTGTGTTGTGTTACCGGTTGGGGGTTCCTTTGTTCTCTGTTACGGTGCCATGTTCTGCTTGCTCCAGGGTCTTTGTGGGAGACATTTTTGGTGATCATGCGGTGTCATGTGCTGGCATCGTGGGTATTAAACATCGGCATAATGTGGTTTGGGATACCCTTGTTGATGTTTGTTATCGGTCTGGGATCTCGGCGCGCAAGGAGGTTGATATTGGTCTATCTGGAGGGAACGATGGAGCTCTCCGACCAGCAGACGTGTTGCTCTACTCTTGGGATCGGGGTTGTGACGTGTGTGTTGACTTGACAGGATCATCCCCTTTGACACAATCTGGGTTGGCTGGATTTGTCCCTGGCCGGGTTGTGGCTGATGCGGCTATTCGGAAACGGGTCAAGTACGAAGCACGTTGCAGGGGCATTGGTTATGGCTTTCTTCCGTTCTCTTTCTCTTCTTTAGGGAAGCTGGATAAGGATGTCGTAGCGTTGCTGAAGCGGATTCAGAAGTTCTCTAGGACTCAGGACATTGGGGCGCGTGCTGCAGCTCATATTTTCACCAGGATAGGTTTTTCTATAGCTAGAGGAGTGGAGGCCCAGATTGTATCTCGGCTTCCCACTAACTATTCGTAAATTATTTGACTTTGTTAGCATTTTGATATAATAATAATAATAATAATAATAATAATAATAATAATAATAATAATAATAATAATAATAATAAATAATAATAATAATAATAATAATAATAATAATAATAATAATAATAATAATAATAAAAATAATAAAAAGAAATAGAAAATAATAACAAAAATAAAAATACTTAAAATAAAAATCATCGAAACATAGAAAATAAGACTAAAAACTAATAAGTATTGCAAAATACGCTAAACTAAGCTATACATAATAGAAATAAGAAATCAAGTAAAATAAAGGATTTTTTGGTAATTACTACCTTGAAAATACACCATTTTTGTATTTACTACCTTATGAAAATTGTATTTTAAATTACTACCTTAAAGTTCCAATTTATTTTTATTTACTACCACTTTATAGTTTTCTCATTTTAAAATTGAGATGTCTCTTTCGTTTCTTAATCATTTTAAGTGATTCAAAGCCCAATTTTCTCATTTATGTGTAAGGATTCCATAGTGATCTTGCTTATAAAATTTTGTAAAAGGTAAAACGAATTAAATATTATTTGTAAAAGTTCAAAATTTATATGAACTATCAAACGAATTATTTTGTAATGTCGTTCTCAATGAAATCCCTATAGAGCAAGGATAATAATGAACTTTGAATCACATTAAACGATTAAGAAACGAAAGAGATATCTTAATTTTAAAATGAGAGAACTGTAAAGTGGTAGTAAATATAAAAAATGAAAGTTTAAGGTAGTAATTTAAAATAAAAATTTCATAAGGTAGTAAATACAAAAGTGGTATAGGTAGTAAATACCAAATTTTTTTAAAATAAAGACTAAAAATGCTAAAAATAGAATAAAATCGACTCAAATAATGCCTAAATTACTACCCAAAATGTCACTCATCAGTGTGTCTAGTATGCTTAGATGGGCTGGCTTTCTTGCCATTCCTCTTCTTACCAAATTTCTTGAACTTGCCGCCACGCACCATAAGCATATCTTGTTCATCACTTTTGAGAATCTTTTTAGCGATTTTCAGCATACCATGAGAATGGGTGAACTTTTTCTCCAGACTATTCATGTTGTAATTCAGTTTGAACTTATCATACCCGCTATGAAGAGAATGGAGGATGGTGTCTACAACCATTTCTTGAGAGAATTGATGATTCAGCCTACTCATATTCTCAATTAATCCAATTATCTTGAGAACATCTGGACTTACGAGCTCGCCCTTCTTGAGTTTGGTGTCAAGAATTTTCCTATGAGTCTCTAATTGTTCGACTCGAGCCAGATCTTGGAACATGTTCTTCAACTCACTGTCGATTGTGAAAGAATCTGAGTTGATGAACGTTTTTTGTAGATCTCCACTAATGGTAGATAGCATTAGACATTTTAAATCCTTGTTGGCTTCAATCCAACGATTGAGGGCTGCCTGAGTGACCCCGTCGCTAGTGGATTTGGGCATCGACTCATCCATGACATGCTCATTTCCTTCCTGCGTTAGAACTATTTGCAAGTTCCTTTGCTAGTCAAGGAAGTTTTTCCTGTTCAACTTCTCTTTCTCGAGAATTGACCAAAAATTTTGTTTGCATTAATAAAAACTACTATTGAAAAGAATAAACAAATAAACAACCATTCATACATGCTCTTAATAAACATAAATTCAAGCAAACATGAATAATTCAAAATTTATTAAGAATTTTATTCAAGTTTATGTGTTCCATCAGGTGTGAATAAAATGAATCCAAGATCGTCAAAATCATTAAAGAATTAAGCACGTTATCTTTTGACTCAATTCTAAAATATTTTAGGTAACAAAATCCGTTGCTAATAGTCTAGAAACTATTCTTGGTTGATAGGTATGTCTAAGAAATTTAGGAAAACCTATCCCATTTTCCACGATATAAAAGGACTTCTTACTTATATCCTTTAGTTCAACCAAAATCAACATGTACTCACAACTAATGTGTACCTTACCCCAATAAAATAAAGAAATAACACCTCGCTTTGGTGGAAAATTGTTACTTGCTTGACATAAAGGTGAGAAGTAAGTGTTATTTTGGAATAGCACCTTTTAACTCAATTTTGCAGGTTGGAACTTAAGGCTCTTACTATGTTGGTTAGATTTTAAGTGAACAAAAATCCTTAATCATCGAACATAATCAAGCAACAATCTCATGTATAATATCAAGACATAGTTAAAGCAATAAATATCTTAAAACATGCATAGGATTAATTGTTATCTAGTATGACCCGACTTCATCTTGAAGCTTCAAATTCAAACTCCGTCTTGAAAATGGATTGGAAACTTCGTTCTTGAATTTCACCATGGGAGGCTCCATTTTCATCAATTAGGATTTACAACAATTAATCTAATTACAACAAATTGATGGTATGCATACCATATTTAAAATAAAACTTCTGTTGCATTAGACCATATTTTACATTAAAAGTTAATGGTATGCAGACAATATTTTCTATCCTATTTGGGCCATACTAGTCACTTTCCGCAACCTGCAAAATAATATATTTTCAATATACCATTCACCCATTCATTTACCAATGAATGACCCACTTAGCAAGTTAGCAGAAAAATATGCATCACATAAATATTTGCAACAACTAATCAAGGCTCAAGAATCTACAAATTATTTGACCTTATTAGTTCTAATCAAGTTGTTAACCTTAAAGGAATAAGGACCTAATCAAGATTTTAAATCATTATCAATAAAAGCTCCAACTCAAACCAAGAATTATATGCTTTATTAATTTTAAACATAAAATGTGTTTCCTAGTCCAACCGAAAACTACAAATTTAATTAAAATAGAAAGCTCATATAGATATAATTTTAAATCCTTAAATAATTTTCAATTGATTAAAACTAATTAATTATAATTTAACAAGGTTTTAATTTTATTAAATAATTAGTATAGAATTAATTATAATAAATAAATTAACAAATTAAATTCCGAGAAAAATTATAAGCACGAAATTTAAATTAATTAAGCTCAACGAAAAGCTTAAAACGAACCATTGGGCTAAGACAAGGCCATGGGCGTGGCTTATCCCTCGACAAAGCCATCGCATCAGGAGCGCTCATGGGTCGTGTACACGAATGCAGCCCCCATGGCCTTGCTCTCTTGGTCGCTGCAGTGTATCATAGCACAAACATCGCAGCAGGCAGCGCAACAGCGAGGCATAAGCCATCACTCGTTGGCTCGCTCCTGCACGCGCAGGGGACTAAAGCTAGGTGCAACGTGAATGCGAGCTCCCTTGCTCAACGTGCATGCGAGCTCCCTTGCTCAACGTGCTGCTCGCCCATGCCTCTCACCCAGCTTGTTTGCTCATCACCCTCGCTTCATACGCACAAGCACATACAACACCAATGTGCCGCGCCGCACGCGCCCCTACATCTAGCGAGCCACAAAGCGCTGCACACAACACGAGAATCCATTACTAGTATGTTGCGCACCCACGCTATTCAGCAGCGCCCATCAAGGGCACTCGTACGTTCTTGGCACTTACGGCCTTGTTCGTACGTGCAAGATTGTGAACGTTTATAAAAATTACAAATTTTTATATTTTAAATATTATGACGAATTAATAAACCGTATTAATTTCATAAAATTTTGCGAAAAGTCGTATGTTTAAAAATTAAAACATTTTCCGATTACATGAATTCTAGGAATTAAAATCTAGGTCATAATTTTTTTTTGGCAGGCAAATAAAGCTTTTATTGATTGCACAAAACAAGTTACAACCAAGCTAACAGCCTAGAAGCTGAAGCCAACAAGGAAGGCTAAGAACACTTAGCCAACAGACCAAAACTAAGCTAACAAGCCTAGTGAAAACAATTACAAACTATGAAACCAATCAAGGTCCCTAGAACTAGTTTTGATGCTTAACAAGTTCACCACCCTACCCTTCACCTCTGCCTGAATGTTTTTTACTATTGATTGCACAGTTGGGATATGCAAAGACCAGAGAGCAGCATTTCTTTCCCTCCAAATGTTGTACACTAGACTAGCCACTGCAGTGAAGATGATAAATCTCCTATATTTTCTCCTGCTGTACTTCTGAACCCCCTTAAGGAGACTGAACACAGTAACCCTGTTGAGCTGAACCCCTAACCAGGACAACACCAAGAGCTTTCATTGTCTACTAAGTTCACACTCAAAGAACAGGTGATCCACCTTTTCAACTTGAGCACCACAGATGGGGAAACTGTGATCTGTACTGATTCCCACCTTGAACAATCTTTCTTTTGTTTTTAATCTATCTAGCATTGCAAGTCACATAATGAATCTATGTTTTGGGATAGAAAACCTATTCCAGACATACTTTTGCCAAGGAACCTTGGTCCCCAAACTTCTTAGCTGAGTGTATGTCCGCTTTATAGAGTATTTGGCATTGTGGAGCCACTGATAACCAATCTGGCTACTGAAATAGTTTTTCACCTTGCAAACAAATTTTACTACCCAACTAGCAGCAGTAGGGGCAGTAAACTGATCCCAAGACTGATCTTTGACATATACAACGTGGATCCATTTAACCAACAGGTTATCTTGTTTTCGAGCAATAGCCCAAGCCTGTGGTGTTATCTTTGTCATAAAATTTTAAAGATCCAAATTTTTACAAATTTTATGGTGGTATTTAATCATATGATCCTAATTAAATTATCAATTAATTATGAAAAACGAAACGAAATCTAATTTATTCATAATTCAACAAATTAATTATAACTACAAATTAGATTGCATAAATGAAAAATGTAGACCTTAAAATTGTTAAACATATGCAGTATGTCAAATATTAATCCAAGATTTACATACAAGATTCGCAAATATTTAATTTAACACCATAAATTTACAAATTTTGCATTCAAAAACGTCGTTTTTATCAAACTTTGGGCTTCGGATTTGGGAGTTTTGGGTTCGGCCCAAAATGTGCTATTTTGTCAAACTTTTAAAACGTCGTTTACATGCAGAATTCACTACAAAAACATAAGATTTCGACCATTATTGACAAAACTGCCGAAAATCCAGCGAACATATAATTCAATAATCACATAAATTTGCACTTATACCAAATTAATTTAACCCTTTATTACTTTGCGACTTTCTAAAACTTAATCCATGTTAACTATAATTGGTTATGCAATTAATTAGAGGCTCGTGATACCACTTTAAGGTTATGAACTATATAATTCATGCAGAAAAACCATAAAGCATGGATTCCAAATTAATTATCACGTAAGCAATTAGCATAGTTTAGTATACGTACTATGTAATGCTTGCCTTCCCTAGCTTCTCCCGAACCGAACAAGAACAAGTATAGAGCTCAAAATGTCTTCCCTCTGTAGATAGTTCACAGCATGTTCAGATCCGCCTTAGGTTCAACCAACTATGATATAATCTAAGGTTTTATGCACTCGGGAACTCATAATAATGATAGGAAAATTATTAAATTCAGTTGAATTCAATGTGTATATTAAGTTATGAATTTATGATCATGGATCACATATTTATAGGGGAGGAATATATTAGTCTTTTCTTACTATGATTAAATTTACTAAACCCCTTAGGATGAAGGAAATAATGCCCTTGGTCCAAGTATGCATTCAATGATAAGTCTAATAAATGCGGTTTAGTATTAATTAATTATACAAGTTAATAATTCAGTGAGATCAAGTGAACTGTATGCCTAGCTAGAGGTCGCTTCAGTTCAAGTGGAATTAATAATATTAATCCACAGCTTACTCTTGACTGAACCCGTAGGGTCACACAAATAATACGTGAACGGATCAAGTATTTAAATGAATTAATTACTCCATTTATGGATGTTCGGGATCGACGGATCTCTGGAAACGATGATATTGTCGGAAACGGAAATATAGATCGTATCGAAAATATAAATATTATCCAAGTCGTAGATGTTTCCGGAAACGGAAACATGGTACGTATCAGAAAATATTATCGGAATCGGAAATATTGTCGGAAACGGAAATATTGTCAGAATCGGAAATATTGTCGGAATCGGAAATATTGTCGGAATCGGAAAATAATTCCAGAATAGGAAATATTAAATACTTGTTCGAAACGGAAATTAATTCCGGAATCGAAAATATTAAATATTGTTCGAATTGGAAATGAATTCCGGAATCGGAAAGTTAATCAGAAGCGCGTCGTACGAAATGAACATCGGACAAGCTTGCTAGACGCAAGGCCCAACACGAAGCCATGCCTACGCCTAGCAAAGCCCGCGCGCAGCAAGGCAGCCAGCCAGCACCGAGAGTGTAATACCTTGTATTTTTCTAATAATTATAATTATAAATATATTTTATTATATTTATAAAAAATTTCGTGTTTTTTTATAAATTAATTTCATTTAATGAGAATTAAATGCTCTTTTACTTTAATTGATTTAAATATTAATTATTTCGAAAACCGGATTTTATTAAATAAATTCAAGGAATTTATTTTATCGGGAATTGTTGGGTCGTATTTCAAAAACGAATTTAACAAACTTAAAGCCCGGTCGTTTTGTTTTAATTAAACCCAACAAAGCTTGCAAGGAATTTAATGAACTAAGCCCGAAAGCAAGCCCAACTCAAAATTACCCTAACCTATCCCACAAAGGAGAGGAACCTATAAATAAGACCTCATGTCAAACCCTCACAACCTAAAATTCAGAAATCCCTCTCTCCTCTTCCCCTCTCCTTGCGGCACACTCCAACCCGCACACCCTCTTCTTCGTGCGCCCTTGCATGCAGCGCAAGCCAGCCCCCTCGCCCGTCTCTCTCGCCCGTCTCTCTCGCCCGTCCCGCACCGCAACGTAGCACTACGTGCCTGCGAGTTGCGTGGTCGTGCTCGCCCTCGTGCATCACCCTCGACGTGCCGCAACACAACAACAGCGTTGTGTGTGCGTGTTGTGTGCCTCGCCTGTGCCCAGCCCGTCGCCCCTCTCGTCCCTTTGTGCGCACGCGCCCACTGCTGCTTGCGGTGCGTGTTGCGTGTGGTTGTTGTTGCGTTGTTTGTTCGATGCACACGCACACAACACAAGTTATTGTTGTGTGTGTGTGTTGTCAATTGGAAAAATCAAATTTTGTTTTTAAAAATATTAATTTTCAGTTTTAAATCGATTTAATTGTTGTGATTAGTTAATTATTGGATTGTTTAGATTAATTAAAACGGTTATGAACACCGTATTGGGTTAGTAGTATGTTTTAATTAAAGAAATTGGTTTTGATGATTGGTTTTGTAATTTTCAGATTTTATATGTTTATAAAGTATTGATTTTTGAACTCAAAACATGTTTTCAGATTAAACTATTGTTAGGGTTTTGGTTTCAAATTGATTGAGCGATTGATTTACATAATTTAATGACAACTTAAATTATGGGAATCAATCTAAATTTTCAGAATGTTTATAAGCTTTAAAATGTTGGTTTTTAAGGGTTTTAAAGCGAAAAAGTCAATGTTTTTATGCTAGGACTTGAGTTGACTATTTGAGACTATTAAATTACAAATTAATGAATGATTTTTAATTAAATTAAGAGTTTTAGTTTCTTAAATAGTTGCTGGAAATTTAGTAAACATGGATAATAATTTAGTTCTCTTGTTTTGTTTATAGGAGTTCTAGTGAGTCGTGATTTGCACAGTGGCCCCCGTACTTAGGTATTCCAGGTACGTACAAGACTAGGGGGACCACCCATCCTTTGAGGACTTTATGAAGTGTATTGAATGCGAATCATGTGAACTTATGTGTTATGAATTCATGTTTGATGATTGGGAATAAATATGTTATTATGAATTCATGTTTAATGTTGAGAACGAGCATGTTATTATTATTGTTGAATCTATGTGAACGAGCATGTTATGAATTAAATTATGCTTTATAGATTCTATTGAACTATCATGTTATGGACTTTTATAATCATTGAATTATGTCAAGCATGTTGTTCAACTTGGTTTGCATGTATGAGTAGTGCGCATGCAAGTTGTTATTATTATTATGCTATAGTACAGGATGTCTAGCATAATTATTGAGCCAGTCGAATATTGCCAATAAGCAATATATTCTACCAAAGGGGTAGAATATGGTAGAGAGTCTATGTGAATTGAATTAAGGACAATTCGTGCTAAGGGCACACCCCGCTTGTTAATAGGCAATCTCGGGTTATATCAAACAATGTTTTTGAGAAGGAACATAATATACTATGGGAGTAATTTCACTTGAGTCTTGTTTGATCACAAGTTCTAAGGAAGTAAAATATTAAAGAGTCATTGTTGAATTGTTTAATTGTTCAATTGTTTGTATGTTGTGTCTTGAGTCGCCTTGAACATAAAATACTAATTAACGTAAAGTGTAACCCAAAGAGCTTAAAAACTCTTGGAACGTATATACCTTGAGTACGAACAATGGGGGGAGTCTTGCCGGAAAACTTGTACTCCTAGAATGATACAAGACGTTGTTTCATTCTCTTTTATGCCGTTGTGCATTGGAATTCCTGTCGGTATGGCCCGACTGTCGGTAGTAGCCCGACTTATTTTGGTGTATGGTTGGCTCCCATCACCCTTTCGTTCCTTTTGAGGATACTTTACTTTACCCGTTCGAAGCTACTTTTTATTAAACTGTGAGTCAAAAGTCGTGTCTCGTGTCGAGTCTTGTCTCCATGTTTACTTGTTTATTTTAATGGCTTTTGCATGTGGATTATCTATTTTGTCGAGTGAAGCATGTTAGGATAGAATGTTATTCTAGCTTGTTCGTACTCAGCTTTTGCTGACTTCGTGCTTAATGTCTTCTGGTCATGGCCTTTGCCGTAATGACCCTATGATGATCCATCAATTGCATTTGCGTTGTTGGGGAGTAGATTTAAATAAAGAAGGTTTGTAGAGATAACTTGCCGGAGAAGTTATCATGGGATTTCGAGTTGAGAGTTTTGTTCTTCCGTACTTTATAAACTCTATTTTTATTTATAGTCATGACTAATACTACTACTATTTCAGTTAATGGATTTCAAACGGTTTGTTTTAGTTTGGGCCTCAACGGTTCCAACTTGTTTTAATGACCATTAACTACTTATTTAATATGTTTGAAAGTTAGTTAATTCCGCTGTGTAATTCTGGTAAATAGCCTTAGGCGTTATCACGGTGGCGGTAATATCTTGGTAATTCCTGTGTTTTAAGTCGGAAAATGTTTTATAAAAAGCAAGGAATTATTAGGGTGTTACAAAGTGGTATACTAGAGCTTAGTTTCATACCTTCTTTGTACTAAGCAATACTACAAAGTGGTAATCGGAGACTAACGCGGAACTTAGGATTTTTGAAAAATGTTTTCCTTAAGTCAAAATGCTATTTTGAGTACTCAATATTTCGAAAGGTCAAATACTAATTATTTTATGTATTTGAAATTTATTGATTTTATTTTAAATGGTTCGAATTTAGTAAATTCGAATGAATTCGAATTATATTTTCGAAATTCCGAATTTTTTTTTTCTCTCTTTCGGAATTTCCGGATTTTTTTCAAAAAAAAATCAAATATATATATATATATATTTTACGAAAATTCCGAATTAATTATTTATTTATTTATTTATTTAATTCTTTTAATTATTTTTGAAAATAATCGAATTAATTAAATTATTCGATTAATTATTTTAAATTTTCGATTTTAATTTTTATAATTTCGCGTATATTTGAAGTTATTTATTTAAATTAATTTCGAAATTTTTTATTTCTTTTCTAAGTGAGGAATGGGTAGAATAAGAAGGGTTTAATTAGTCTAAGTATGTGTTGTTTGAGTATGCCTTTCTAGTCAAGTGTTTATGTGATTATGCCTTGATTCTTGTGATCTTTTAGTTAAAGTTGATCATGTTTTGTCTTGCTTTATGTGATTAATTGCATCACGATTCACGATTAAGCATTTACTTGTGCATTGAAATTGTATGGCTCAACGAACTTACTTTGTTTTTGGAACACTTTATTTGTAGTTGTTAACTTTCAGGGTTAAGATGTTGATTTCAAAGTACGCAAATGTAGGAAACCTAGAGAAGCTAGACTGTGAGACCCCACACATTTATGTCAAGAAGATTGAGTTTGCCTGCAATTACTTTACTACAGTAAAGAACCTACCTGAACTAAGAAAGAAAGATGTTATGGAAGAGATGGTTATTCATTGCTTACCTTCCAGGAACCCATACATAGAGCTTAAGAACCGATTTCGGGATATGCATATGGAAAATGGTATTCCTAACTACTACAAGTATGGTATCCAGATGGTAGATGGAGGTACGATTTGGAGATTATGACTACAATTATAGAACTTGAGGAGTAATGCTTTGATGATGGTAAGACTGTAGAGAACATCAACCTTACAGGATTAGATCATGATACAAAGACTCAGATGGATGAGGATAGTGATGATGATGTTGTTGAGATTGAGAACCCTAATCCTATCATTCCTGAACCCACTATTGAGATCTCCAGTGACACAGAAATTGAGCCTGAAATCAACAATGAGGAAGTGAATAGTGTGCTACAGCAAAACAATGAGGATATGGAGTATGAGTCTGATCCGGAGGAAGACTTTGATGACTTTGAAGACCATGAGCACTCTTCACCAGTTTGTAGAGGTGGTTGGATAGTAGAGTAGCATCTTAAGCTTTTGTAATAAGCTAGTGCTGAGATTTAGTGAAGCAATAAAGTAGTACACTACTATTTATGGTTTTAGTAGTTCAGTTTTGTGGTTTCCGAATAAAGTACGATCCAAAGGATGTATTATTTTTCCATTGAAGTAATAAAATCTAGAATTCCTTCTTATATCCTTAATTCTAAGTTTATGCTATCTTTGAGCGATTATCGCGAAAGGAATTTTATGCATTTCTTCAATGAAATTATACTTGGAAGGTGGTCCAATCTTTCACCACTTGAACTTTGCGATGCGGACTAAGGGGAAAAGCGACCCATAAACAGGCGCCTATCCTGCTTAAGGTCCGAATTTTTGTGTTTATGCACCAATTGAATGACTAGCTAGTGCAATGTGATAGTAAGGCAGTGTCCAACCTCAGTTGTTAAAGTTAGTCTTTTGTTTTATTCAGGAGAAGGGAAATGACTACCCAAGGAATTGCCGACGTGGTCAGGCAACTAGCTGAAGTAGTACAGAACTTAGCACAGAATAGAAATAACCAGGGAGTTGATCCAGTTGGTGAGATGTTTAAGAAGGTGGCCCAAAGTAAGCCTCCTTTGTACCAAGGGGAGATAGACCCAACTGTACTTGAGAACTGGCTAAGGGAGTTCGATAAGCTTATCGTAGCTGTCAATTGCCCAGAGAACCTTAGGGTCAATATTGTTGTTTATTACCTTAGGGGAGAAGCCGATCTATGGTGGCAAAGATGTGAGAATGCTTTGAGACCTACACCTGGATTTGGATGGGAATCATTCAAGGTAGCCTTAAGGAACAAGTTTTACCCACCATACCTTAAGAAGTAGGAAGCTCAAGAGTTCATCGAGTTATCTAGGTTTGCACCGGAAGTGGTGGCAACGGAGGAGCTTAGAGCCCAAAGATTTGAGAGTGGATTGACTATGGACTTACAGCTAATGCTTGCTGGAGAGACCTTTACATCTCTTGACACCCTATATGGAAAAGCTACCCATTTGTATGGTCTGCAGCAAAGAAAGAATGGGATTGGTGAAAAGAGAAAGGATGTTGGTAACCATAACCAAGGTGGTGGCCAGCAGAATCAGGGGAATTTTAAGAAAAACAAAGGGAACAACCATTTTCAGTTCAAGGGAAACCAGGGTGGAAACAGAAACAATTTCCATAGTAACAATGGAGATAAGAATCAGTATGCAGGGAATGGAACGAGAGTCTATGAGTATAGACGTTGCCATACTAATCACCCAGGTCGAGACTGTAATGGAAACCAAGTTGTCTGTAGGTTTTGTGAGAAGCTAGGCCATAGAGAATTTGAGTGTTGGGCCAAGAATGGGAAACCCAACCAAGTCAACCAAGGAAACCGCCAGAACAACAACCGGAATAACCAAAACCGGAATGGAGGGAATAATGGTGGAAACCAAAGAGGTAACCAGAGTGGAAACAATGGCAACAGTGGCCATGGTAATGGAAAGCCCGGAGGGAACTATCAGCAAAATGGGAACCGAAATGCCAATGGAAATGCCAATGGAGGTGGCTATAACAAGGGAGTTGCCCAAGGGAAGCTGAATAAGATCACTAGGCAAGAAGCCGAAAACTCGTCTGACGTCATAGCTGGTACTATTTCTATTAACTCGTTTTAGTTAAAGTACTATTTGATTCTGGTGCGACTTATTCATTTATATCAAAGGGTATCTTAGAGAAGTTAGGATTGAAAGAACCCGAAGAGATAGAAGTACCCATAGTGATACCAACAGGTGATATCGTGAAATGCACCAAGATCCATAGGAATGTACCTTTAACCATAGCCAAGACCATATTCTTGTCTAGCCTAATTGAGTTTGAGTTAGGAGATTTAGATGTAATTTTGGGAATAGACTGGTTGGCCATGTTCAAAGCTAAGATTGACTGTGAGAAGCAGAAGATTCACTTGAAGTCTAGTCTAGGAAAGGTTATATCATATCGCCGTTTTGGGAAGTCTAGGAGTGTAGTAATCGTCACGGCAATGGAAATTGTGAAGTTAATACACAAAGGGAACCCTGTTTTCTTACGCAATGTAAGAGACCTAGACCATTTTAATGAAAGAGCAACCAGGGGATATTTCAGTGGTGAGTGAATTCCTGGATGTGTTTCCGGAAGAGATCCCGGGAATGCCGCCCAATCTACTAATCGATTTTACCATAGATTTAGCACCCGGAACTGCACCCATCTCGAAAGCCCCATACCGGATGGCTCCAGCAGAAATGTGAAGGAAATAATGCCCTTGGTCCAAGTATGCATTCTATGTTAAGTCTAATAAATGCGGTTTAGTATTAATTAACAAGTTAATAATTCAGTGAGATCAAGTGAGCTGAATGCCTAGCTAGAGGCCGCTTCAGTTCAAGTGGAATTAATGATATTAATCCACAGCTTACTCTTGACTGAACCCGTAGGGTCACACAAATAGTACGTAAACGGATCAAGTATTTAATGGCATTAGATACTCCATCTATGGATATTCGGAATCGACGGATCTTGGTTTCAGTGGGAGCTGAGATCGTCACAGGCAAGAAATGAATACTCCGGAAACGATGATATTGCCGGAAACGGAAATATGGATCGTATCGGAAATATAAATATTATCCAAGTCGTAGATGTTGCCGGAAACGGAAACATGGTACGTATCGGAAAATATTATCGGAAATGGAAATATTGCCAGAATCGGAAATATTCCCGGAAACGGAAATATTGTCAGAATCGAAAATATTATCGGAATCGGAAAATAATTCCGGAAACGGAAATATTAAATATTTGTTCGAAACGGAAATTGATTCCGGAATCGGAAATATTAAATATTGTTCGTATCGGAAATGAATTCCGGAACCGGGAATTTAATCGGAAGCGTATCGTACGAATTAGCATCGGACGAGGCCTGCCGGACGAAGGCCCAGCACGAAGTCGGGCCATCGCCCAGCAAGCCAAACGCGCGCCCAGCCAAGGCAGCGCCCAGGCCCACCGCAAGGCAGGCCCAGCGCGCGCCTAAGGCCATGGGCCTCGCTGCGTGGGCTGCTGCTCGCACGCACGCATGGGCGGCCCTCGTGGCTGCCGTGTGTGTGTGTGAGTTTGTGTTCATGCACGATTCCTAAAACTATTAGAATTAGTATATGATTAAATTCCTATTCCTAAAAGGATAAATTAATTAATTAGAGTTCTTATAGGATTCTAAGTTTAATTAATTCGTATCCTACTAGGATTCCAATTCCCTTTCCATAACTCTATAAATACGTGCCTAGGGTCACATATTTTGAGAGAAATATTCAAGTATTCAAAGTGAGTTTTGAGAGAAAAATTCAGCCATATTTCTTACCTAAGAGTGCCGAAAATTCTAGTACCTTAAGGGCGATTCTAGTTGGTCAATCTTAAGGCGGATCCGGACGTGCTGTGGACTATCTACGGAGGGACGACACTTGGAGTCCTAAAGACTTGTTCTTGTTCGGTTCGGGCGCAGCTAGGGAAGGCACGCAACAAAGAGTATGCATCTAAATTATGCTATATGATTATGTGTAAATAATATGTATTCCTGGCTAAATGGTTGTTTCCGCATGATTTATGAATTGTCATATGTATCATAACCTAACAGTGGTATCACGAGCCCCTTATTATTTTCATAATCTAAATTGCATGAACATGGTTAAATATTACAAATTTTCATGAATTAAAAGGGGTGATTAATTTTCGTAATTGTTAATTAATTGCAAATTGCGTTTATTTAATTATACGTCCGCAGTTTTTCGGCAGTTTCTTCGTTACTCATCCAAATCGAGTGATTTTTGTGTCAATTCCGCATGTAAAAGGCATTCTAAAATTTTGACAAAAAACGTATTTTTCGCCGAACCCAGAATTCTCAAATTCGAAGCTTAACTATGACTTTTCGAAGGTTTTAGTTTTTCGAATGCAAAATTTCGTAAATTTAAGATGTTAAATTAAATATTTGCGATTCTTGTTGATAAATCTTGAATTTTTTATTGACCTACTGTATATGTTTAACAAGTTTGAATGCCTAGCCTTGTTAATTATGCAATCTAATTTGTAATTATGATTAATTTGTTGAAAATTAGAATAATTTAGAATTAATTTGATTTTCATAATTAATTATAATTTAATTAGAAACCTATGATTAAAAACCACCTTAAAAATTGTAAATTTATGATAAATTTTAAATTTTTATGACCTAGCCTTGAATCCATAATAATCGGAAATCAATTGAATAATAAATTTTCGATTTTTCGCCCTAAAATTATGAAATTAATATTATTTATTAATTTGTCATTAATTTTAAATATAAATTTTAAATTTTTTATGCGATTCGTTCATATAACTTGCACGCACAAAGCAATGGACGCTTCGTGTTACCCTTAAGGGGTGTTGTATAGTGCGGGCATGCGACGGCGAGCAAGGGAGCTCGTCGCCCGTGCGGCACGAATGCAATGAGCAGGGGCATGGTGCACGAGCACAAGGCAGTAGCCCTGCCTTGTGTCGTGGGCCACGAGCTATGGACGAATGGGCATGGGCGAAGGCAAGGCACGGCACGGCAGTCGCGTGTGGGCAGCAAGCGAGCTGCGCCACAACGCGCACTGCCTCGCGCAAGCGCGCGCAGCCTCGCGCGCAGCGAGCGCAAGCTCGCTTGCCACGAGCGCTGCGCCCAGCGTCGATCGCGTGCATCGAGCGCTGGAGCGCGCGCAGCGAGCGCTGGCGAGCGCGCACAGCGAGCGATGGCTCGCGTGCATCGAGCGCTGGCGCGCGCGCAGCGAGCACCACTTGTGCGATGGCTTGCGATGGAAGATGCAGCAGCTATGCAACGAGCGCATGGGCTGCGCGCACATGGCCAACGATGGTTGTGTGCGTGTGTCCCATGGGCGTGCGATGCGTAGGGTGTTTGCGTTGCGATTAGATCGTTTTGAATGTTTAATTTGAAATTTTTCAGTTTACGTAATTTTAATTAATTTTAAAATTAATAATTTAAATTATTTTCTTGGATTTTAATTTTGAATATTGTAATTATAATAAATTTTATTTATTCTAATTATTTTACTAAAATTAAAATCATGAATTAATTTAAATACGACTGAAATTAAATTAAACTTTTTGGATTCAATTATAAATTCATATGAGCTTTAAATTTTAATTAAATTTGTATGTTTCCGGTTAGACTAGAAATACATTTTTATGTTTAAAATTAGTAAAGCATATAAATTTATTGGTTTAAGTGGGAGCGCCTTTTAGTCATAAACTCTTGATTAGGTCTACGAATCCTTAAGGTTAAAACAACTTGATTAGAATTAATAAGGACTGAATAATTGGTAGATTATTGGTGCCCTTGATTAATTGCTGCAAATGTTTACGTGATGCATAATGTGTTTTACTAACCAGCTATGTGGGCCATTCATGATGATGAATGGGTGAATGGTATATATTGTATATGTACTGTTTTGCAGGTTATGAAGTGACTAGTATGGCCCAAATAGGATAGAAAATATGGTATGCGTACCATTAATTTGAATGTAATTGGTCTAAAGTACCAAAGTTATTTTTCAATTCAAATATGGTCTGCGTACCATCAAATAGTTGTAATTAGTTATAGCTTATCCTATTTGAAGAAAATGGTGCCTCCCACGGAGATTTTCAAGACGGAGTTTGAAGTTAAAGCTTCAAGATGAAGTCGGGCCATACTAGATCACATTTATCTTATGCATGTTCTAAGTTATTTATTGCTTTTAAATATGTCTTAAAATGCATGAGATCAAAAGCTTGATTATGTTGCATGATTAAGGATTTTAGTTCACTTAAAATCTAACCAACATAGTAAGAGCCTTAAGTTCCAAACTTAAAAATTGAGTTAAAAGCTGCCATGCCAAAATATACACTTGCTTGGATATCCTTTACATCAATCTAGTAATAGTTTTCGCTCAGCGAGGTGTTACTTATTGGTCCTAAAGGGGCAAGGTACACAAATAATTGTGAGTACATGTTAGTTTTGGTGAAACTCAACGATATAAGTAAGGAGTCCTTTTATGTCGTGGCAAAATCGATAGGTTTACCTAATAAGTTCTTAGACGTACCTATCAACCAAGAGTAGTTTCTAGACTATTAGCAAAAGGCTTTTGCTTACCTAAGATGTTTTAGGATTAAGTCGACAAACTGTGCTTAGTTCTTCAATGATTTTAGGATCTTGGAATCATTTTATTCACACCTGCCGGAACAATAAAATCGAATAAAATGCTAATAACTTGTTTGAATTGCATGGTTGCTTTAATTTCAAGTTATTATTCATGATAAATGTTTAGACTTTGCATGCTTCAATGTATGTTTTAATTATTGTTTATAATTAAATATCTTGCACTGCAATAAATCCTTTTAGAAAGGTAACAGTAAATTTCCTCGATTGGTAGTGAATCCAAGAACGATTCACGGAAATGAGAGAAAATGAGCAATTTAAAATGTACGTTTCTTATATCGACTTTTATGGTTGTTTTCGAGAATCAAAATCGAATGGCAAACCGATTGGTGCTTGTGAATTCAAAATACAATGTAGTTTTGAGATCATAAAGCATTGAGTTTAATACGCTCAGCTTTACCAATGGTTAACAACCTAATATCTTTGTCCATTTAATTCTCGAATGAGTCTAGTCCCTAGACATTCGAATAGATCGATGCTTAGAGAACTTTAGAAGCTTCTGGTAAGATCATCTAGTTGAAACAAAATATTCAACATAAATTAAAATGGTAAAGAACCTTGTTGGTGACATTGGACATGTCTAACAAAGTATAAAAATCAACACTAAAGAATTCAATTCTTAAGACTATAAGAAAGGGTACAAGAAATAGGAAAACGAGGAACAAATGAAAGGAATTTACGATTCCGTTTCTACCTATAAATTTATGTTTAAAGAGAAGTGACCTAGCAATCAAACTTCCTTGGTATCATATACCGCTTGAGGTTCTTACTTCGGTAATAACTCAAACAATGGAAGCTAGGATACACTAATGACCTACAAGTGGGAAATGAAGCATGGCAATGCTACATTAGTTGTAGGGTCATCTAGTTTGTTTTAAAGTCCTTTCAAAGGCTGGAACTAAATGGCTATTTTGTTCCATAATCAGCATACCTAAATTTCTGCTTCAAACACAGAAAGACTCACATTTAGAAGAACAAAAACAATGCTTGTTTGTTTGTTTATTTGAATGAAATGGTCATTTACGGAATGAGTCAATATGCTTGATTAAAACAAACAACTCTTTAAAGAACTTTACTAGGTTCAACCCCTTGATTTGAGTTCCACTAATCTTTGGCATTGTTGCTTAGACCATATCAACAAGTTAACATTCAAAAGCTCTATTTTAATGGACTTTTGAAAGTTGGTTGATTTCTAGATCAACTTAAGACAAGCTAGTCTTACTTGTTGAAAGTAACAAAAGATATGAACTATTGTTAGAACGCCTAGACGATAGAGTTCCAAGCCAAAGAAAGATTTTATGACTTTATTATTTCACATGGATTTCAGTGAATATAGGTTTATTGACTCAAATGTGATATAAGTTGAATCTGTTTGGGTAGTTCCAAGATTCAGAAGTATAAAATCCACTTGGCAAGAAATCATAAAGATCTAGGTTAGATCATGTTAATGATTACTTGAGACCAAATATGATCATCAATGATTGTGTGTTGTAATTTCACAATCTAGGTCCATAAGATATGGCATATCGTAGTTGGAATAATCGAAGTCAATTAGTGCTTGATTCGATCAATGATGAATCATAAAGACTTTTCCTATAATTTCTAAAACAAAATGCTCAACTACCACTAAACTAAACCAAATTCGTCAAAGCTATTGAAAAGTAATTTCAGGATATCTTTTCAATTATATATATCTAAAGAGTTGCTAAACTCAGTGGGAGCTTAGTGTTTGTTATTCAACAAACTAAGGCCCAAGTCTAGATATATGTTTCATTGTGATTTATTCAAATGAAACACAAGGGTATTGTTTCTACCACGAATTTTTGAGAACATAATGTTTGTGTGCTCGAAATAATGTCCTTTTTGGAGATTCGTTTCCAAAATGACAAGTGGGAGAAAATAGACCTCGAAAGTCTTTGAGGCGAACAACAAACATAAACGGACATTCCGGAGGCTTTTCGAAGTGCTTCAGAAAATCCGAACTTATTCTTTAAGGACTTTAGAAGTGGCTTTAAAGAATAGACATCTCTTAGAAGACTTTACAAGTGCTTCAAGCTGGAGAACAGAATATTCAAAGGACTTTCAAGTAGCTATTGATATTCTATTGTTTGATGTTCTATACCCTAGTAGGCATAGAGTTCAAGTCACTGGAACTATGAGATTCTTCTATTAGATAGTGAAGAAACATGGAGTTCAGGTCATTGAAGCTATGCGATTCTTCCATTAGATAGTGAAGAAACCTACAACTTGCAGTCAAACTACTATCATGTAGATTAATGAGTTTGTGACTTGTAAGAAAGCTATGACGAAACCCATATTCCCTAAAATGGTTAGAGGCCATATATAGACTATATGTTTAATTGGTTAAAGGCCATAAAACATACTCAATGTTTTGATGACAAAATTGAAATTTTGTTGATTTGCAAGAATAGTTTCACACCTATTGGTTGCAAGTTTGTTTTAAGGATAAAAACCATCAAACATGGAATTGTGTTCACACACAAAGCTAGATTAGTTGCTAAAGGTTAAAAGCAAATTCATGGCATGGATTGTGTTGAAACCTCATGCAAAATCATAATGCTTAAGTCTATAATTCAAGCAATGATTGCATATTGGTACATATGGCAATTGGATGACAAAACGTATTCCTCAATCAAATGTTGGAATATAATATGTACATGGTATGTCATAGAATTTGTGGATCCAAATAAATGCTTGAAAAGGAAAGCTAGCTTATAAAATCTAAGTACAGATTTAAGCAAACAATTGGGAATTGGAACTGTATTTTAAGTGAAGCTAATAAGCATTTTAGTTTCATAAAATATACATGATTCTTATAGATATATAAGAAGTTTAGTGGGAGTACTTAAAACTTAATTGGTCCTATGTGTATTACACACATATCTCTCTATTGTGAAACAACATTCAAATGCTAATGACTTAGATTTGAAATTATTCATCAATGATGCACCATGGCGAAACTTAGTACATACTGGGTATTAAGATCTATTTACAAAGATCTTATGATATTGTTTTGGATTAAGTAATGGCATTTACTAAATCAAACACGAAAGTCTCCATTGGAGATATTCGACCCATGTGAATAAATCTAAGTAAAGGATGTTTGAACTATGTATAAGCATTTACTAAGTTAAACATCAAAGGATCTAAATAAGATTCTTAACCTATATTATATGTCAAAGAATTTAGCTGAATTTAGTATCTACTGAAACTAGATAAGCTAAAGTTACATGAATAGAATTCAATTGGGAATTATTCTGCAAAAGAATTTATCATGTATGATATAATATGAGGATCGCCAAAAACGTATCATATGACTTTAGCCATGACGAACATATACCAATATCTATTGATCTAAGTAAAGATCAACTAGATTGAGATCAAGAATACTTATGGTACTTGAAAAGGTACATAGGAATAGTTCTTGATTCAAGGAAATAAAGATATGCTAAATATTGATGCTACATGCATAAACACTGGCAAAGGATCAAGCAAAGACCCTTTGGAGTTAACCATTGACAAGGACGAGCTAAAGAGCATCGTGTTTCGAAATGTCAACATGGATTGGAGACCATGAGTTGTTGCGTGGGAAATTAAAATAATAATTTCTATGTTCTAAGATATAGTTGGAGAGTCTTCCACATATCTATGAACTGCTTGGATAGGTAAATCCAAACAAAGCATCACTAGAAACCTATACAGTTGAAGTAAAAGTAATTATTGCCTAAGAAGCAATAAAACAGGGTTGTTTAAAGTTCTTCACTGAACTTGGGTAGATCACCTATCTGCTGGCTTGATGATTCTTCATTGAAAAATGCGTAGAACCACTCTTGAAGCAAGAAAAACGTCTGCTCAACTTGATGGTTCTTCATTGCAAAATGAGTAAAACCACCATCGAAGTAAGAAAGACTAGATCACATAATAAACAAACTCGAAAAGATCTTATCATCATATCTCAAAGAACATTCGATGAAAAGGATGTTAAGATTGGCAAAGCATGATAACTAAACCTATGCAACAAGTGAGAAGCAACACTCACGTTGTAGCACTGGAAATCAAGCATAGCTTTGAATTCCATGAAATGTTTTGAAGATGGGTTAGAGGCCCATGGTTGTAAAACATTGGGGTTGAACATTTATCATATATGAAATGTATTTTCATATTCCATTTAATCTTGGTTTAGTATTAAATGATGAGTCCCTTCAAATTTGACGAAATATTCAAGATAGACTGTCAGGACCAGTCCTGTGACTAAGAAATGTCTATCAAGTGAACTTGAATGTCAAAGGTTGAAAATGGTCCCTAGTCGGAGTTTTCTATAAAATTGGACGAATAGAAAACGTTAGACGACTAGAATGCAAGATGACTAGTAGTTCTGTTTCTTGAACTATGTGGACATGGCAATGTCATAATCATTTGCATAGATACTTACTTTGGGAAGACTAGTATCGGACAAGACCTATGAAACTTTACTGTAAGAGATGAAAATCTATCATAAGTAAATTTCATTAAAATTATTAGACACTAAATCCTCAATACCTGAGTGATTTGAGATTACTTGTTTGAGAATTGGTTGCTTTGACGTTGACCAACCGTCGCACCGTAAAAGGAGGCTATAAAGGCAACGCTCAGGTAATCACCTATCAAACGAAGTCTAATCTCAAGATCGCAAGATTGGGATTGTCCTCCCATAAATCGGGATGAGATGCTTAAAAGTTGTACAAGGCCACTCGGAGAGCTAGAAACTGTGAAATGCATGGCCGTGCTCGGATGAATCATAGGCTATGATTATCTGTTTATTTGATCAGTTGAACTCTGAAACCGAGAAACACCTCTGGACATAATAAGGATGACAACTCTTACCTTATGTTCAAGAGCAAGCATCGAGCGACAAAGGAATTAGGAAATGCACACTTGTCCCTAAGGACAAGTGGGAGACTGAAGGAAATAATGCCCTTGGTCCAAGTATGCATTCTATGTTAAGTCTAATAAATGCGGTTTAGTATTAATTAACAAGTTAATAATTCAGTGAGATGAAGTGAGCTGAATGCCTAGCTAGAGGCCGCTTCAGTTCAAGTGGAATTAATGATATTAATCCACAGCTTACTCTTGACTGAACCCGTAGGGTCACACAAATAGTACGTAAACGGATCAAGTATTTAATGGCATTAGATACTCCATCTATGGATATTCGGAATCGACGGATCTTGGTTTCAGTGGGAGCTGAGATCGTCACAGGCAAGAAATGAATACTCCGGAAACGATGATATTGCCGGAAACGGAAATATGGATCGTATCGGAAATATAAATATTATCCAAGTCGTAGATGTTGCCGGAAACGGAAACATGGTACGTATCGGAAAATATTATCGGAAATGGAAATATTGCCAGAATCGGAAATATTGCCGGAAACGGAAATATTGTCAGAATCGGAAATATTATCGGAATCGGAAAATAATTCCGGAAACGGAAATATTAAATATTTGTTCGAAACGGAAATTGATTCCGGAATCGGAAATATTAAATATTGTTCGTATCGGAAATGAATTCCGGAACCGGGAATTTAATCGGAAGCGTATCGTACGAATTAGCATCGGACGAGGCCTGCCGGACGAAGGCCCAGCACGAAGTCGGGCCATCGCCCAGCAAGCCAAACGCGCGCCCAGCCAAGGCAGCGCCCAGGCCCACCGCAAGGCAGGCCCAGCGCGCGCCTAAGGCCATGGGCCTCGCTGCGTGGGCTGCTGCTCGCACGCACGCATGGGCGGCCCTCGTGGCTGCCGTGTGTGTGTGTGAGTTTGTGTTCATGCACGATTCCTAAAACTATTAGAATTAGTATATGATTAAATTCCTATTCCTAAAAGGATAAATTAATTAATTAGAGTTCTTATAGGATTCTAAGTTTAATTAATTCGTATCCTACTAGGATTCCAATTCCCTTTCCATAACTCTATAAATACGTGCCTAGGGTCACATATTTGAGAGAAATATTCAAGTATTCAAAGTGAGTTTTGAGAAAAAAATTCAGCCATATTTCTTACCTAAGAGTGCCGAAAATTCTAGTACCTTAAGGGCGATTCTAGTTGGTCAATCTTAAGGCGGATCCGGACGTGCTGTGGACTATCTACGGAGGGACGACACTTGGAGTCCTAAAGACTTGTTCTTGTTCGGTTCGGGCGCAGCTAGGGAAGGCACGCAACAAAGAGTATGCATCTAAATTATGCTATATGATTATGTGTAAATAATATGTATTCCTGGCTAAATGGTTGTTTCCGCATGATTTATGAATTGTCATATGTATCATAACCTAACAAAATGAGCGAGCTAAAAGGTCAGCTTGAGGAATCGCTAGAGAAAGGTTATATTAGACCAAGTGCATCGCCTTGGGGAGCGCCAATTTTGTTTGTAAAGAAGAAGGACGGTAGTATGAGACTCTGTATAGACTACATGGAGCTCAATAAGGTCACAATCAAGAATAAGTATCCTTTGCCTAGGATAGATGATCTATTTGACCAGGTGAAAGGAGCAGGAATGTTTTCGAAGATTGACTTGAGGTCAGGTTATCATCAGTTGAGGATCGCAGAGTACGATATACCAAAGACTGCATTTAGGACTAGATACGGTCATTATGAGTTCACGGTTATGCCATTTGGGTTAACCAGTGCACCTGCAATCTTTATGGACTTAATGAACCAAGTATTCCATGCATTCTTGGACAAGTTTGTAGTGGTTTTCATAGATGATATTCTGGTCTACTCTAAGAATGAGGAGGATCATGCGGAACACTTAAGGTCAGTGTTGAATACCCAAGAGACAATCAGTTGTATGCCAAATTCTCGAAGTGTGGATTCTGGCTGGAGAGAGTTGCGTTCTTAGGACATTTTGTATCCAAAGAAGTAGTTGCAGTGGATCCTGCAAAGATAAAAGCTGTTAGTGAGTGGCCTACACCTAAGAGTGTCACCGATATTCGAAGTTTGCTTGGTTTAGCGAGTTATTATAGACGCTTTGTGCAAGACTTTTCTAGAATCGCCAAACCAATGACAAACTTGATGAAGAAAGAAGCGAAGTTTGAATGGAATGACCAGTGCGAGGAAGCGTTCCAAGCCTTAAAGACGCGATGGACAACCGCGCCAGTGTTAACTATGCCAGATGAGAGCGGTACTTATGATGTATATATTGATGCCTCTAAGAATGGTTTAGGGTGTGTGTTGATGCAGAACAGGAAAGTGATTGCGTATGCATCAAGGCAGTTGAAGCCATATGAATCCAATTACCCTACCCATGATTTATAGTTAGCCGCCATAGTGTTTGCATTGAAGATATGGAGACACTATCTGTATGGTGTGAAATGTAGGATATTTACGGATCATAAGAGTTTGAAATACATTTTCACACAGAAGGACCTAAATATGCGCCAACGAAGGTGGTTGAAGTTAATCAAGGACTATGATCTAGATATTCAGTACCATGAGGGAAAAGCCAATGTAGTCGCAGATGCCTTGAGTAGGAAATCAAGTCATGGTGTGAATGCGTTAGTAGTTGCTAGCGAGCTGTGTAAGGACATGCAGCGACTTAATCTAGAAATAGTGAGTGGAGAATGCCTTGAGAATTTGATGAATGCCTTAACCATCCAGTCGTCAGTATTTGATGAAATCAGGGAGAATCAGGATGGTGATGTTAAGTTAGAGCGGATCAAGGAAAAGATTTCGCAAGGAAAGGAGATTGATTTTAAGATCCATGAGGATGGAAGTTTGAGGTATAAAGGACGATTGTGTGTGCCTCAAAAGTGTAGTGAACTAAAAGAGAAGTTGATGAGAGAAGGTCACAATACACCATATTCTGTTCACCCGGGAGGTGACAAGCTGTATAAGGATCTGAAGAAGGTCTATTGGTGGCCAAGGATGAAAAACGAAGTGGCTGAATTCGTGGCAAGGTGTTTGACTTGTCAGAAGGTTAAGATTGAGCATAGGAGACCTCAGGGAAAGGTCCAACCCTTAGAAATTCCGAGTTGGAAGTGGGACTGTATCTCAATGGACTTTGTCACTTGTTTACCCAAGTCGAAAAGTGGAAATGACACCATTTGGGTAGTGGTCGATAGGTTTACTAAGTCAGCAGTGTTCATACCAATGAAAGAAACCTGGAAAATGGAGCAACTTGCAAAGCTTACATCAAACATGTAGTGAGATTACATGGAGTTCCTAAGGATATCGTATCAGATATAGATTCTAGGTTCCTTTCGAATTTCTAGAAAAGTGTGCAGAAGAACTTTGGTACCACATTGAAAATGAGTACAGCGTTCCACCCAGCCACAGATGGACAAACCGGAAGAACTATTCAAACCTTAGAAGATATGCTAAGAGCTTGCGTGATTGATTTCCAAGGTGGATGGGAAGATAGCCTAGATCTAATTGAGTTTTCATACAACAATAGCTATCATGCCAGTATTGGAATGGCACCATTCGAATCCCTGTATGGACGAAAATGCAGAAGTCCACTATGTTGGAGTGACATTAGTGAAACCGTTGTACTAGGTCCCCAATTGATAGAGGACACTATGAATCAGGTTAGGACTATTCAATCCAAAATCCAAGCCGCGCAAGATCGCCAAAAGAGCTACGCAGATTTAAAGCGTAGGGATGAAGAGTTCCAAATAGGTGACAAAGTGTTGCTAAAAGTTTCACCAATGAAAGGTGTAATGAGATTTGGGAAGAAGGGAAGCTTAGCCCAAAGTATATAGGCCCATATGAGATCTTAGAACGGATAGGGAAGGTAGCGTATAGACTAGCCTTGCCCATGGACTTGCATAGAGTGCATAATGTGTTTCATGTATCCCAGTTGAGGAAGTATGTCCCGGATAAGTCGCATGTACTGCAACCGGAGACCATAGAGTTAGACCAAAGTTTAACCTTTGAGGAAAGACCTGTCAAGATACTTGATAGTAAGGTGCGTAGCACTCGAACTAAGGGTGTTAAGATCGTAAAAATGTTGTGGTCTAACCAAGAGTTTGAGGAAGCTACCGGGAGGAGGAGGAAATGAGAAAGAAATATCCCGAGCTTTTCCCGAGGTTAGTTGAGTTACGGGGCCGTAACTCGTTTTCTTTAAGGGGGGTAGAGTGCAGTAGAATTTCACGCTTTTTACCTTATTTACCCAATTTATCCTTTAGGATATGCTTGAATCGTTGTTTCCAGTGAAGTTTCACTGTTTATTGTCATGTTGAATTACTTAAAGAGTACAACAACTAAAACTTTTTGCAAAGAAAACGCACTAAAGTCTCAAAATAGTCTCAAGTTTAGTTTTAAAATTGTGATTTCCGTGCCCAAGTTTCGGGACGAAACTTCTTTTAAGGAGGTTAGACTGTAATACCTCGTATTTTTCTAATAATTATAAATATATTTTATTATATTTATAACATTTCTTGTATTTTTATAAATTAATTTCATTTAATGAGAATTAAATGCGCTTTTACTTTATTTGATTTAAATATTAATTATTTCGAAAACCGGATTTTATTAAATAAATTCAAGGAATTTATTTAATCGGGAATTGTTGGGTCGTATTTCAAAAATGAATTTAACAAAGTTAAAGCCCGGTTGTTTTGTTTTAATTAAACCCAACAAAGCTTGCAAGGAATTTAATGAACTAAGCCCGAAAGCAAGCCTAACTCAAAATTACCCTAACCTAGCCCACAAAGGAGAGAAACCTATAAATAAGACCTCATGTCAAACCCTCACAACCAAAAATTCAGAAATCCCTCTCACCTCTTCCCCCTCCTTGCGGCACACTCCAACCCGCACTCCCTCTTCTTCGTGCGCCCTTGCTTGCAGCGCAAGCCAGCCCCCTCGCCCGTCTCTCTCGCCCATCCCGCACCGCAGCGTAGCACTACGTGCCTGCGAGTTGCGTGGTCGTGCTCGCCCTCGTGCATCACCCTCGACGTGCCGCAACACAACATCAGCGTTGTGTGTGCGTGTTTTGTGCCTCGCCTGTGCCCAGCCCGTCGCCCCTCTCGTCCATTTGTGTGTGCGCGCCCACTACTGCTTGCGGTGCGTGTTGCGTGTGGTTGTTGTTGCGTTGTTTGTTCGACGCACACGCACACAACACAAGTAATTGTTGTGTGTGTGTGTGTTGGCAATTGGAAAAATCAAATTTTGTTTTCAAAAATATTAATTTTTCAGTTTTAAATCGATTTAATTGTTGTGATTAGGTAATTATTGGATTGTTTAGATTAATTAAAACGGTTATGAACACCGTATTGGGTTAGTAGTATGTTTTAATTAAAGAAATTGGTTTTGATGATTGGTTTTGTAATTTTCAGATTTTATATGTTTATAAAGTATTGATTTTTGAAGTCAAAACATGTTTTCGGATTAAACTATTGTTAGGGTTTTGGTTTCAAATTGATTGAGCGATTGATTTACATAATTCAATGACAATTTAAATTATGGGAATCAATCTAAATTTTCAGAATGTTTATAAGATTTAAAAGGTTGATTTTTAAGGGTTTTAAAGCGAAAAAGTCAATGTTTTTATGCTATGACTTGAGTTGACTATTTGAGACTATTAAATTACTAATTAATGAATGATTTTTAATTAAACTAAGAGTTTTAGTTTCTTAAATAGTTGCTGGAAATTTAGTAAACATGGATAATAATTTAGTTCTCTTGTTTTTTTATAGGATTTGATTTCTAGTGAGTCGTGATTCGCACAGTGGCCCCCGTACTTAGGTATTCCAGGTACGTACAAGACTAGGGTGACCACCCATCCCTTGAGGACTTTATGAAGTGTATTGAATGCGAATCATGTGAACTTATGTGTTATGAATTCATGTTTGATGATTGGGAATGAATATGTTATTATGAATTCATGTTTAATGTTGAGAACGAGCATGTTATTATTATTGTTGAATCTATGTGAACGAGCATGTTATGAATTGAATTATGCTTTATAGATTCTATTGAACTATCATGTTATGGACTTTTATAATCGTTGAATTATGTCAAGCATGTTGTTCAAGTTGGTTTGCATGTATGAGTAGTGCGCATGCAAGTTGTTATTATTATTATGCTATAGTACAGGATGTCTAGCATAATTATTGAGCTAGTCGAATATTGCCAGTGAGCAATATATATTCTACCAAAGGGGTAGAATATGTTATAGAGTCTATGTGAATTGAATTAAGGACAATTCGTGCTAAGGGCACACCCCGCTTGTTAATAGGCAATGTCGGGTTATCTCAAACAGTGTTTTTGAGAAGGAACAATGGGAGTAATTTCACTTGAGTCTTGTTTGATCACAAGACCTAAGGAAGTAAAATATTAAAGAGTCATTGTTGAATTGTTCAATTGTTTGTATGTTGTGTCTTGAGTCGCCTTGAACATAATATACTAATTAACGTAAAGTGTAACCCAAAGAGCTCCAAAAATCTTGGAACGTATATACCTTGAGTATGAACAATGGGGGGAGTCTTGCCGGAAAACTTGTACTCCTAGAATGATACAAGACGTTGTTTCATTCTCTTTTATGCCGTTGTGCATTGGAATTCCTGTCGGTATGGCCCGACTGTCGGTAGTAGCCCGACTTATTTTGGTGTATGGTTGGCTCCCATCACCCTTTATTTCCTTTTGAGGATACTTTACTTTACCCGTTCGAAGCTACTTTTATTAAACTGTGAGTCAAGAGTCGTGTCTCGTGTCGAGTCTTGTCTCCATGTTTACTTGTTTATTTTATGGCTTTTGCATGTGGATTATCTATTTTGTCGAGTGAAGCATGTTAGGATAGAATGTTATTCTAGCTTGTTCGTACTCAGCATTTGCTGACTTCGTGCTTCATGTCTTCTGGTCATGGCCTTTGCCGTAATGACCCTATGATGATCCATCAATTGCATTTGGGTTGTTGGGGAGTAGATTTAAATAAAGCAGGTTTGTAGAGATAACTTGCGGGAGAAGTTATCATGGGATTTCGAGTTGAGAGTTTTGTTCTTCCGTACTTTATAAACTCTATTTTTATTTATAGTCATGACTAATACTACTACTATTTCAGTTAATGGATTTCAAACGGTTTGGTTTAGTTTGGGCCTCAACGGTTCCAACTTGTTTTAATGACCATTAACTACTTATTTAATATGTTTGAAAGTTAGTTAATTCCGCTGCGTAATTCTGGTAAATAGCCTTAGCCGTTATCACGATGGCGGTAATATCTTGGTAATTCCTGTGTTTTAAGTCGGAAAATGTTTTATAAAAAGTAAGGAATTATTAGGGTGTTATAGAGAGGCCCAGCCAAGCAAAGTGCATGGCCAGGCCCAGCGAGGCCAGCAAAGCGCGCGCCCTTCGTGGGTTGTGAGCAGTTGCTGGGCCGAGCTCTTTCCGCGTGCACACGCGCTTTGTGCCCCTCGTGGGATCTGCGTACGTGTGTGCGTTGAGTTCATGCATGCATCGAATCCTTAAGCGATTATGATTAGATTAAAGATTAATTTCCTAAAGCTACTAGAGTTAGTTGTTGAATTAAACATTAACTTAATGGTTTTAATTAATATCTAATTCGAATAAGATTAGATTAATTAAATCCTAGTATGCTTCTAGTTCTGATAATCCTACCCTATAAATAGGTGATGGCATTCACAATTTATAATCAATCAATTCAAGTATTCATATAGTTTTAAGGTTAAAACTAAAGTTAATAATTTGCCACAAATTATATTCGAATAGCTTAAAACCTTAGGTTGAATTCTAGTTAAATAACGTATTGTGGACTATCTACGGAGGGACGACACTTGGAGTCCTAAACTTGTTCTTGTTCGGTTCGGGAGCAGCTAGAGAGGGCACGCTACTTAAGTATGTATCCTAAATTATGCTAATTGTTATTTGGCAATTAATTTGGATTATTGGCTTTATGGTTTTTCCGCCTGAAATATATATGCGTTATATTTGTCATAACCTAACAGTGGTATCACGAGCCTCTAATTAATTCCATAATCAATTATAGTTAACATGGTTAAATTTTATAAATTTGCAATGAATTAAAGGGGTGATAAATTTCGTTTTTTGTAATTAATTGCAAATTCGTGCGATTATTTATTTATATGTTCGCAGAATTTTCGGGAGTTTAGTCAATAATGGTCGGAATCGTATATTTTATAGTGAATTTTCGCATGTAAACGGCGTTTTAAAACCCAGAATTCCCAAATTCGAAGCCTAACTATGAATTTACGGAGGTTTTATTTTTTCGAACGCAAAATTTGTAATTTTTAAGATGTTAAATTAAATATTTGCGATTCTTGTTTGTAAATCTTGAATCTATGATTGACCTACTGTATATGTTTAACAATTTTAATGCCTAAGCTTGTTAATTATACAACCTAATGTGTAATTGTAATTAATTTGTTGAAATTCGAATAATTTAGAATTTGATTTGTGACAATTTAATTAGGAATCCATGATTAAAAACCACCATAAAATTTGTTAAATTTGGAAAATTTTAAAATTTTATGACCTAGCTAGATTTGAATCCATGAAAATAAACTTCATCGGAAATTAATTTGAATAAAAAAATTTCGATTTTTCACCCTAAATTTATGAAATTAATATGATTTATTATTTCGTCTATAATAAATTTAAAAGTTTTTATTTTTATAAAACCCGCTCACGAATATTGCACGCTAAGTGTTACCCTTAAGGGGTGTTGTATAGTGCGGGCATGCGACGACGAGCAAGGGAGCTCGTCGCCCATGCGTTACGTATGCAGCGAGCAAGCGTGTGGCACGAGAGCACAAGGCAGTAGCCTTGCCTTGCGTCGAGTGCTGCGACGTGCATGGGCGGATCGGGCGAGAGGCAAGGTACCATGCGAGACAAGGCGCACGCGCGTAGGGAGAAAGAGCTGGCTCGACCAGCGAGCGCTGCCCCGCCCTAGCAAGCGCTGCCTCGCCCAGCTAGCAATGCTACGATACAACGAGGAAGCTGATGCGCGCAAGCGTGGCTTGCTTGGCTTGCTGCGTTTGCGCGTGGCTGCTCGTACCTTGCTGTGCAATCAGTCGAGTCGGGCGATGTCTCCTCGTGGACTCGAAGGGGCATGGGCGCAAGCCCATGGCATCGTCTTGACCAGATTTATTCGTTTTAATTTAATTTAATTTTCAGTTGGAAAAACGATTTTAATTAAATTTAAAATTTGTAATTTAATTTTTCTCGAAATTTAATTTTGAATAATTTAATTATTATAAATTTTATTTATACTAAAATTAAAACCTTGATTAAATTTAAATTAATTAATTTAATAAACTAAAAATAAATTAAAGGATTCAAATAATAATTTATATGAGCTTTAAATTTTAATTAAATTTGTATGTTTCCGGTTAGACTAGGAAATACAATTTTATGTTTAAAATTAGTAAAGCTTGTAAATTTCTTGGTTTAAATGGGAGCGTTTTAGTCATAAACTCTTGATTAGGTCTACATTTCTTTAAGGTTAAAACAACTTGATTAGAATTAATAAGGATTGAATAATTGGTAGATTATTGGAAGCCTTGATTAATTGATGCAAATATTTATGTGATTAATAATATGTTCTACTAACCTGCTATGTGGGCCATTCATTGATAATTGAATGAGTGAATGGTATATTGTAAATGTACTGTTTTGCAGGTTGTGGAAAGTGACTAGTATGACCGAAATAGGATAGAAAATATGGTCTGCATACCATTATTTTGAATGTAATATTGGTCTAAAGTACCAAATTTTATTGCTTTAAATATGGTCTATGTACCATCAAATAGTTGTATTTAGTTTAAATTATAGCTTATCCTATTTGGAGAAAATGGCGCCTCCCATGGTGAAATTCAAGACGGAGCTTCCAATCCATTTTCAAGACGGAGTTTGAAGTTGAAGGTTCAAGATGAAGTCGGGCCATACTAGATCACATTTATATCTTATGCATGCTTTAAGTTATTTATTGGTTTAAATATGTCTTAATTATGCATGAGATTGTGGCTTGATTATGTTGCATGATTAAGGATTTTAGTTCACTTAAAATCTAACCAACATAGTAAGAGCCTTAAGTTCCAAACTTTAAAAATTGGGTTAAAAGATGCCATGCCAAAATAACACTTACTTGGATAACCTTTACATCAATCTTAGTAATAGTTTTCCGCCTTAGCGAGGTGTTACTTATTGATACGGTTATGGATGAAAGTGATAGTCTTATGCTAGCAATTGGAACCAAAACTGATTTGGGTTCAATGGCTCATTTTGTGTGCATGGTGACTTGGATTGAGTGAGCTCGTTATATGGTCCTTATTATCAAGGTGGTACGTTAATCAAACTGGTCCGTTTAATCACATTGGTCCGCTTGTTTAAACAGATTGTACGCACTTATTATTTTTAATTGCTTTGGTTAAAGTCGGTTTAATAAAGGGATATTTGTTTAAATCCCCAATTTAAATTCAGTCATTACTTAGCTTTGATTATTGCTGTTTGTAAGGAGAGTTTTAAGCCTTTGTAACCTCCAATTTAGTGACTGAATTAGGAGGCTTTAGAGCTTGTAACTGCCAGTTTTAAAGGCTCTTAAATGGCTCTTAATTAGCCGTATAAAGCTCTTGTTGCAGTTGGTTTTTGGCTATTTATAGGCAGCTTCTTGATTGGAATAAACAACCAACTGGATGATTAAAACACTTGTTTGTTACATTTCGAATTATAGTTAATAATTCAGCCTTTTTCTTTGTTTTGGACGCATTTCCTATTCAAAGAACTGATTGTGAGTCAATAGGTCTTGTCTTGCATTCACGATCAACGAGTTAAAGGTCTAGCTTGTTAATCAACTATCCTTGTTTATACAACGAGTTTTTAAACTCGTATCATTAGTGGTATCAGAGCTGCTGTTCGTGTGATCCGCCCAAAAAAAAAAAAGAAAAAAAAAAGAGCTGTTGTTCGTAATTCTTACAAACTGAAATATGGATTTTGATGATCCTGACTTTCTACAACATCTCCAAGATGCCTTGAAGAACGTTAGAGATGGGGGGTATCGTAGGCCTCCTAGGCGTGATCTACGGGCTATGGATGAATTCAAAGTCACCGAACTTCCTGAATTTGTTGGTGGAACAGATCCGGAAGCCTATTTGGAGTGGGAGCGCAAAATAGAGAGAATGTTCGATTTCAAGGACATTGATGATGAGAAGCGTTGCAAATATGCCATATTGAAGCTAGGACGAGGGGCTTCATTGTGGTTCGAGGGACTGAAATCCAAGAGAATACGTGAAGGGAAGGAGAAAATTACCTCTTGGGAGTCTTTGAAACGTAAGCTACGTAAAAGGTATGTGCCAACAACTCATAGAATAACAACTTATCGTAAAATTGCCGAATTGAGGCAAGGAAAAATGAGTGTGGCTGAATATATTGATGAGTTTGAAAAGTTGTCCTTAATGGGAGAAATTGAGGAAATTGAGGAACAAAAACTGTCCAGATTTTTAAGGGGTCTAAATTATAATATTGCCAATACCGTAGACCTTTATCCATATTCTAATTTCGACACTCTTTGTGGACTTTGTTTAAAATTGGAAAATCAAGGGAAGGCAAAATATGGGGGAGGGTCTAGTATGGATGGTAAAGCCAAGTCTTGGGCTAAATCCGAACCTAGCTTGAAACCAAACACATCACCTAGTACCGTAGGTTCAAGTAATTCTACGGCTGCCCCTAAACTATCTAACCCAACCAAAGAAACAAGTCTGTCCAAGGTGCGTTGTTTTAAGTGTCAAAGGTTTGGGCATTATCAAAATGCGTGTCCAAATAAACGAGTAGTGACCTTGAGAGAAGTTGTTGAATGTCGTGAGGAGTTGTTTGAAGAGGAAAAGAGGTTGGGGGACGTATTTGTGTTTGATGATAGTGGTGATGAGGAGGAAGAGGAAGGGTATGAGGCTCCAATTTATGACACAAATCTGGTTCTTAGAGCGCTACAAACTCAAATTTCACCTACTGATCTAGACCAACGAGATCAGTTGTTTCATACTAAATGTCTAGTGAAAGATAAGTGGTGTAGTGTAATTGTTGATGGGGGGAGCTGTACCAATGCTGCTTCTAGTGAAATGGTGTCAAAATTAGGCTTAATCACTACTGCCCATCCTAGGCCATACGCACTCCATTGGCTTGATGATGGTAATAGTGTAAAAGTGTCGAAGCAAGTAAGGGTTGGTTTGACTATGGGTTCGTATGTGGATGAAGTTCTTTGTGATGTTATTCCTATGGATGCTTGTCATATTTTGTTGGGTCATCCTTGGCAGTTTGACAGGGACGTGATTCATAAAGGGAGAAGCAATGAGTATGAATTGAGAGACAAAGGCAAGAAAATTGTGCTAAAGCCTATGTCATCTCAAGCGGTTCGATCCATGAGTGTGAAACAAAAGAAAAGGCCGAATCTCACCATGTTGGCTAGTGAACGAGAAATTGAGCAAGCTCTTGATCATGGAGAGTTGGTGTATTTGCTCGTTTGAAGGCCAAAATTGGAAAGAAGGCAATCCCATTGCCGAATTGCTGTTTGAGTTCAAGGATGTATTTCCGGATGAATTACCACCAGGTTTGCCCCCTATTCGTGGTATTGAACATCAAATTGATCTTATTCCAGGAACTTCTTTGCCTAATAAGGCTTCCTATCGTTGCAATCCGGAGGAAACAAAGGAATTACAAAAGCAAATTGATGAACTTGTGGATCGAGGCTATGTTAGAGAAAGCTTGAGTCCATGTGCTGTTCCGGTGTTGCTTGTGCCTAAGAAAGATGGAACATGGCGAATGTGTGTTGATAGTAGGGCTGTGAATAACATTACCATCAAGTATCGTTTTCCAATTCCGAGACTTGATGATATTTTAGATGAGCTCCATGGTTCGAAGTTGTTCTCAAAAATTGATTTGCGAAGTGGTTATCATCAGATTCGGATGCGTGAAGGAGATGAGTGGAAAACGTCTTTCAAGACAAAACATGGGTTGTATGAGTGGACCGTCATGCCATTTGGTCTCACTAATGCTCCTAGTACGTTTATGAGGCTAATGAACGAAGTGCTTAAATCATTTTTGGGCAGATTCGTTGTGGTATATCTTGATGACATCTTGGTGTATAGTAGGAACGAAGAGGAGCATCTGATTCATTTGAGGGATGTTTTTGAAACACTTAGAGCTCAAAGACTCTATGGGAAGCTAGAGAAGTGTTCATTCCTTGTTGACAATGTTGTATTCTTGGGCTATGTGGTTTCGAAAGATGGAGTGTCCGTGGATCAGTCCAAGATCGAGGCTATCAAATCGTGGCCTAATCCTAAAACTATAAGTGAGGTGCGTTCATTTCATGGTCTTGCTTCATTTTATAGACGTTTCATTCCTGATTTCAGTACTATTACTAGTCCTATCACTAGTTGCTTGAAGAAAGGTGCTTTTGTATGGGGAGAGGACGCTCAAAAGGCGTTTGATGTGATTAAAGAGCGTTTGTGTGCTGCTCCTATTTTGGCGCAGCCAGATTTCTCTCAACCTTTTGAGGTTGAGTGTGATGCTAGTGGAGTGGGGATTGGTGCTGTTTTGATCCAAGTTAGGGGGTGCTCGTTTGAATTATTGCACTTATGATAAAGAGTTCTATGCCATTGTTAGAGCTTTGGATCATTGGAGTCATTATTTGCGTTCTAGCCACTTTGTTTTGCATTCTGATCATGAATCTTTGAAGTATATTAATGGGCAACAAAATTGAGCCCAAGGCATGCTAAATGGGTTGAGTTCTTGCAATCCTTTCATTTTTCTTCGAAATACAAAGATGGTAAAAGCAATGTGGTGGCTGATGCATTATCACGAAGGTACACTTTGCTTGCTACACTTGATGTTCGTTTGTTGGGGTTTGAGACCTTAAAAGATTATTATCATGATGATGGTGATTTTGGAGTTGCATTCGAGAAATGTGCAGTTGGTGCTTATGGGGAGTACATGTTGCAAGATGGGTTTCTTTTCAAAGGTAATCGCCTTTGTATTCCTAAGCATTCAATTCGTGAGTTACTAGTGCGTGAGGCTCATGGTGGAGGATTGGCTGGTCACTTTGGCATAGCCAAGACCTTGGAAATCTTGAGAGAACATTTCTTTTGGCCTAAAATGTTAGGTGATGTAACGAACATCGTGAATAAATGTGTGACTTGTCATATGGCCAAGAGTTCTTTCAAACCCGGTTTATACTCACCTTTGCCGGTTCCAGTTCGCCCTTGGGAAGATGTATCCATGGATTTTATAGTGGCTTTGCCTCATACTCAAAGAGGTAAGGATGCTATTATGGTCTTGGTGGATAGATTTTAAAAAATGGCTCACTTCGTTGCTTGTCACAAAACGGATGATGCTTGTAATGTGGCTGATTTGTATTATAAGGAGATTGTTCGTTTGCATGGAATTCCAAAGACTATTGTTTCTGATCGAGATTCCAAGTTCTTGAGTTACTTTTGGAATACATTGTGGAGAAAGGTGGGATCCAAGTTGTTGTTTAGCACTTCACATCACCCTCAAACTGATGGGCAAACAGAGGTGACAAATCGAACCTTGGGAACGCTATTGAGAGGGTTGGTAAGTAAAACGCAAAAGGATTGGGATGTCAAGCTTGCTCACGCTGAATTTGCTTATAATCGGTCTCCTACTTATGCTACTGGTCATTCTCCATTTGAGGTAGTCTATGGGATTAATCCATACTTGCCCTTGGATTTAATTCCATTACCAAAAGATGAGTTGGTTCACAAGGATGCCGATGCTAAGTTAAAGTCTATGATGAAACTGCACCAACAAGTTCGTGAGCGAATTGAAGCTATTAATGCCTCTTATAAACAGAAATCAAATAAGAATCGCAAACCGAGGTTGTTTGAAGAAGGTGATTTGGTTTGGGTTCATTTAAGGAAAGAGCGTTTTCCAAGCAAACGCAAGAACAAGCTTATGCCTAGGGCTGAAGGTCCTTACAAGGTGGTTGCACGTGTGAATGATAATGCTTACAAGATTGAGCTTCCGGGAGACTATGGTATCCATGCTACTTTCAATGTAGGTGATCTTTCACCTTATCTTGATGATGATGGCCTTGCTGAATTGAGGTCAATTCCTTTTAAAGGGGGAGGGGATGATACGGTTATGGATGAAAGTGATAGTCTTATGCTAGCAATTGGAACCAAAACTGATTTGGGTTCAATGGCTCATTTTTTGTGCATGGTGACTTGGATTGAGTGAGCTCGTTATATGGTCCTAATTATCAAGGTGGTACGTTAATCAAACTGGTCCGTTTAATCACATTGGTCCGCTTGTTTAAACAGATTGTACGCACTTATTATTTTTAATTGCTTTGGTTAAAGTCGGTTTAATAAAGGGATATTTGTTTAAATCCCCAATTTAAATTCAGTCATTACTTAGCTTTGATTATTGCTGTTTGTGAGGAGAGTTTTAAGCCTTTGTAACCTCCAATTTAGTGACTGAATTAGGAGGCTTTAGAGCTTGTAACTGCCAGTTTTAAAGGCTCTTAAATGGCTCTTAATTAGCCGTTTGAAGCTCTTGTAGTCGTTTGTTTTTGGCTATTTATAGTCAGCTTCTTGATTGGAATAAACAACCAACTGGATGATTAAAACACTTGTTTGTTACATTTCGAATTATAGTTTATAATTCAGCCTTTTTCTTTGTTTTGGACGCGTTTCCTATTCAAAGAACTGATTGTGAGTCAATAGGTCTTGTCTTGCATTCACGATCAACGAGTTAAAGGTCTAGCTTGTTAATCAACTATCCTTGTTTATACAACGAGTTTTTAAACTCGTATCACTTATTGATCCTAAAGGGGCAAGGTACACAAATAATTGTGAGTACATGTTAGTTTTGGTGAAACTCAACGATATAAGTAAGGAGTCCTTTTATGTCATGGCAAATGAGATAGGTTTACCTAATAAGTTCTTAGACGTACCTATCAACCAAGAGTAGTTTCTAGACTATTAGCAAAGGCTTTGCTTACCTAAAATATTTTAGAATTGAGTCTAAATACATAATGTGCTTAATTCTTCAGTGATTTAAGGGTCTTGGAATCATTTTATTCCCACCTGCCGGAACACATAACTTGAATAAAATGCTTAATAAATGAGAAATTATGCATTTATGCTAGAATTTAAGTTTATTAAGAGAAACTGTTAATGGTTATTTATTTGTTTATTCATTTTCAATTGTAGTTTTTACTATGGCAAACAACAATTCATTCAACATCCGATCAATTCTCGAAAAATAGAAGTTGAACGGGAATAACTTCCTTGACTGGCAAAGGAACTTGCAAATAGTTCTTATGCAGGAAGAAAAGGGGTATGTCCTGGATGAGGCGATGCCCGAAGTCGCAGGCGACGGGATCACTCAGGCAGCCCTCAATCGTTGGATTGATGCCAACAAGGATGTGAAATGTCTAATGCTTGCAACCATGAGTGCAGATCTACAGAAAACGTTCATCAACTCAGATGCTTTCACGATCATCAGTGAGTTTAAGAACATGTTCCAAGATCTGGCTCGAGTCGAAAGATTCGACACTCATAGGCAATTTCTTGAGACTAAGCTTAATAAAGGCGAGCCCGTAAGTCTACATCTTCTCAAAATCATCGGACTCATTGAGAATATGAGTCGGCTGGATCGGCAATTCTCTTAGGAAATGGCTGTAGACACCATCCTCCATTCTCTTCATATCGGGTATGATCAGTTCAAGCTGAACTACAGTATGAATAGTCTGGACAAAACGCTCACTGAGTTTCACGGTATGCTGAAGACCGCTAAAAAGACGCTCAAAAGTGATAAGCAAGATGTGCTTATGGTGCGTGGGGGCAAGTTCAAGAAATCTGGCAAGAAGAGGAATTCTAAGAAAGGTGGCAAGAAGGCCAGCCCGACTAAGCAATCTGGCAGCACCAAGTCTGAAAAGAAGAAGGTGAGCCAACCCACTTCTGAATCTGAATGCTTCTACTGCAAGAAGAAGGGGCATTGGAAGAGATATTGCTTGAAGCTTAAGGAAGATCAGAAGAACTGAACAGTCATTCCATCTTCAGTTATTTTCGTTATAGACTGTATACTTGCTAATTCAACTTCTTGGGTATTAGATACAGGTTGTGGCTCACACTTATGTTCCAATTCGCAGGGACTAAGAAGAAGTAGAAGGTTAAGCAAGGTTGAAGTCGACCTACGAGTGGGAAATGGAGCACGGATTGCTGCATTAGCTGTAGGAACTTATTATTTATCGTTGCTCTCTGGCTAGTTTTGGAACTGGAAGAAAGTTTCCATGTTCCAAGTCTTACTAAAAACATCATTTCTGTTTCTTGCTTAGATGCTAAGGGATTTTCCTTTTTAATAAAAGACAATAGTTGCTCGTTTTTTTTTAAAGTGATGTTTTATGGATCTGCTAGATTAGTCAATGGACTTTATTTATTAGATCACGACAAAAGAGTTTATAACATAAATACCAAAAAGGCCAAAAATAATGATTCAGATCTCACCTATCTGTGGCATTGTCGATTAGGCCATATAAACATAAAGCGCATAGAAAGACTTCAAAAGGAAGGAATTCTAGAACCATTTGACTTAGAAGATTATGGTAAGTGCGAATCATGTTTACTTGGCAAAATGACAAAGCAACCTTTCTCTAAAGTTGGACAAAGAGCAACTGAACTATTGGGTTTAATCCATACAGATGTATGTGGACCAATGAGTACAAATGCTAGAGGTGGTTTCAGCTACTTTATCACTTTCACTAATGACTTCAGTAGATATGGTTATGTCTACCTAATGAAGCATAAGTCTGAATCCTTTGACAAATTCAAGGAATTTCAGAGTGAAGTAGAGAATCAATTAGGCAAGAAGATTAAAACACTGCGGTCTGATAGAGGCGGTGAATATCCGAGCTATGAATTTGATGACCATCTGAAAGAATGTGGAATTCTATCAGAATTGACTCCTCCCGGAACACCTCAATGGAACGGTGTGTTAGAACGGAGGAATAGAACCTTGCTAGACATGGTTAGATGAATGATGGGTCAGGCCGAACTTCCAATAGAATTTTAGGGACATGCACTAAACACAACTACACTCACTATAAATAGAGCTCCGTCTAAAGAGCTCCGTCTAAAGATGTTGAAAAGACTCCATATGAGTTATGGTTCGGAAAGCCTCTAAATGTGTCTTTTCTTAAGATTTAGGGTTGTGAAGTATACGTCAAACGATTAATTTCAAACAAACTTCAACCAAAATCTGACAAATGTATCCTTATGGGCTATCAAAAGGAAACAAAGGGGTATTACTTCTACAATACATCTGAGAACAAGGTGTTTGTTGCTCGAGATGCTATCTTTTTGGAAAGAGATCACATTTCCAAAATGACAAGTGAGAGAAAAGTAGACATCGAAAAAATTTGAGTCGAACAACAAACTCTAGAAAATGCTCAAGATGACATTCAGGTATTACTTGAAAGTGATGAACTTGTTACTTACAAACAAGCTATGACGAGCCCTAGCTCCAAGCAATGGCAAGAAGCCATGCTATCTAAATTAGACTCCATGTCTGAAAACCAAGTTTGGGATTTGGTCGATTTGCCAGATGGCTACAAAGCCATAAGAAGCAAATGGGTTTTCAAACTGAAAAAAGACAAGGATGAGAAACTAGAAGTTTTCAAAGCTAGATTGGTCGCAAAAGGTTACAGGCAAGTCCACGGTGTGGATTACGATGAAACCTTTTCACCAGTTGCAATGCTAAAGTCTATTCGGATATTGTTAGCAACGCTACATATTACGATTATGAAATATGGCAGATGGATGTCAAAACCGCTTTCTTAAACAGCGTTTTAACAGAAACTGTGCTTATGACACAGCCTGAGATTTTTTAGGATCCAAAGAATGCTAAAAAGGTATGCAGGCTTAACAAATCAATCTATGGATTGAAGCAAGCATCAAGGAGCTGGAAAATACGTTTTGATGAAGCAGTTAGTGACTTTGGTTTCATCAAGAACGCAGACGAATCTTGTGGATACAAGAAGGTAAGTGGGAGAAAAATTTCTTTTCTAGTATTATATGTCGACGACATATTACTTATCGGAAATGACATTCATATGTTGAATTCTGTCAAGATTTGGCTTGGGAAATGTTTTTCGATGAAGGATCTAGGAGAAGCACAGTACATACTGGGCATCAAGATTTACAGAGATAGATCTAAAAAGATGATTGGACTCAGTTAAAGCACTTATATAAATAAGGTGCTTGAAAGGTTCAATATGGCAGACTCCAAGCGAGGCTACCTACCCATGTCTCATGGAATGACTCTAAGCAAGACTCAGTGCCCAAAAACACTGGATGAGCGTAGACGAATGAGTGGGATTCTATATGCATCATTGATTGGTTCAATAATGTATGCTATATATGTACACGCCTGGATGTTGCGTACGCACTCAGTGCTACGAGCAGATACCAGTCAGACCCAGGAGAGGCACATTGGACTGCTGCCAAGAATATTTTGAAGTCCTTGAAAAGGCACAAATATGATTTCATGGTCTATGGTGGAGATGATGAATTAATAGTTAAAGGATATACGGACGCAATTTTCCAAACTGAAAAAAGATGATTTCAGATCACAGTCTGGGTTTTTCTTCTGCCTCAACGGAGGTGCAGTAAGATGGAAAAGTGCTAAGCAAAGCACCATTGCGGATTCTACAACTGAAGCGGAGTACATTGCTACACATGAAGCAGCAAAGGAAGCTATTTGGCTAAGGAAGTTCATAGGTGAACTTGGTGTAGTCCCCTCCATTAAAGGACCAATAGATCTATATTGTGACAATAACGGAGCTATTGCACAGGCAAAGGAGCCTAGACACGACCAGAGAGTCAAGCATGTACTTCGTAGATTTCACCTTCTAGAGTTCATTGAAAGAAAAGAAGTCTAGATAAGCAAGATTGTAACTGACGACAACATCTCAGATCCATTAATTAAACCTCTACCGCAAGCAAAGCACAACTCGCACACTGCAGCTATGGGAATCAAGCATGTTGGAGAATGGCTTTGATGTCCTTATTTAATGTTTTAAAGTTTTAGAGTTTAATACTTTGTAAAACGTTATTGGTTAACCATTCATATAAATGAATAGAATTCATTTTCCATTTAATTTGTAGTTTATTAAATGATGAGTCCCTTCAAATTGACAATATATTCAAGATAGACTGTCAGGACCAGTCATGTGAATAAGAAATGTCTATCAAGTGAACTTGAGTGTCAAAAGTTGAAAATGGTCCCTGGTCGGAGTTTTCTATAAAGATGGACGCATAGAAAACGCTAGATGACTAGAATGATGACTAGTAGTATCGGACAGACCTATAAAACTTTACTGTAAGAGATGAAAATCTGTCATAAGTAAATTTCATTAAAATTATTAGACACTAATCCTCAATATCTGAGTGATTTGAGAATAATTGTTTGAGAACTGGTTACTTTGACGTTGTCAACCGTCGCACCGTGAAAGGAGGCTATAACGGCAACGCTCGGGTAATCACCTTTCAAACGAAGTCTAATCTCAAGATCGCAAGATTGGGATTGTCCTCCCATTAATCGGGATGAGATGCTGAAAAGTTGTACAAGGCCACTCGGAGAGCTAGAAACTGTAAAATGCATGGCCGTGCTCAGATGAATCATAGGCTATGATTATCTCTTTATTTGATTAGTTGAACTCTGAAACCGAGAAATACCTCTGGACATAATAAGGATGACAACTCTTACCTTATGTTCATGAGCAAGCATCAAGCGACAAAGGAATTAGGAAATGCAGACTTTTCCCTAAGGACAAGTGGGAGACTGAAGGAAATAATTCCCTTGGTCCAAGTATGCATTCAATGATAAGTCTAATAAATGCGGTTCAGTATTAATTAATTATACAAGTTAATAATTCAGTGAGATCAAGTGAATTGTATGCCTAGCTATAGGCCACTTCAGTTCAAGTAGAATTAATAATATTAATCCACAGCTTACTCTTGACTGAACCCGTAGGGTCACACAAAAAAAACGTGAACTGATCACGTATTTAAGTAAATTAAATACTCCATTTATGGATATTCGGAATCGACAGATCTCGGTTCCAGTGGGAGCTGAAATCGTCAAAAGGCAAATTATGAATACTCCGAAAACGATGATATTGCCGGAAAAGGAAATATGGATCGTATCGGAAATATAAATATTATCCAAGTCGTAGATGTTGCCGGAAACGGAAACATGGTACATATCGGAAATTATTATTTGAATCGTAAATATTGCCTGAAACGGAAATATTCTCGGAATCGGAAATATCATCGGAATCGGAAAATAATTCCGGAATCGGAAATATTATTGTTAGGTTATGATTCATATGACAATTCATAAATCATGCGGAAACAACCATTAAGCCAGGAATACATATTATTTACACATAATCATATAGCATAATTTAGATGCATACTCTTTGTTGCGTGCCTTCCCTAGCTGCGCCCGAACCGAACAAGAACAAGTCTTTAGGACTCCAAGTGTCGTCCCTCCGTAGATAGTCCACAGCACGTCCGGATCCGCCTTAAGATTGACCAACTAGAATCGCCCTTAAGGTACTAAAGATTTTCGGCACTTTTAGTCAAGGAATGTGTCTGAATTTTCTCTCAAAAACTCACTTTGAATACTTGAATAATCTATGAAAATATGTGACCCTAGGCACTTATTTATAGAGTTATGGAAAGGGTTTTGGAATCCTATTAGGATACTAATTTATTTAATTATAACCCTACTAGGACTCTAATTAAATAATCATTATCTAATAGTTTTAGGATTTAATCACACTTCGAATCCCGATTGCTTCAGGATTCCCGCACAAGCATTGCACGAGCACCGTACACCCGCGCAAGCCTTGCGGCCCACGCTAGGCGCACAGCGCTCGGCCCACTGTTGTGCTCTCGCGCGCGCGCCCAAGGCCTTGGCTGGGCCTGGCCTTGCGCTGGGCCTGGTCGAGGCTTGGCGTGCGATGGTGCGCGTTGGCTCGCTGGGCGACGGCCTGGCTTCGTGCTGGGCCTTCGTCTAGCGGGCCTCGTCCGATGCTAATTCGTACGATACGCTTCCGATTAAATTCCGGATTCCGGAATTCATTTCCGATACGAACAATATTTAATATTTCCGATTCCGGAATCAATTTCCGTTTCGAACAAATATTTAATATTTCCGTTTCCGGAATTATTTTCCGATTCCGATAATATTTCCGATTCTGACAATATTTCCGTTTCCGGCAATATTTTCGATTCTGGCAATATTTCCATTTCCGATAATATTTTCCGATACGTACCATGTTTCCGTTTCCGGCAACATCTACGACTTGGATAATATTTATATTTCCGATACGATCCATATTTCCGTTTCCGGCAATATCATCGTTTCCGGAGTATTCATTTCTTGCCTGTGACGATCTCAGCTCCCACTGAAACCAAGATCCGTCGATTCCGAATATCCATAGATAGAGTATTTAATGCCATTAAATACTTGATCCGTTTACGTACTATTTGTGTGACCCTACGGGTTCAGTCAAGAGTAAGCTGTGGATTAATATCATTAATTCCACTTGAACTGAAGCGGCCTCTAGCTAGGCATTCAGCTCACTTGATCTCACTGAATTATTAACTTGTTAATTAATACTGAACCGCATTTATTAGACTTAACATAGAATGCATACTTGGACCAAGGGCATTATTTCCTTCAGTCTCCCACTTGTCCTTAGGGACAAGTGTGCATTTCCTAATTCCTTTGTCGCTCGATGCTTGCTCTTGAACATAAGGTAAGAGTTGTCATCCTTATTATGTCCAGAGGTGTTTCTCGGTTTCAGAGTTCAACTGATCAAATAAACAGATAATTATAGCCTATGATTCATCCGAGCACGGCCATGCATTTCACAGTTTCTAGCTCTCCGAGTGGCCTTGTACAACTTTTAAGCATCTCATCCCGATTTATGGGAGGACAATCCTAATCTTGCGATCTTGAGATTAGACTTCGTTTGATAGGTGATTACCTGAGCGTTGCCTTTATAGCCTCCTTTTACGGTGCGACGGTTGGTCAACGTCAAAGCAACCAGTTCTCAAACAAGTAATCTCAAATCACTCAGGTATTGAGGATTTAGTGTCTAATAATTTTAATGAAATTTACTTATGACAGATTTTCATCTCTTACAGTAAAGTTTCATAGGTCTTGTCCGATACTAGTCTTCCCAAAGTAAGTATCTATGCAAATGATTATGACATTGCCATGTCCACATAGTTCAAGAAACAGAACTACTAGTCATCTTGCATTCTAATCGTCTAACGTTTTCTATGCGTCCAATTTTATAGAAAACTCCGACTAGGGACCTTTTTCAACCTTTGACATTCAAGTTCACTTGATAGACATTTCTTAGTCACAGGACTGGTCCTGACAGTCTATCTTGAATATATCGTCAAATTGAAGGGACTCATCATTTAATAAACCACAAATTAAATGGAAACATGAATTCTTTTCATTTATTGTGAATGATTAACCAATAATGTTTTACAAAGATTTAAACTCTAAAACTTTAAAACCTTAAACAGAGACATCAAAGCCATTCTCCAATATGCTTGATTCCCATAGCTGCAGTGTGCGAGTTGTGCTTCGCCTGCGGCAGAGGTTTAGTCAATGGATCTGATATGTTGTCATCAGTTCCAATTTTGCTTATCTCGACTTCTTTTCTTTCAACGAGCTCTCGTAGAAGGTGAAATCTACGAAGTACATGCTTGACTCTCTGGTGGTGTCTAGGCTCCTTTGCCTGTGCAATAGCTCCGTTATTGTCACAATACAGGGCTATTGGTCCTTTAATGGAGGGGACTACACCGAGTTCACCTATGAACTTCCTTAGCCATATAGCTTCCTTTGCTGCTTCATGTGCAGCAATGTACTCCGCTTCAGTTGTAGAATCCGCAATGGTGCTTTGTTTAGCACTTTTCCAGCTTACTGCTCCTCCGTTGAGGCAGAAGCCAAACCCAGACTGTGATCTGAAATCATCTTTGTCGGTTTGGAAACTTGCGTCCGTATAGCCTTTAACAATTAATTCATCATCTCCACCATAGACCAGGAAGTCATCTTTGTGCCTTTTCAGGTACTTCAGAATGTTCTTGGCAGCAGTCCAATGCGCCTCTCCTGGGTCTGACTGGTATCTGCTCGTAGCACTGAGTGCGTACGCAACATCCGGGCGTGTACATATCATAGCATACATTATTGAACCAATCAATGATGCATATGGAATCCCATTCATTCGTCTACGCTCATCAAGTGTTTTTGGGCACTGAGTCTTACTTAGAGTCATTCCATGAGACATGGGTAGGTAGCCTCGCTTGGAGTCTGCCATCTTGAACCTATCAAGCACCTTATTGATATAAGTGCTTTGACTAAGTCCAATCATCTTTTTAGATTTATCTCTGTAAATCTTGATGCCCAATATGTACTGTGCTTCTCCTAGATCTTTCATCGAAAAACATTTCCCAAGCCAAATCTTGACAGAGTTCAACATAGGAATGTCATTTCCGATAAGTAATATGTCGTCGACATATAATACTAGGAAAGCAATTTTGCTCCCACTGACCTTCTTGTATACACAAGATTCGTCCGCGTTCTTGATGAAACCAAAGTCACTGACTGCTTCATCAAAACGTATATTCCAGCTCCTGGATGCCTGCTTCAATCCGTAGATTGACTTCTTTAGCTTGCATACCTTTTTAGCATTCTTTGGATCCTCAAAACCTTCAGGCTGTGTCATAAACACAGTTTCTGTTAAAACGCCGTTTAAGAAAGCAGTTTTGACATCCATCTGCCATATTTCGTAATCGTAATATGCAGCGATTGCTAACATTATCCGAATAGACTTTAGCATTGCAACTAGTGAAAAGGTTTCATCGTAATCCACACCGTGGACTTGCCTGTAACCTTTTGCAACCAATCTAGCTTTGAAAACTTCAAGTTTCCCATCCTTGTCCTTTTTCTGTTTGAAAACCCATTTGCTTCCAATGGCTTGGTAGCCATCTGGCAAATCGACCAAATCCCATACTTGGTTTTCAGACATGGAGTCTACTTCAGATTGCATGGCTTCTTGCCATTGCTTGGAGCTAGGGCTCGTCATAGCTTGTTTGTAAGTCGCAGGTTCATCACTTTCAAGTAATAGAACGTCATAGCTCTCGTTCGTCAAAATACCTAAGTACCTTTCCGGTTGAGATCTATATCTTTGCGATCTACGCGGGGTAACATTTCTAGATTGACCATGATTCTCACCAGATTCTTCTAAAGATCTCTGAGTTTCATCCTGAATGTCATCTTGAGCATTCTCTAGAGTTTGTTGTTCGACTCGAATTTCTTCGAGGTCTACTTTTCTCCCACTTGTCATTTTGGAAATGTGATCTTTCTCCAAAAAGACACCATCTCGAGCAACAAACACCTTGTTCTCAGATGTATTGTAGAAGTAATACCCCTTTGTTTCCTTTGGATAGCCCACAAGGATACATTTGTCAGATTTTGGATGAAGTTTGTCTGAAATTAATCGTTTGACGTATACTTCACATCCCCAAATCTTAAGAAAAGACACATTTGGAGGCTTTCCAAACCATAATTCGTATGGAGTCTTTTCGACAGCTTTAGACGAAGCTCTATTTATAGTGAGTGCAGATGTATTTAGTGCATGTCCCCAAAATTCTAATGGAAGTTCGGCCTGACCCATCATTGACCTGACCATGTCTAGCAAGGTTCTGTTCCTCCGTTCTGACACACCGTTCCATTGTGGTGTTCCAGGAGGAGTCAATTCTGATAGAATTCCACATTCTTTCAGATGGTCATCAAATTGATAGCTCAGATATTCACCGCCTCTATCAGACCGCAGTGCCTTAATCTTCTTGCCTAATTGATTCTCTACTTCACTCTGAAATTCCTTGAATTTGTCAAAGGATTCAGACTTATGCTTCATTAGGTAGACATAACCATATCTACTGAAGTCATCAGTGAAAGTGATAAAGTAGCTGAAACCACCTCTAGCATTTGTACTCATTGGTCCACATACATCTGTATGGATTAAACCCAATAGTTCATTTGCTCTTTCTCCAACTTTAGAGAAAGGTTGCTTTGTCATTTTGCCAAGTAAACATGATTCGCATTTACCATAATCCTCTAGGGTCAAATGGTTCTAGAATTCCTTCCTTTTGAAGTCTTTCTAAGCGTTTCAAGATTATATGGCCTAATCGACAATGCCACAAATAGGTGAGATCTGAATCATTCTTTTTGGCCTTTTTGGTATTTATGTTATATACTTGTTTGTCGTGATCTAATAAATAAAGTCCGTTGACTAATCTAGCAGATCCATAAAACATCTCTTTAAAATAAAACGAACAACTATTGTCTCTTATTAAAAAGGAAAATCCCTTAGCATCTAAGCAAGAAACTGAAATGATGTTTTTAGTAAGACTTGGAACATGGAAACATTCTTCCAGTTCCAAAACTAGCCCGGAGGGCAACGACAAAAAGTAAGTTCCTACAGCTAATGCAGCAATCCGTGCTCCATTTCCCACTCGTAGGTCGACTTCACCCTTGCTTAACTTTCTACTTCTCCTTAGTCCCTGTGGATTGGAACATAAGTGTGAGCCACAACCTGTATCTAATACCCAAGAAGTTGAATTAGCAAGTATACAGTCTATAACGAAAATACCTGAAGATGGAACGACTGTTCCGTTTTTCTGATCTTCCTTTAGCTTCAAGCAATCTCTCTTCCAATGCCCCTTCTTCTTGCAGTAGAAGCATTCGGATTCAGAAGTGGGTTGACTGACCTTCCTCTTTACAGATTTGGCGCCAGTTTGCTTAGTTGGGCTGGCCTTGTCGCCACCTTTCTTAGCATTCCTCTTCTTTCCAGATTTCTTGAACTTGCCCCCACGCACCATAAGCACATCCTGCTTATCACTTTTGAGCGTCTTTTCAGCGGTCTTCAGCATACCGTGAGGCTCACTGAGCGTTTTGTCCAGACTATTCATACTGTAGTTCAGTTTGAACTGATCATACCCGCTATGAAGAGAATGGAGGATGGTGTCTATAGCCATTTCCTGAGAAAATTGCTGATCCAGCCGACTCATATTCTCAATGAGTCCAATCATTTTGAGAACATGTGGACTTACGGGCTCGCCCTTCTTAAGCTTGGTCTCAAGAATTTGCCTATGAGTCTCGAATCTTTCGACTCGAGCCAGATCTTGGAACATGTTCTTCAACTCACTGATGATTGTGAAAGCATCTGAGTTGATGAACGTTTTCTGCAGATCCGCACTCATGGTGGCGAGCATTAGACATTTCACATCCTTGTTGGCATCAATCCAACGATTGAGGGCTGCCTGAGTGACCCCGTCGCCTGCGGCTTCGGGCATCGCCTCATCTAGGACATACTCCTTTTCTTCCTGCATAAGAACTATTTGCAAGTTCCTTTGCCAGTCAAGGAAGTTTTTCCCGTTCAACTTCTCCTTTTCGAGAATTGATCGAATGTTGAATGAATTGTTGTTTGCCATATTAAAAACTACAATTTGAAAAGAATAAACAAATAAATAACCATTCACAGTTTCTCTTAATAAACTTAAATTCTAGCATACATGCATAATTCAATGTTTATTAAGCATTTTATTCAAGTTATGTGTTCCGGCAGGTGTGAATAAAATGATTCCAAGATCCTAAAATCATTGAAGAACTAAGCACAGTTTGTCGACTTAATCCTAAAACATCTTAGGTAAGCAAAAGCCTTTTGCTAATAGTCTAGAAACTACTCTTGGTTGATAGGTACGTCTAAGAACTTATTAGGTAAACCTATCGATTTTGCCACGACATAAAAGGACTCCTTACTTATATCGTTGAGTTTCACCAAAACTAACATGTACTCACAATTATTTGTGTACCTTGCCCCTTTAGGACCAATAAGTAACACCTCGCTGAGCGAAAACTATTACTAGATTGATGTAAAGGATATCCAAGCAAGTGTATATTTTGGCATGGCAGCTTTTAACTCAATTTTTAAGTTTGGAACTTAAGGCTCTTACTATGTTGGTTAGATTTTAAGTGAACTAAAATCCTTAATCATGCAACATAATCAAGCTTTTGATCTCATGCATTTTAAGACATATTTAAAAGCAATAAATAACTTAGAACATGCATAAGATAAATGTGATCTAGTATGGCCCGACTTCATCTTGAAGCTTTAACTTCAAACTCCGTCTTGAAAATCTCCGTGGGAGGCACCATTTTCTTCAAATAGGATAAGCTATAATTAAAACTAATTACAACTATTTGATGGTACGCAGACCATATTTGAATTGAAAAACAACTTTGGTACTTTAGACCAATTACATTCAAATTAATGGTACGCAGACCATATTTTCTATCCTATTTGGGCCATACTAGTCACTTCATAACCTGCAAAACAGTACATATACAATATATACCATTCACCCATTCATTATCATGAATGGCCCACATAGCTGGTTAGTAAAACACATTATGCATCACGTAAACATTTGCAGCAATTAATCAAGGGCACCAATAATCTACCAATTATTCAGTCCTTATTAATTCTAATCAAGTTGTTTTAACCTTAAGGATTTGTAGACCTAATCAAGAGTTTATGACTAAAAGGGCTCCCACTTAAACCAATAAATTCATATGCTTTACTAATTTTAAACATAAAAATGTATTTCAAGTCTAACCGGAAACATACAAATTTAATTAAAATTTAAAGCCCATATAAATTTATAATTGAATCCAAAAATTTTAATTTGATTTCAGTCGTATTTAAATTAATTCATGATTTTAATTTTAGTAAAATAATTAGAATAAATAAAATTTATTATAATTACAATATTCAAAATTAAAATCCAAGAAAATAATTTAAATTATTAATTTTAAAATTAATTAAAATTACGTAAACTGAAAATTTCAAATTAAACATTCAAAACGATCTAATCGTAATGCAAACACCCTACGCATCGCACGCCCATGGGCCACACGCACACAGCCATCGCTGGCCATGTGCGCGCAGCCCATGCGCTCGTCGCATAGCTGCTGCATCTTCCCATCGAAAGCCATCGCACAAGTGGTGCTCGCTGCGCGCGCGCCAGCGCTCGATGCACGCGAGCCATCGCTCGCTGTGCGCGCTCGCCAGCGCTTGCTGCGCGCGCTCCAGCGCTTGATGCACGCGAGCCATCGCTCGCTGTGCGCGAGCAATTGCGCGCGATCAACGCTGGGCGTAGCGCTCGTGGCACGCGAGCTTGCGCTCGCTGCGCGCGAGGCTGCGCTCGCTTGCGCGAGGCAGTGCGCGTTGTGGCGCAGCTCGCTTGCTGCCCACACGCGACTGCCATGCCTTGCCTTCGCCCATGCCCATTCATCCATAGCTCGTGGCCCACGACACAAGGCAGGGCTGCTGCCTTGTGCTCGTGCACCATGCCCTTGCTCATTGCATTCGTGCCGCATGGGCGACGAGCTCCCTTGCTCGTCGTCGCATGCCCGCACTATACAACACCCCTTAAGGGTAACACGAAGCGTCCATTGCTTTGTGCGTGCAAGTTATATGAACGAATCGCATAAAAATTTAAAATTTATATTTAAAATTAATGACAAATTAATAAATTAATATTAATTTCATAATTTTAGGGCGAAAAATCGAAAATTTATTATTGCCAGGAATACATATTATTTACACATAATCATATAGCATAATTTAGATGCATACTCTTTGTTGCGTGCCTTCCCTAGCTGCGCCCGAACCGAACAAGAACAAGTCTTTAGGACTCCAAGTGTCGTCCCTCCGTAGATAGTCCACAGCACGTCCGGATCCGCCTTAAGATTGACCAACTAGAATCGCCCTTAAGGTACTAAAGATTTTCGGCACTTTTAGTCAAGGAATGTGTCTGAATTTTCTCTCAAAAACTCACTTTGAATACTTGAATAATCTATGAAAATATGTGACCCTAGGCTATTTATAGAGTTATGGAAAGGGTTTTGGAATCCTATTAGGATACTAATTTATTTAATTATAACCCTACTAGGACTCTAATTAAATAATCATTATCTAATAGTTTTAGGATTTAATCACACTTCGAATCCCGATTGCTTCAGGATTCCCGCACAAGCATTGCACGAGCACCGTACACCCGTGCAAGCCTTGCGGCCCACGCTAGGCGCACAGCGCTCGGCCCACTGATGTGCTCTCGCGCGCGCGCCCAAGGCCTTGGCTAGGCCTGGCGTTGCGCTGGGCCTGGTCGAGGCTTGGCGTGCGATGGTGCGCGTTGGCTCGCTGGGCGACGGCCTGGCTTCGTGTTGGGCCTTCGTCTAGCGGGCCTCGTCCGATGCTAATTCGTACGATACGCTTCCGATTAAATTCCCGATTCCGGAATTCATTTCCGATACGAACAATATTTAATATTTCCGATTCCGGAATCAATTTCCGTTTCGAACAAATATTTAATATTTCCGTTTCCGGAATTATTTTCCGATTCCGATAATATTTCCGATTCTGACAATATTTCCGTTTCCGGCAATATTTCTGATTCTGGCAATATTTCCATTTCCGATAATATTTTCCGATACGTACCATGTTTCCGTTTCCGGCAACATCTACGACTTGGATAATATTTATATTTCCGATACGATCCATATTTCCGTTTCCGGCAATATCATCGTTTCCGGAGTATTCATTTCTTGCCTGTGACGATCTCAGCTCCCACTGAAACCAAGATCCGTCGATTCCGAATATCCATAGATGGAGTATTTAATGCCATTAAATACTTGATCCGTTTACGTACTATTTGTGTGACCCTACGGGTTCAGTCAAGAGTAAGCTATGGATTAATATCATTAATTCCACTTGAACTGAAGCGGCCTCTAGCTAGGCATTCAGCTCACTTGATCTCACTGAATTATTAACTTGTTAATTAATACTGAACCGCATTTATTAGACTTAACATAGAATGCATACTTGGACCAAGGGCATTATTTCCTTCAATTATATATTTCTTCGAAACGGAAATTAATTCCGGAATCGGAAATAATAAATATTGTTCGAATCGGAAATGAATTCCGGAATCGGAAAATTATTCGGAAGTGCGTCGTACGAAATGAACATCTGACGAGCTTTTTAGACGCAAGGTCGGGCACGAAGCCAGGCCTGCGCCTAGCAAAGCCCGCTCGCAGCAAGACATCAAGGCCAGGCCCAGCGAGGCCAGCAGAGTGAAGGAAATAATGCCCTTGGTCCAAGTATGCATTTAATGATGATAAGTCTAATAAACGCGGTTCAGTATTAATTATACAAGTTAATAATTCAGTGAGATCAAGTGAACTGTATGCCTAGCTAGAGGCCGCTTCAGTTCAAGTGGATTAATGATATTAATCCACAGCTTACTCTTGACTGAACCCGGAAGGTCACACAAATAGTACGTAAACGGATCAAGTATGACATTAAATACTCTATCTAATCAATATTCGGAATCGACGGATCTTGGTTCAGTGGGAGCTGAGATCGTCAAAGGCAAAGAAATGAATACTCCGGAAACGATGATGTTGCCAGAAACGGAAATATGGATCGTATCAGAAATATAAATATTATCCAAGTCGTAGATGTTGCCGGAAACGGAAGCCTGGTACGTATCAGAAAATATTATCGGAAATGGAAATATTACCGGAATCGGAAATAGTGCCGGAAACGGAAATATTATCAGAATCGGAAATATTATCGGAATCGAAAAATAATTCCGAAAACGGAAATATTAAATATTTGTTCGAGACGGAAATTAATTCCGGACTCGAAAATGTTAAATATTGTTCGTATCGGAAATGAATTCCGGAATCGGGAAATTAATCGGAAGCGCGCCGTACGAATTAGCATCGGACGAGCTTGTAGACAAAGGCCCGGCACGAAGCCAGGCCCACGTCCAGCAAGGCAATAGCGCGCCACACACACACCCAGCCCAAGGCTGCGCCAGGCCCACCGCAAGGCAGGCCCAGCGCGCGCCAAAGGGGCAGGCAACTCGTGGGCTTCGTGGCGAGTGGGCTGCGTTGCTCAGGCTGCACGCGCGCACGCATAGTGCCCCTCGTGTGCTGCTGTGTGTGCTTGTGTGTTTGTGTTCACATACGAAATCTAAAGCGTATAGGATTCGTTTGATGATTAAATTTCCTAATCCTAAAATAGATAAATTAATAAAATAAGAGTTCTGCTAGGATTCTAATTTAATTAATTCGTATCCTAGTAGGATTCGATTGCTTATTCCATGGCCTATAAATATGAGATCAAGGCTCATAATTTAAAACGAGTTTGAAGTATTCAAAGGTAAGAATTTGAGAAAAAATTCAGCCATACACCTAGCCCATAATAGCCAAATATTTTAGTACCTTAAGGGCGATTCTAGTTGGTCAATCTTAAGGCAGATCCGGACGTGCTGTGGACTTTCTACGGAGGGACGACACTTGGAGTCCTAAAGACTTGTTCTTGTTCGGTTCGGGCGCAGCAAGGGAGGGTACGCTACAAAGAGTATGCATCCTAATTATGCTAATTGTTATGTGGCAATTAATTTGGAATCCTGGCGTTTATGGGTTTTCTGCATGATTTATATTCGTTTATATGTATCATAACCTAACACAGAGCGCGCGCCCTTCGTGGGTTGCGAGCAGTTGCTGGGCCGAGCTCTCTCAGCGCGCGCGCGCGCGCCCAGCGCCCCTCGTGGGTTGTGCGTACATGTGTGCGTTGAGTTCATGCATGCATCGAATCTTTAAGCGATTAGGATTAGATTAAAGATTAATTTCCTAAAGCTACTAGAGTTACTTGTTGAATTAAACATTAACTTAATATTTTTAATTAATATCTAATTCTAAAAAGATTAGATTAATTAAATCCTAGTAGCCTTCTAGTTCTGATAATCCTACCCTATAAATAGGTGATGGCATTCACAATTTATAATCAATCAATTCAAGTATTCATATAGTTTTAAGGTTAAAACTAAAGTTAAAAATTTTCCACAAATTTTATTCGAATAACTTAAAACCTTAGGTTGAATTCTAGTTAATTATATCTAAGGCGGATCCGAATGTGCTGTGGACTATCTACGGAGGGACGACACTTGGAGTCCTAAATTTGTTCTTGTTCGGTTCGGGAGCAGATAGGGAGGGCACGCTACATAAGTATGTATCCAAAATTATGCTAATGGTTATGTGGAAATTAATTTGGATTCCTGGCTTTATTGTTTTTCCGCATGAAATATATATGTTTTATATTTGTCATAACCTAACAGTGGTATCACGAGCCTCTAATTAATTCCATAATGAATTATAGTAAACATGGTTAAATTTTATAAATTTGCAATGAATTAAAGGGGTGATTAATTTCGTTTTTTGTATTTAATTGCAAATTCGTGCGATTATTTAATTATATGTTCGCCGAATTTTCGGGAGTTTAGTCAATAATGGTCGGAATCGTATAATTTTATAGTGAATTTCGCATGTAAACGTCGTTTTAAAATTTCTACTAAAATCTTAGATTTGATGCCGAAGCAAGAATTACCAAATTCCAAGCCTAACTATGACTTTTTGGAGGTTTTAGTTTTTTGAACGCAAAATTTGTAATTTTTAAGATGTTAATTTAAATATTTGCGATTCTTGTTTGTAAAACTTGAATCTATGATTGACCTACTGTATATGTTTAACAATTTTAATGCCTAAGCTTGTTAATTATACAACCTAATTTGTAATTGTAATTAATTTGTTGAAATTCGAATAATTTAGAATTTGATTTGATTTTCATAATTAATTGACAATTGAATTAGGAATCCATGATTAAAAACCACCATAAAATTTGGAAAATTTTAAAATTTTATGACCTGGATTTGTATCCATGAAAATAAACTTGATTGTAATCCCCCGTAAATTTATAAATTTTTTTAATATATTTTAACGTATATTATTTATATTTAAATAGAATTTATGAATTTTAGTAATAAAAATATAATTAACGTACATTTATTTTATTTTAAGTACGTTCTAAATATTTAACGATTTTTGAACTTTATTATATTTATATATTTAATGCATAATTTTATTTAAATATATTCTAAATATTTTAACGTTTGTACAATCAAGAATAATTTTAGAATTTTATGTTGAAAAGAATTTGAATTAGGAAAACTCGTTGAATTCGGAAAACAATCCTATTCGATTTGACTCAAACACTAAAACCCAAATCCTAATCCTAGCCCACATGGGAAAAGCCCAAAATAAAAAAAAAATTAAAAAAAAAAAACCCAAAAAACTCCCTTTTCTAATCCACGTAAAACCAAAGCAAGACATACACTACTCCTTCAATCTCACGTACAGCAAAACCCTCAACCTCTCAGCCGTTTTCTCTCCTCCTTCACGTCGTTGCTCAGCCGCCGGCCACCGTCACTTCAGGCCGGACCACCATCGCCCTTTACCGCCGGTAATCCTTCTTCGATCTCCCTTTCGTTCTCCTTTCTCTTCTCTCGCTTTGCTTCATTCTTTCCTGCTATTGAATTGCAGCAACCACCGCAACGACCCCCGCTTCCCACCAGCGACCAACCACGCCACCACCGACTGCCCAGTACCGGCCCCTGTTGCCGCGCCGCGTCGCCCAGTAGCTGCAGCCTCCCTCCTTTCTCTGTCACGCACGAAATCGCAGCTCCCTCTCTTCTTGCTTCTTGCGTGCACAACCACCACCACCCACAAGCGTCGCCAACCTCCGCGACCACCTGCACCGCCGTCACGCAGCCCGCCGTCAGCCAGCTCCCCTCCTATCTCCTTTGGTTATTTCCAAACCCTTAAAACTAATTAATGTTTTAATTACGTTTTAATAATTTAATTTATGTTTCTTGAATTAAATTTATGATTTTTATGATTAAGTTATGAAATTTCAGATTATATGTGGTTGAAATTAATTTAATTATTTTCAGATTTGTTAACTACGTTTAAGTTAGGGTTTTAATGAAGTTTTATTAATTTAATTCATGCTCCTTGAATATAAATTATAAGTTATTATGATTAAATTATATTTTCAGATTATATACTATGTTTAAATAATAAATTTAATTTTCAGATTATGTAATTGAATTGAAATAAGGAATTTAATTATTAAAGCATGGATTTTTAAGGTTTTAATATTCTAAAACCATAATAGAATGATTATATATATTATTAAAGCTATTATTTTTATGATTTTAAGAACGTTGAGTATGTTTTGTGGACGTTTGAAATTATTTTATATTGCTGGAAATTTTAAAAGAGATGTTTTATTGGAGTTTAGAACGTTTTGGGATCATTAGTTTAATAGTTATTATGCTTGGAGGTTAATTAGTTAAGTTTCGATATTGGGGATGGTTCAAAATATGTTTAGGATGTATTTAGAGTACTTTAATATTGCTGTAAATTGTTGGATATTGATTGGGGAATTTTATTGGTTGTTTTTAGGCGGAGAATTCTTTGTAGGCGACTTTTGAATTCGTTAAAGTGACTTATCAGTTTGTTTACACAAGGTACGTACATACCGTGTGCTTGGATGTGTGTTGTATTGAGAATATGATGAATATATTTATGAACTTGTTTATGTTGGAATTTCATGTTCAATGTCGTTGAATTAATGCGTTGAGCATAGAACTTTATTTATAAGAATTGAATCATGTTGGCATGGAATATTGATGCAAGCATGTTGGTTTTGTGGAACTTTATATTATTTAATATTGGTTTAGATCTTTATTGATCGTTGTTCCTCTTTAGATTTTCACTACTTTATAAGGGCCGAGGACCTTGTTTGGTAGTTGAACCTTATACCTAATAAAGGTTTTTAAATATGGATAAAAGAAGGATTAAAATAGTTGGAATTGTCTCTTGGTTGAATGTTGTGATCACTGGTTTAATTCAAAGATAAAAGAAGTTGTGTTTACTTGTTGAATATACTATTTATGTTTGATGATTCATAACCAAGTATTAAAAGTTAAGTCATGTAAAGTGAAAATGAGTAGCAATAGCTTTAGACTGTGCACGTCTAAAGTGACGGACAATCAGGAGTTGGGGTCATGGGTAGCCTATGGCTTTTTCTGGGGCCGGATTGATCACCGGTTCTATTTTTATTTAAAAAGTCCCTCGATATCGCAGGTCATTGGGGTTTACGGAGTCGCGCCCGTACCTCGTCTTCCTTAGTGAAGAAGAAGAAGTTTCTAGTAGAGAACTCAGTCCATTGACTATTTCAATTAAAATAATGTTAATGATACAAAGGTCTAGTTCAGTCAAGTATAGTCTTCAAGTCAATATATCTTGATTATCCTTGCTTATGTTTTATTTAGTACCATGTTAGGATTGTTCGTTTAATAGAATCATGTTAGGATTATTATTGATTTAGTATGTAGTACTCAGCTTTGCTGATTACGTGCTTTTGCTTGTGCATGTTGATCATGGCTATGCCTTATTGATCCTGTGATGACCCTATCTTTGGTGAGCAGTCTCTAAGGATCAATAAGCATTGTCCATCTGCAGGTTTGAAGATGTTGCATCATTGGGATCGGGAATAGAGAGCTTGTATTTAGTTTTGATTTGCTAAGTTAACTTGGGTTTGTTTAATTGGACTTTAAACTTGTTAGTTGATCTTATTTTCGTTGATTGGTTTTGGGATTAACTATGTAATCGATTATTTATAAACCTAAAGTTAGTTTTATGTTTTCCGCTGCAAAATTCTGAATAAGCCGTTACGTTTTCACACGGGCGATAATGCCTTGATAATTCTCTATGTTTTATATTAAAATGTTGTTTTAGAAAAGAGAGAATTGTCGGGGTGTTACATTGATCAAAAATTAATTTAATAAAAAATTATTGATTTTTCGCCCTAAATTTATGAAATTAATATAATTTATTAATTCGTCTATAAATTTAAATTTAAAAGTTTTGATTTTTTATAAAATCCGCTCACGTATCTTGCACGCACAAAGCAATGGACGCTAAGTGTTACCCTTAAGGGGTGTTGTATAGTGCAGGCATGCCACGACGAGCAAGGGAGCTCGTCGCCCATGTGTTACGTATGCAGCGAGCAAGCGTGTGGCACGAGAGCACAAGGCAGTAGCCCTGCCATGCGTCGAGTGCTGCCACGCTGCTGATGCTTGTTTCTTTCCGCCCACGCAAGGGCTCGCAACCCACACTATGGCGCTGCTGGCCCATCGCTGCTGCTAGCGCGCGCAGTCCTGTTGGGCGCTCGGCCAAGCGCCTGCCTTGGGCCTCGTGCTTTGCGGGCTTGCTCGTCGAGCAATCGCTCGTCGTGCTTCCGATTTGTTTTTCGATTCCGGAATTTAATTCGATACCAACAACATTCACGTTTCTGAAAATAGTTCCGATTCCGACTATATTTCCTATTGCGGTAATATTTCTGTTTTCGACAATATTTCCGATTTCGGAAATATTCTTATTTCCGTAAATATTTTCCGAAACGAACCATATTTTCATTTCTGGAAATATCTTCGAATTCTATAGTATTTATATTTCCGTTACGAACCATATTCCGTTTCCGGCAATATCTTCATTTCCTGCAAATATTATTTCTTTGGCTTTTGATGATTTCAGCTCCTACTGGAACCAAGATCCATCATTTCCGAATGTCCATAAATAAAGTATTTACTGAATATTATATACAGCTAAATACTTTATCCGTTCAACTACTATTTGTGTGACCCTGTGGGTTCAGTCAAGTGTAAGTTGGGGATTAATATTATTAATTCCACTTGAATTGAAGAGGCCTCTAGCAAGGCATTCAGATCACTTGATGTCAATGAATTATTAACTTGTTTAATTAATACTGAACCGCATTTATTAGACTCTATTCGTTGGATTAAATGCAAACTTGGACCAAGGGCATTATTTCTTTCAGTTTGTACATCCCTCTCTCATTACCCAAAATTAGTTAAGTATATGTTTACGGAAAAACTCCATTAGTTGTCTGAACGTCTTTAATTGACTCCGTGAGAAGTATCAGTTCAGGTCCATGATTTCCCAATGACTCGTGAGGGAAAATATTGACATTCCTAGTGATGACCCTTAAGTCAGATGTTATCACTCGGGGGCTCGTGAGACTCTCGCCAGAATTTGGTCTTATCGAGACTAAGTTTTCAGATGCGCTTTGTCTACCAATAATTTGAATATCGTGTTAACCAGAATCAATCAAAGTGGGGGCTAACTGTAGACGCCTACATTTGTCCCTAGGCTCGAAGCGGTGTGTTTGATGATGAGACCAAACACTTCTTGTCTATGCCTTCCTAAGCATGCGACGAACGACCTGTGAGTATGTGACTGACTAACAATCCCGAAAACCATATTTCCATTTTTAGTACTGTTATTTATAGGAACTTCCATGCTTACAGAATAGTAACTATATAAGATATATTTCAAGTTATTTCATTGCATTACGATTAATTGCGTTGCACTCCAGCTAGTATTCTTAAAAGAGATAAAACCGTGAAGGAGATAGAAGTTCGGAATAAAAGCGGAAAAGTGTGGAAAAGTGGAAGTAAAACACCAGCGCTAGATATTTGTAGAGCTTGGAAATCCAGCGCCACATCATTTCCAGCGCACCAAAGCCAATGCCAGAATATTCAGGAGCTACAATTTGGTTCTCACCCAATCATGACCAAGATAAGATTCTGAAACAGCTGTCAATGACTCAGCAGGCAACAGATCTGGTGCATGTCTTTTATGCGCTAGAAATATCCAGCGCACAGAACATGTGCGCTAAAATATTCTGGCGCAGCCATTTGACTTTCACTGTAATTCAATCTCTTCAAATGTCTATCCTATTTCGACCTGTTACACAATAAATACGAGCCTCTAAAATTCGGAAACGACCCTAGTCACCAGTTACGAACCAATTACCATACCAAAGACCTAAAAGCATAAGTATTAACCGAAGCTTGAATCCTCCCGTATCAACAAACTGTCTGCCGCATTAACACACTGTTAAGCAGACCCTGCCCGTATAATTTCTCAATCCAACCTAAATAATTCCGAAGTTCTGACGGAATCCCAAGCCTAAACTAGGGAATTCAAAGGACACTCTGGAAGAATCTCACCAAACAGTCAATCAATTACCGGGAAGTTCGAAGTTGAAAAGGAAGGCTAACAAAGACATGTGGTTAGTGTTCCAAGGAACCGTAGTAAAGCCTACACTATACTGTAATCTGAATCTACATTTTAATCGTTTTTCTCACCATCATAAATTTGCTCATATAATATGGTATATTATTCACGCCTAATAAGATAATCTCTGGACAAACTGGTATTGCTAAGCACCTTTAATTAATCTAAATTACTATTTTGGCGATCGTTAATAAATTACTTGTGCATTAAAATCAATTCAGATTAGTAATGTAGCATAACTCATGTCCCTTTCGTCGTCACGTTGAACTAGTAAGTAACGCCATGTGGGCCAATGCTGAGCACTTCCCGTTTTAGTAAACGTCCCCCCAAACTCTCAATCTCTACTCCGCTGGATGTACGTTGAGCGATCTCCATAACAGGGATCACAAGGGAACCTATGGCTGTTGTGAGTCAAATATGTTTACCCTTTTGACATATCACGATAACCGTGTTTTGTCAGTTTTCAATTGAATCCATTCAGACGAGTTCCTTCTTCCTCATCTAACTGGAGCACCAATTTTTCGACAGAGAAAATAGTTCAATCCGTCAAATCACCCTGGATAATGACTACTCCATGATCTGTAACTAATTTCACCTTTTGATGTAAGGTTGAAGCTACCGCCTAATTGTCCTGTAACCAAGGTCCTCCTAGCAGCAGATTGAAACATGCTTGAATGTCAATAACTATAAACTTCACTTCCCTGACCACAGGACCGCACCCAATGAATAAATCTACGCAACCCAACACCTCTCGTTTTGCATTATCGTATGCACAGACTATCTGGCTTGACAGTGATGAATCGGTTTTAGAGTGCCCGATTTTAGCTAGGAGTCGATAAGGACACACATGATAGCAGACCCATTGTTGACCAATACTTTTTGTATATTCCATCTGTTACACCTTACTATGATATGCAAAGAGGTTGTTATGATTAGGATTCTTGGGCAGATCATCGTTTGTGAACATAAGAGTGCGGTCCACACCATGAATGAGCCCTACAATCTGATATGGGATAATGAAAAGGGTTGATAGAAGCTTCATCTAGGTGTTTAATCATGGCGATTATGTGGGGTCCCAAATGCCAGAGTAAATTCCATATAGAAATATTCGCTTTGACCTCTTCCATGCGCTTGATAGATTCATCCCCTGCACCGTCTTCCCCGGTCATTAACTATTTTCCCTTATCTTTCCTCCGTAAGGCTTCTAACGGGTTTTCATCTTCCAGATAAGAAGGTTTGAAGTGACGTCCTGCTCGAGTCAAATGACTCACTTTGACTACCTCATCACCGCTGAGATCATCAAGGCATATAGGACGCCCATAGTCGTTCGGTGTGGTGAAATGTCCCCCGCTATTATTTTTAACAATAGTCATAGCAGCAGTAGAATCTTCATCTTTTTCACAATCTAAAATGAAAAATGCTCCATCATACACACCAGAGTTTCGCACATGTCACTAAAGGGATCCTTACTAAGGGTGAAACTGAGATCCTTGCAAGTTGTTATTTTAATCCTTTCTTTGGTCGAGAAATTATATATTTATAATTTTATGACAAAAGTGTCTCATACACACAGGGACCATCTCTAGTGACCAGCGTGGTAGGGTCGAATTCGTTAATAGTGGTGGAAATCATGTTTATGGAAACAAATGATTTGTGATTCATGAGGGGATTATTTGTGATGTTTGGTTGAGAATTTTTGACTTTATTGGATGAGGTTCAAACAATTGCTTTCCCTCATCTATCAAGTCTTGTAAACGATGCTAGAAAGCCGTGAAGCTTTCGATGTCATGTCCCTGCCCCTGGTGAAATTCACAGTACTTGTTTGGGTTATAGATGCGAGGTGGATTCCTCTATGGTGGCCTCGGGTTTAAGGGATGGACGAGGTTATCCTTTTTAAGCTTCGAGAAGGCTTGGGCGTAACTCATGTTCAAATGGGTAAAATCCCGTTTAGGTCGAAGTTGAAACGTCGTTGTTGCGCCGATGTTATGGACTATGTTGGTTGGTTTAGAAGGAGATGCATCGTTTTTAACAACCTTCTTATTGCCCCCATATCTCGGGTTGTACGAAGTATTATTGTTAAACTCTTCTTTCTTAATATCCCCCTTTTTATGGCATCTTCCATCAAAGATCCTGTTGAAATCAAGGCCTTGACTGATGGGAAATATTGATAAGCCATTTGTTTCTGATATACCGGGAGGAGGTTCTTCACAATCATATGCAACCGCTCCTCTTCATTCTTGTTTATCATTTTTGCCGCCTTATTTCTCCACCTTTTGATGAAAGATAAGAATGTTTCATTTGTATTTTGAGCCGTGGTCTCCAAAACCCTTCTTGTAACATCAATCTCCTCATTGTACTTATACGGGTTCGAAAATTCCCTTACAATATCAGTCTAAGTGGACTTCTTTGAGTTCTCTAGATTCAAAAACCAATGTGAGGCAGCCCCATCCAAATATTGTTACAAATTTGAGCCGTCAATGGCTCTTCCACTCCCCATGGACTCATAGCACCAACGTAAAGTTTCAAGAAATTGGTGGGACTTCCTGTTCCAACGAATCTCCCGAGGACAGGCATCTTGAACCCAATAGGAAGGCACGCCTTGGGAAAAAGAGTTAACCCGTGGATATCCATCCATGGCTCAGCTTGAGTCATGCCTTTCAATACTTCTTTTAACTTGGTAATCTCCTCTTCCAGTTTGGTGGGGAGTTTATTGTAATGATTACCTTGCTCAAGATGAAATGGTGACCTCTGAGTCAGGAGCCGGTGGGTGAGCTTGCACGTTCTGTCTTATGAAATTAACCACAGTCTGCTCAACAGTGTTTTGGCGATCTATTATAGGCTGTATCATCCCTTTAAGCTCAGATAGAGGATCCGGATGAAGGCTTGAATTATGTTGGTCATTGTCGGGAGTCTGAGCCATATTGCTGCAACTAGGGGACGAAAATATTGCAGATGTAGGGCAAGGAGAAAATTCTGCAGATAGATATCTCTTGCTATGGAAAGAGGTGTGGCGAATGTGCCTAGATCCAGCACGGGTCCAGGTGCAACTCCTGACAGAGAAACAAAATAGCCATTGTAAGTACTCACTGAATATGATGTTTAAATTGGAAAGTAAAAATAAACTAAAAAAAATTAAATTAAAAAAAAATTATCATCGGATATACATAATGATATTGATTTTATTTTTATTCTTAAGGAGACGAACGTCAAATTTTGAATAGATTTCGAGAGATGTGGAACTTTGTGTTTAGATTTTATTTTATTTTAAACAAAAAATTTATCACACCCTTAAAAATTAATGGGAATTTAGACTTGTTTTAGAAATTTATAGGATTGTGTCTATTGCAAGTTTAATATTCGTTCTGATCCTATACGTCTCAAGTTTTGTGACACGCCATAGGTGAAACCCTTATGGTTGTTAGTCTATAAAAACTTGATTCTATCTAAATTCTCTTCAAGCCCACGAATAACCAAATACCTTTCTTCTAAAACTCATTTCCTTTAAAGAATGATATGGATCTTAATACTCCATTTGAAGCTTTTTCGTCCTCCAATGTGAGAGAGTTTATCCAATTCTTTTCTGATAATCCTACTTCTTCCCTTCAAGAAATACAGGATAGAGGGCGCGAGGCGATCCTTTCTTCCATGCCCTTAGAGGATCTTCTTGTCGTTGATTCCTCTACAGGTTCTTCAAACCAAACTCTTCCTACTACTACTTCTCCTACTCCCTTGGTAAGACCTACTTTAGTGGGTAAATTTTCTCATTTCTTTCGCATATGCGACCCTTCGAATTCCCTATTTTTGTTTGTGGCTGATTCTACGGTATTCTCCGTGTCTCTTTGCCTATACTTTCCCTTGAGTTTGTCTTACTTTATTTTGGCCTCTATAAACCAACAAGAGTTTCCTTTTTCGAATAATCGCACAGAAAGTTCTAGCTCATCAACTAATGCATCCTTTAATCTCCCCAATTATAGCCCGCTTAGGTTGTTAATGTGGGATGTTAGGGATCAGTCAAGATCTCGTCTCTTTATCCATCTCGTCATGTTATTTAAAATATACCATCCCACTTTCTTTGGTTTACTTCTTTCTGACCCGAAGGTTGGTGAAGAAGTGGCTAGGGGTTTGAGGGTTAAGACCTTCGGTATTCTCCGTGGGTCTGCTTCATTTCCCCCCATGTTATTTTTATTTTTATGGAATGACACGTGTTTCTTTTCGGTGAGAAAATTGGCTGCAAAGTCGATCACTTTGTCAGTCTACGTTTCACCACATGCTATCCCCACAGAAATTCCAGTACATGAGAGGAAGGGTCCGTGCCAAAGCACGGCTAATTTTCCATGATTGAGTTTATTTGAATTTTCTTCACTTGATCGTTTACAAATGGCGATGGGTGATCCTTCTAGTTACCAAAATTCTAAAGAGGACTTCCTTCAGAAGATTCCTCCTTCTAGGCTTTCCACATTTTCCATTCCAGAGACTTTATGGTCAATAAGTCAAAAAGGTCTTTTTATATTAGTAGATAGGTTTTCTAAAGCTTTGTCTTCAGGCCCTTGGAAACGTTCTAAACCACATACTCTTTTTTTTTTTGTCGCGCCTGATGGATCATATAAATCTAGGGGTGGATTTATAGTGCGGAGCCAAGACAGAACTGGATGGCCGATTTTGCTTCTAAGGTTCAAGGGCAAAGCCTCCCCTCTTTTGTTTTATCTATTTTGCAAAGAGGCATAAAGAAAGCTAGAATTCTTCAAGTGAAACAGTTGGAAGTGTTGTGGACGTCGAACTCCAGAATTTAGCTTTGGCTAAGGTAGACATCTCCACAACTTCTTCCGAGCGTGAATTATGCGGTATAACGCAATTAATGCGGTTTCTTGGGTGGGAAGCTAATATCCACCATCTTCAACAGGAAAAGCTCAAAGGGGTTGAGCTTATCGTAGACTTTTGTCAAAGGTTTCCATGGGGTCATTCAGAAGAGTTTGAAGATCCACCAACTCCTGAGATATTACTCACCCAGTATTGAAAATTGTACATTTTAATCTTGTTGTGATTGTACTTTCGGAGTAAATAAAAAAGAGTAAAAAGGCGGGAAACGGAAATGTATATTGGTGATATTATTATAAGTCCATTTTGAGAAAAGGGTTCCTCTTTGAAAATCATCATAAAAAACTTGGTCAGCAGCAAAATGAAATATGGGTTCCCGGAAAAACCGGGTTTCATATTTTGCAAACAAAATTTATTTAGAATGATCCGAGTTCGTTTTAGAGCATTGGAATCATTCGCATTTTACGGAGATTTTTTCAGGGAATTTTTAGGTTTATGAGTCAACCGCATTTTGGCATTTATTTTTGACTTGGTTCATGAGAAATATTGAATAGTGATCAAGAATTAATCATGACATTGTGAGGGTGAGAAATTATTTGTTCGTTTTTGTTTTTGAAGGGAAATTTCTTTACGAAAAGTCGAAATTATTTTGACAATAAAACGCGATTGATTTGACTAGTAAAAAGTTTTTTTTGAAGATATTACAAGACAAAATTCTAAAGAAAGAAAAAAGAAAAGTCATCGCGAATACATAAAGGAAAAATAAAAGTACGTGAATTAAATTAATTAGGACAAAAAGTTAACACATAGATAAAAAGCAAGCATGCGTTGGTCCATGTGTCATAACACCTTAACTACAAGGGTTTGTTCAATTAAGGAAAAAATTGTTCGAGTGGCCCCATACGGGGTTGGACGGTCCTGCATAGCTGGTTGTCCATAACACGCGGATACAGGTTTACGTCCTTAAATTCATTATAATTGTGTAAACTCCCAGAACCCCGCAAATTAGCAGGTCAGAGACTAGGTTATGATAGTACCAGTGCGTTTGTGCGGACCGAATTTCACATAAGCAAACCAAACACACGTAATTTCACATAAACATGATACATGAAAAATTTTAAACTTTTCTCGTGAATAATCATAACCGATTGGAATAGTTGTTTGTTTTCTAAAAGGGTAAAGCATATTTTTGGGTCTATACCTCAAAATTTATTTTTAAATAAAAAAATTCCCCAGCGGAGTCGCCAGCCTGTGGGACCCGATTCTCGACTGTCCTAGATTAGCGGCCAGAATCCCACATAAGCCAACGGTTAGGCCTTTAATGTTTGAATGTTTGGAGTCTCACCCTATTTTATCCGATAGGGACCAGATTTTTTAAAATCATCATTTTCAAGGGAAAAATAATTATTTAATGAAAAATAAATTTTCGAAAACAATGATGGATCCATAAAATAAAAGGCATTTTTCCTATGAAATCTGGACTTTTAAAATCAAAGATTAAGGTCCGGGGTATTAGTTAGGAAGATCGAACGTCTGGAACTCGTCTCTCCCTCTGTTCAAAGAACACGTTCCTACCAATATGTCATCCCTATTTCTCTATAATAATCGGTTATGATCATTCACAATGTTATTGCATAATGTCACATAATTTACTAGTAGTCAAACACATTCGGATGCAATATGATGTAATAAATGAGGAGATAAACTTGGTGATGTATGGTGGGTTCGAGAATTAAAGTTTCCCTACGTACCATACATTGTGGGATTTGAATCCACTCCCGGATCAAAATCCTACATAGTTCTGACAGGTGTCCCTTCCTATGTGGTCAATTTCAATGGGTGAAGGGAAAGAGAGTATTGAATAACTCAAAACAAGGTTTGTAATAGGTCTTTAACAACTGACTCGCTTTTGGGAATCAAATCGCTCCATTAAGGTTGTGAAAATCACCCCTATTAGTGTCACCATAAAAGTCTTGTGTGAAAGACAACTCAACGATAAAATGCGTCCCGATTGACGACTTTTGGATTGACTTGTTTCTTAAAAGAAAGTTGTTTTGGACTTTGTGACCTGCTTATTTTGGGTTGAACTTCACTCTATTTAAGATGATAGTGTTAGGTATGATACATATGAACAACATAAATCATGCGGAAAAACCTTAATGCCAGGATACATATTAATTGCACATAATCATATAATTAGTCTAGGATGCATACACTTTGTAGCGTGCCCTCCCTAGCTGCTCCCGAACCGAACAAGAACAAGTCTTTAGGACTCCAAGTGTCATCCCTCCGTAGATAGTCCACAGCACGTCCAGATCCGCCTTAAGCTTGACCAACTAGAATCGCCCTTAAGGTACTAGGATTTTCGGCTAAATAGGGGCAAGTGTTTGGCTGATTTTTGCTTGAAAATCTTACCTTTGAATACTTGAAAACTTGTGTATAAATTTGTGAACCTAGGCACATATTTATAGAGTCATGGAAAAGGATTTAGAATCCTATTAGAATACCAATTAATTTAATTAGAATCCCTTTAGAACTCCATTAAATAAATTCTATCTACTAGGATTAGGATTTAATCATAGAACGAATTCCAATAGCTTTAGGATTCGTATCGCACACAACCGCACACGAGCATGAGCACCGCACAGCCCGCGCAAGCCTCGCGGCCCACGCTAGCTGCACAGCTTGCAACCCACATAGCTCGCGCGCGCGCCATGCCTTGCTGGGCCTGGCCTTGCGCTGTGCCTGGCGAGGCTTTGCAGCGTGTGTGTTGGGCGCTTGGCTTGCTGGGCGCGGGTCTGGCTTCGTGCTGGGCCTTCGTCTAGCAAGTCTCGTCCGATGCTAATTCGTACGACGCGCTTCCAATTAAATTCCCGATTCCGGAACTCATTTCTGATACGAACAATGTTTAACATTTCCGATTCCGGAATTAATTTCCGTTTCAAACAAATATTTAATATTTCCGTTTCTGGAATTATTTTCCGATTCCGATAATATTTCCGATTCTGACAATATTTCCGTTTCCGGCAATATTTCCGATAATATTTATACGTACCATGTTTCCGTTTCCGGCAACATCTACGACTTGGATAATATTTATATTTCCGATACGATCCATTTTTTCGTTTCCGGCAATATCATCGTTTCCGGAGTATTCATTTACTTGCCTTTGACAATCTTAGCTCCCATTGAAACCAAGATCCATCGATTCCGAATATCCATAGATGGATTATTTAATGCCATTAATTACTTGATCCGTTTACGTACTATTTGTGTGACCCTACGGGTTCAGTCAAGAGTAAGTTGTGGATTAATATCATTAATTCCACTTGAACTGAAGCGGCCTCTAGATAGGCATTCAGCTCACTTGATCTTACTGAATTATTAACTTGTTAATTAATACTGTACCGCATTTATTAGACTTAACATTAAATGCATACTTGGACCAATGGCATTATTTCCTTCAGTCTCCCACTTGTCCTTAGGGAAAAGTGTGCATTTCCTTATTCCTTTGTCGCTCGATGCTTGCTCATGAACATAAGATAGGAGTTGTCATCCTTATTATGTCCAAAGGTGTTTCTCGGTTTCAGAGTTCAACTGATCAAATAAACAGATAATCATAGCCTATGATTCATCTGAGCACGGCCTTGCATTTTACAGTTTTTAGCTCTCCGAGTGGTCTTATACAACTTTCAGCATCTCATCCCAATTTATGGGAGGACAATCCCAATCTTGCGATCTTGAGATTAGACTTCATTTGATAGGTGATTACCTGAGCGTTGCCTTTATAGCCTCCTTTTACGGTGCGACGGTTGTCAACGTCAAAGTAACCAGTTCTCAATTAAGTAATCTCAAATCACTCAGGTATTGAGGATTAGTGTCTAATAATTTTAATGAAATTTACTTATGATAGATTTTCATTTCTTACAGTAAAGTTCCATAGGTCTGTACGATACTAATCTTCTCAATGTAAGTATCTATGCAAATGATTACGACATTGCCATGTCCACATAGTTCAAGAAACAGAACTACTAGTCATCTTGCATTCTAGTCGTCTGACGTTTTCTATGCGTCCATCTTTATAGAAAACTCCGACCAGGGACCATTTTCAACTTTTGACATTCAAGTTCACTTGATAGACATTTCTTAGTCACAGGATTGGTCTTGACAGTCTATCTTGAATATTTCGTCTAATTGAAGGGACTCATCATTTAATAAACCACAAATTAAGTGGAAAAATGAATTCTATTCATTTATTGTGAATGATTAACCAATAATCTTGCTTATCTCGACTTCTTTTCTTTCAACGAACTCTCGTAGAAGGTGAAATCTATGAAATACATGCTTGACTCTCTGGTGGTGTCTTGGCTCCTTTGCCTATGCAATAGCTCCATTATTATCACAATATAGGGCTATTGGTCCTTTAATGGAGGGGACTACACCAAGTTCACCTATGAACTTCCTTATCCATATAGCTTCCTTTGCTGCTTCATGTGCAGCAATGTACTCCGCTTCAGTTGTAGAATCCGCAATGGTGCTTTGTGATACGGTTATGGATGAAAGTGATAGTCTTATGCTAGCAATTGGAACCAAAACTGATTTGGGTTCAATGGCTCATTTTGTGTGCATGGTGACTTAGATTGAGTGAGCTCGTTATATGGTCCTTATTATCAAGGTGGTACGTTAATCAAACTGGTCCGTTTAATCACATTGGTCCGCTTGTTTAAACAGATTGTACGCACTTATTATTTTTTGCTTTGGTTAAAGTCGGTTTAATAAAGGGATATTTGTTTAAATCCCCAATTTAAATTCAGTCATTACTTAGCTTTGATTATTGCTGTTTGTAAGGAGAGTTTTAAGCCTTTATAACCTCCAATTTAGTGAATGAATTAGGAGGCTTTAGAGCTTGTAACTGCCAGTTTTAAAGGCTCTTAAATGGCTCTTAATTAGCCGTTTAAAGCTCTTGTAGCTGTTGGTTTTTGGCTATTTATAGTCAGCTTCTTGATTGGAATAAACAACCAACTGGATGATTAAAACACTTGTTTGTTACATTTCGAATTATAGTTTATAATTTGGCCTTTTTCTTTGTTTTGGACGCGTTTCCTATTCAAAGAACTGATTGTGAGTCAATAGGTCTTGTCTTGCATTCACGATCAACGAGTTAAAGGTCTAGCTTGTTAATCAACTATCCTTGTTTATACAACCTGTTTTTAAACTCGTATCACTTTGCTTAGCACCTTTCCAGCTTACTGCACCTCCGTTGAGGCATAAGACAAACCCAGACTGTGATCTGAAATCATCCTTGTCGGTTTGGAAACTTGCGTACGTATAGCCTTTAACAATTAATTCATCATCTCCACCATAGACCAGGAAATCATCTTTGTGCCTTTTCAGGTACTTCGGAATGTTCTTGGCAGCAGTCCAATGTGCCTCTTCTGGGTCTGACTAGTATCTGCTCTTAGCACTGGGTGCGTACGCAACATCCGGGCGTGTACATATCATAGCATACATTATTGAACCAATCAATGATGCATATGGAATCGCATTCATTCGTCTACGCTCATCAAGTGTTTTTGGGCACTGAGTCTTGCTTAGAGTCATTCCATGAGTCATGGGTAGGTAGCCTTGCTTAGAGTCTGCCATCTTGAACCTTTCAAGCACCTTATTGATATAAGTGCTTTGACTAAGTCCGATCATCTTCTTAGATCTATCTCTGTAAATCTTGATGCCCAGTATGTACTGTTCTTCTCCTAGATCCTTCATCGAAAAACATTTCCCAAAGCCAAATCTTGACAGAGTTCAACATAGGAATGTCATTTCCGATAAGTAATATGTCGTCGACATATAACACTAGAAAAGCAATTTTGCTTTCACTGACCTTCTTGTATACACAAGATTCGTCTGCGTTCTTGATGAAACCAAAGTCACTGACTGATAGGTTATGATACATATGACAAAACATAAATCATGCGGAAAAACCATAAAGTCATGAAACATATTATTTACACATAATCATTTAGCATAGTATAGATGCATACACTTGGTAGCGTGCCTTCCCTAGCTGCGCCCGAACCGAACAAGAACAAGTCTTTAGGACTTTAAATGTCGTCCCTCCGTAGATAGTCCACAGTACGTCCAGATCCGCCTTAAGCTTGACCAACTAGAATCGCCCTTAAGGTAGCTTAGGAATTTCGGCTATTAGGTGCAAGTGTATGGCTCATTTTCTTCAAAAACTTACCTTTAGAATACTTCAATTGTATCTATAAATTATGACCCTAGGCACCTATTTATAGAGGTATGGAAAAGGAACTGGAATCCTACTAGGATACGAATTAATTAAACTAGAATCCTAGTAGAACTCTGATTAATTAATTTATCCTTTTAAGATTAGGAATTTAATCATATATTGAATCCTGATAGCTTTAGGATTCATGTATGAACACAAACACACACACGCACGCACAGCAGCCCACGAGGGGCGCCATGCGCGCGCGCGCAGCCCGCGAGCACTCGCAGCCCATTGCCACGAGGCCCACACGCTGCCGCAGCCTTGGCGCGCGCTGGGCCTGCCTTGCGGTGGGCTTGGCGCAGCCTTGGCTGGTGCGTTGTGGCGCGCTGGCTAGCTGGGCGATGGCCCGGCTTCGTGCTGGGCCTTCGTCTGGCAGGCCTCGTCCGATGCTAATTCGTACGATACGCTTTCGATTAAATTCCTGATTCCGGAATTTATTTCCGATACGAACAATATTTAATATTTCCGATTCCGGAATTAATTTTTGTTTCGAACAAATATTTAGTATTTCCGTTTCCGGAATTATTTTCCGATTCCGATAATATTTCCGATTCTGACAATATTTCCGTTTCCGGCAATATTTCCGATTCCGTCAATATTTCCATTTCCATTAATATTTTCCGATACGTACCATGTTTCTCTTTCCGGCAACATTTACGACTTGGATAATATTTATATTTCCGATGCGATCCATATTTCCGTTTCCGGCAATATCATCGTTTCCGGAGTATTCATTTCTTGCTTGTGACGATCTCAGCTCCCACTGAAACCAAGATCCGTCGATTCCGAATATCCATAGATGGAGTATTTAATGCCATTAAATACTTGATCCGTTTACGTACTATTTGTGTGACCCTACGGGTTCATTCAAGAGTAAGCTGTGGATTAATATCATTAATTCCACTTGAACTGAAGCGGCCTCTAGCTAGGCATTCAGTTCACTTGATCTCACTGAGTTATTAACTTGTTAATTAATACTGAACCGCATTTATTAGACTTAATATTATATGCATACTTGGACCAAGGGCATTATTTCCTTCACTGACTGCTTCATCAAAACGTATATTCCAGCTCCTTGATGCCTGCTTCAATCCGTAGATTGATTTCTTAAGCTTGCATACCTTTTTAGCATTCTTTGGATCCTCAAAACCTTCAGGATGTGTCATAAACATAGTTTCTGTTAAAACGCCGTTTAAGAAAGCGGTTTTGACATCCATCTGCCATATTTCGTAATCGTAATATGCAGGGATTGCTAACATTATACGAATAGACTTTAGCATTGCAACTGGTGAAAAGGTTTCATCGTAATCCACACCGTGGACTTGCCTGTATCCTTTTGCAACCAATCTAGCTTTGAAAACTTCAAGTTTCCCATCCTTGTCCTTTTTCAGTTTGAAAACCCATTTGCTTCCTATGGCTTGGTAGCCATCTGGCAAATCGACCAAATCCCAAACTTGGTTTTCAGACATGGAGTCTAATTCAGATTGCATGGCTTCTTGCCATTGCTTGGAGCTAGGGCTCGTCATAGCTTGTTTGTAAGTCGCAGGTTCATCACTTTTAAGTAATAGAACGTCATAACTCTCGTTCGTCAAAATACCTAAGTACCTTTCTGGTTGAGATCTATATCTTTGCGATCTACGCGGGGTTACATCTCTAGATGGTCCTTTATTCTCACCAGAAACTTCTAAAGATCTCTGAGTTTCATCCTGAATGTCATCTTGAGCATTCTCTAGAGTTTGTTGTTCGACTCGAATTTCTTCGAGGTCTACTTTTCTCCCACTTGTCATTTTGGAAATGTGATCCTTTTCCAAAAGGATACCATCTCGAGCAACAAACACCTAGTTCTCAGATGTATTGTAGAAGTAATACCCATTTCTTTCCTTTGGGTAGCCCACAAGGATACATTTGTCAGATTTTGGATGAAGTTTGTCTGAAATTAATCGTTTGACGTATACTTCACATCCCCAAATCTTAAGAAAAGACACTTTTGGAGGCTTTCCAAACCATAACCCATATGGAGTCTTTTCAACAGCTTTAGACGGAGCTCTATTTATAGTGAGTGCAATTGTATTTAGTGCATGTCCCCAAAATTCTATTGTAAGTTCGGCCTGAACCATCATTGATCTAACCATGTCTAGCAAGGTTCTGTTCCTCCGTTCCGACACACTGTTCCATTGTGGTGTTCCAGGAGGAGTCAATTCTGATAGAATTCTACATTCTTACAGATGGTCATCAAATTCATAGCTCAGATATTCACCGCCTCTGTTAGACCGCAGTGCCTTAATCTTCTTGCCTAATTGATTCTCTACTTCACTCTGAAATTCCTTGAATTTGTCAAAGGATTCAGACTTATGCTTCATTAGGTAGACATAACCATATCTACTGAAGTCATCAGTGAAAGTGATAAAGTAGCTGCAACCACCTCTAGCATTTGTACTCTTTGGTCCACATACATCTGTATGGATTAAACCCAATAGTTCAGTTGCTCTTTCTCCAACTTTAGAGAAAGGTTGCTCTGTCATTTTGCCAAGTAAACACGATTCGCACTTACCATAATCCTCTAAGTCAAATGGTTCTAGAATTCCTTCCTTTTGAAGTCTTTCTATGCGTTTCAAGTTAATATGGCCTAATCGACAATGCCACAGATAGGTGAGATCTGAATCATCCTTTTTGGCCTTTTTGGCATTTATGTTATAAACTTGTTTTTCGTGATCTAATAAATAAAGTCCATTGACTAATCTAGAAGATCCATAAAACATCTCTTTAAAATAAAACGAACAACTATTGTCTTTTATTAAAAAGGAAAATCCCTTAGCATCTAAGCAAGAAACAGAAATGATGTTTTTAGTAAGACTTGGAACATGGAAACAGTCTTCCAGTTCCAAAACTAGCCCAGAGGGCAACGACAAATAAAAAGTTCCTACAGCTAATGCAGCAATCCTTGCTCCATTTCCCACTCGTAGGTCGACTTCACCCTTGCTTAACCTTCTACTTCTTCTTAGTCCCTGTGAATTGGAACATAAGTGTGAGCCACAACCTGTATCTAATACCCAAGAAGTTGAATTAGCAAGTATATAGTCTATAACGAAAATACCTGAAGATGGAACAACTGTTCCGTTCTTCTGATCTTCCTTTAGCTTTGGACATTCTCTTTTGTAATGGCCTATTCCATCATAGTAAAGACAACTTGATGTGGACTTGTCCTGCTTTAATTTAGCATTGCCCTTGGACTTTCCACCTTTCTTGAAGGGTCTCCCTTTAGCCTTGAGTAAATCTTTGGCTTCACAGTCGAGTATTATCTTAGCCTTTCTGACAAGGTGAACAAATTCTGCAACTGTTTCTTCTCTTGGTTCACTTAGGTATAGTTGCTTGAAGCGACCAAACCCATTGTGCAGTGAATTGAGCAAGATAGAGACTGCCATCCTTTCACTTATTGGTGTTCCTAGCAGACTTAGGCGATCAAAATATGAAAGCATAAGCTCCACATGGAACCTTAGTGGGACACCTACCCTTTATTTAGTGCGAAGGAGCTGAACATGTGTTTCTTGGACCTCCATCCTATAACACCTGTTGGGAGAACTAACCTTTAGACCAGACATTGATTCAATCAACTCATGGACGTTTAGGTCCCTGTCCTCCGTGCTTCCACGACAAATATCCCTCAGATTCGTGATGAGCGTAAAAGGTTCGTAAGCTACAAACCTTCTAGCCCATTCATCAGGGATATTGTTCAGCATGAGACTCATAACCTTTTTGAGATCCGCATCCCAAGGGGCAAATCTTTCAGGGGTCATGTCTCTGGCATATTAGCTTGCCATGGGATGCAACAGTACATACTCAAGTCCATTGAGTCTGACAATTTCAACAAGCTTAGCTTCCCATTCAAGAAAATTCGTTAGGTTCAGCTTGACCATAAGCTCAGAACCCATGATGATGTTTTGATTGTTGTTTGCCATAGTAAAACTACAATAGAAAAAGAATAAACAAATAAATAATCATTCACAGGTTCTCTTAATAAACTTAAATTCTAGCATACATGCATAATTTATTGTTCATTAAGCATTTTATACAAGTTATGTGTTCCGGCAGGTGTGAATAAAATGATTCCAAGATCCTAAAAACCATTGAAGAATTAAGCACATTATGTATTTAGACTCAATTCTAAAATCTTTTAGGTAAGCAAAAGCCTTTTGCTAATAGTCTAGAAACTACTCTTGGTTGATAGGTACGTCTAAGAACTTATCGAATTTTGCCACGACATAAAAAGACTCCTTACTTATATGGTTGAGTTTCACCAAAACTAACATGTACTCACAATTGTTTGTGTACCTTACCCCTTTAGAATCAACAAGTAACACCTCGCTATGGCGGAAAACTATTACTAAGATTGATGTAAAGGTTATCCAAGTAAGTGTTATTTTGGCATGGCACCTTTTAACTCAATTTTTAAGTTTGTAACTTAAGGCTCTTACTATGTTGGTTAGATTTTAAGTGAACTAAAATCCTTAATCTTGCAACATAATCAAGCCACAATCTCATGCATATTTAAGACATATTTAAAAGCAATAAATAACTTAAAGCATGCATAAAATAAATGTGATCTAGTATGGCCCGACTTCATCTTGACTTTTTCGCTTTAAAACCCTTAAAAACCAACCTTTTAAAGCTTATAAACATTCTGAAAATTTAGATTGATTCCCATAATTTAAATTGTCATTAAATTATGTAAATCAATCGCTCAATCAATTTGAAACCAAAACCCTATCAATAGTTTAATCCGAAAACATGTTTTGACTTCAAAAATCAATACTTTATAAACATATAAAATCTGAAAATTACAAAACCAATCATCAAAACGAATTTCTTTAATTAAAACATACTACTAACCCAATACGGTGTTCATAACCGCTTTAATTAATCTAAACAATCCAATAATTAACTAATCACAACAATTAAATCGATTTAAAACTAAAAATTAATATTTTTGAAAACAAAAGTTAATTTTTCCAATTGACAACACACACACCACAGCAATTACTTGTGTTGTGTGCGTGTGCGTCGAACAAATAACGCAACAACAACCACACACAACACGCACCGCAAGCAGCAGTGGGTGCGCGCGCACAAAGGGATGAGAGGGGCGACGGGCTGGGCACAGGCGAGGCACACAACACGCACACACAACGCTGCTGTTGTGTTGCGGCACGTCGAGGGTGATGCACGAGGGCGAGCACGACCACGCAACTCGCAGGCACGTAGTGCTACGTTGCAGTGCGGGACGGGCGAGAGAGACGGGCGAGAGAGAGACGGGCGAGGGGCTGGCTTGCGCTGCAAGCAAGGGCGCACGAAGAAGAGGGAGTGCGGGTTGGAGTGTGCCGGAAGGAGAGGGGAAGAGGAGAGTGGGATTTCTGAATTTTTGGTTGTGAGGGTTTGACATGAGGTCTTATTTATAGGTTCCTCTCCTTTGTGGGCTAGGTTAGGGTAATTTTGAGTTGGGCTTGCTTTCGTGCTTAGTTCATTAAATTCCTTGCAAGCTTAGTTGGGTTTAATTAAAAAAAAAACGACTGGGCTTTAAGTTTGTTAAATTCGTTTTTGAAATACGACCCAACAATTCCCGATTAAATAAATTCCTTGAATTGATTTAATAAAATCCGGTTTTCGAAATAATTAATATTTAAATCAATTAAAGTAAAAGCGCATTTAATTCTCATTAAATGAAATAAATTTATAAAAATACAAGAAATGTTTTATAAATATAATAAAATATATTTATAATTATTAGAAAAATACGAGGTATTACAGTCTACCCTCCTTAAAAGAAGTTTCGTCCCGAAACTTGGGCACGGAAATCACAATTTTAAAACTAAACTTGAGACTATTTTGAGACTTTAGTGCATTTTCTTTGCAAAAAGTTTTAGTTGTTGTACTCTTTAAGTAATTCAACATGACAATAAACAGTGAAACTTCACTGGAAACAACGATTCAAGCATATCCTAAAGGATAAATTGGGTAAATAAGGTAAAATGCGCGAAATTCTACCGCACTCTACCCCCCTTAAAGAAAACGAGTTACGGCCCCGTAACTCAACTAACCTTGGGAAAAAGCTCGGGATATTTCTTTCTTATTTCCTCCTCCGCTTCCCAGGTAGCTTCCTCAGACACTTCGTTAGACCACAACACTTCTACGATCTTAACATCCTTAGTTCGAGTGCTACGCACCTTACTATCAAGTATCTTGACAGGTCTTTCCTCAAAGGTTAAACTTTGGTCTAACTCTATGGTCTCCGGTTGCAGTACATGCGACTTATCCGAGACATACTTCCTCAACTGGGATACATGAAACACATTATGCACTCTATGCAAGTCTATGGGCAAGGCTAGTCTATACGCTACCTTCCCTATCCGTTCTAAGATCTCATATGGGCCTATATACTTTGGGCTAAGCTTTCCCTTATTCCCAAATCTCATTACACCTTTCATTGGTGAAACTTTTAGCAACACTTTGTCACCTATTTGGAACTCTTCATCCCTACGCTTTAAATCTGCGTAGCTCTTTTGGCGATCTTGCGCGGCTTGGATTTTGGATTGAATAGTCCTAACCTGATTCATAGTGTCCTCTATCAATTGGGGACCTAATACAACGGTTTCACTAATGTCACTCCAACATAGTGGACTTCTGCATTTTCGTCCATACAGGGCTTCGAATGGTGCCATTCCAATACTGGCATAGCTATTGTTGTATGAAAACTCAATTAGATCTAGGCTATCTTCCCATCCACCTTGGAAATCAATCACACAAGCTCTTAGCATATCTTCTAAGGTTTGAATAGTTCTTTCGGTTTGTCCATCTGTGGCTGGGTGGAACGCTGTACTCATTTTCAATGTGGTACCAAAGTTCTTATGTACACTTTTCCAAAAATTCGAAAGGAACCTAGAATCTCTATCTGATACGATATCCTTAGGAACTCCATGTAATCTCACTACATGTTTGATGTAAGATTTGGCAAGTTGCTCCATTTTCAAGGTTTCTTTCATTGGTATGAACACAGCTGACTTAGTCAACCTATCGATCACTACCCAAATGGCGTCATTTCCACTTTTCGACTTGGGTAAACAAGTGACAAAGTCCATTGAGATACAGTCCCACTTCCAACTCGGAATTTCTAAGGGTTGGACCTTTCCCTGAGGTCTCCTATGCTCAATCTTAACCTTCTGACAAGTCAAACACCTTGGCCACCAATAGACCTTCTTCAGATCCTTATACAGCTTGTCACCTCCCGGATGAACAGAATATGGTGTATTGTGACCTTATCTCATCAACTTCTCTTTTAGTTCACTACACTTTTGAGGTACACACCATCGTCCTTTATACCTCAAACTTCCATCCTCATGGATGTTAAAATCAATCTCCTTTCCTTGCGAAATCTTTTCCTTGATCCGCTCTAACTTAACATCACCAGCCTGATTCTCCCTGATTTCATCAAATACTGACGACTGGATGGTTAAGGAATTCATCATATTCTCAAGGCATTCTCCACTCACTATTTCTAGATTCAGTCTCTGCATGTCCTTACACAGCTCGTTAGCAACTACTAACGCATTCACACCATGACTTGATTTCCTACTTAAGGCATATGCGACTACATTGGCTTTTCCCTCATGGTACTGAATATCTAGATCATAGTCCTTGATTAACTCCAACCACCTTCGTTTGCGCATATTTAGGTCCTCTGTGTGAAAATGTACTTCAAACTCTTATTATCCGTAAATATCCTACATTTCACACCATACAGATAGTGTCTCCATATCTTCAAGCAAACACTATGGCGGCTAACTCTAAATCATGGGTAGGTAATTGGATTCATAAGGCTTCAACTGCCTCGATGCATACGCAATCGCTTTCCCGTTCTGCATCAACACACACCCTAAACCATTCTTAGAGGCATCACTGTATACATCATAAGTACCGCTCTCATCTGGCAAAGTTAACACTGGCGCGGTTGTCAATCGCGTCTTTAAGGCTTGGAACGCTTCCTCACACTGGTCATTCCATTCAAACTTCGCTTCTTTCTTCATCAAGGTTGTCATTGGTTTGGCGATTCTAGAAAAGTCTTGCACACAGCGTCTATAATAACCCGCTAAACCAAGAAAACTTCGAATATCGGTGACACTCTTAGGTGTAGGCCACTCACTAACAGCTTTTATCTTTGCAGGATCCACTGCAACTCCTTCTTTGGATACAAAATGTCCTAAGAACGCAACTCTCTCCAGCCAGAATTCACACTTCGAGAATTTGGCATACAACTGATTGTCTCTTAGGGTACTCAACACTAACCTTAAGTGTTCCGCTTGATCCTCCTCATTCTTAGAGTAGACCAGAATATCATCTATGAAAACCACTACAAACTTGTCCAAGAATGCATGGAATACTCGGTTCATTAAGTCCATAAAGATTGCAGGTGCATTGGTTAACCCAAATGGCATAACTGTGAACTCATAATGACCGTATCTAGTCCTAAATGCAGTCTTTGGTATATCGTGCTCTGCGATCCTCAACTGATGATAACCTGACCTCAAGTCAATCTTCGAAAACATTCCTGCTCCTTTCAGTTGGTCAAATAGATCATCTATCCTAGGCAAAGGATACTTATTCTTGATTGTGACCTTATTGAGCTCCCTGTAGTCTATACAGAGTCTCATACTACCGTCCTTCTTCTTCATAAACAAGACTGGCGCTCCCCAAGGCGATGCACTTGGTCTAATATAACCTTTCTCTAGCAATTCCTCAAGCTGGCCTTTTAGCTCGCTCATTTCTGCTGGAGCCATCAGGTATGGGGCTTTCGAGATGGGTGCAGTTACGGGTGCTAAATCTATGGTAAAATCGATTGGTCGATTGGGAGGCATTCCCGGGATCTCTTCTGGAAACACATCCAGGAATTCACTCACCACTGCAATATCCCCTGGTTGCTCTTTCATTACATGATCTAAGTCTCTTACATTACATAAGAAAACGGGGTTCCCTTTGTGTATTAACTTCACGATTTCCATTGTTGTGACGATTCCTACACTCCTAGGCTTCCCAAAACGGTGATTTGATACAACCTTACCTAGACTAGACTTCAAGTGAATCTTCTGCTTCTCACAGTAAATCTTAGCTTCGAACATGGCCAACCAGTCCATTACCAAAATCACATCTAAATATCCTAACTCAAACTCAATTAGGCTAGACAAGAATATAGTCTTGGCTATGGTTAAAGGTACATTCCTATGGATCTTGGTGCATTTCACGATCTCACCTGTTTGTATCACTATGGGTACTTCTATCTCTTCAGGTTCTTTCAATCTTAACTTCTCTAAGATACCCTTTGATATAAATGAATAAGTCGCACCAGAATCAAATAGTACTTTAACTAAAATAGAGTTAATAGAAAAAGTACCAGCTGTGACGTCAAACGAGTTTTCGGCTTCCTACCTAGTGATCACATTCAGCTTCCCTTGGGCAACTCCCTTGTTATAGCCACCTCCATTGACATTTCCATTGGTTTTCGGTTCCCATTTTGTTGATAGTTCCCTCCGGGCTTTCCATTACCCTGGCCACTGTTGCCATTGTTTGCACTCTGGTTACCTCTTTGGTTTCCACCATTATTCCCTCCATTCCGGTTTTGGTTATTTCGGTTGTTGTTCTGGCGGTTGCCTTGGTTGACTTGGTTAGGTTTCCCATTCTTGGCCCAACACTCAATTTCTCTATGGCCTAGCTTCTCACAAAACCTACAGACAACTTGGTTTCCATTACAGTCTCGACCTGGGTGATTAGTATGGCAACGTCTACACTCATATATAGACTCTCGTTCCATTCCCTGCAGACTGATTCTTATCTCCATTGTTACTATGGAAAGTGTTTCTGTTTCCACCCTGGTTTCCCTTGAACTGAAAATGGTTGTTCCCTTTGTTTTTCTTAAAATTCCCCTGATTCTGCTGGCCACCACCTTGGTTATGGTTACCAACATCCTTTCTCTTTTCACCAATCCCATTCTTTCTTTGATGCAGACCATACAAATGGGCAGCTTTTCCATATACGGTGTCAAGAGATGTAAAGGTCTCTCCAGCAAGCATTACCTGTAAGTCCATAGTCAATCCACTCTCAAATCTTTGGGCTCTAAGCTCCTCCGTTACCACCACTTCCGGTGCAAACCTAGACAACTCGATGAACTTCGAATAATACTCTGTCACAGACATACCATCCATTTTCAACTCGATGACTCTTGAGCTTTCTGCTTCTTCAGGTATGGTGGGTAAAACTTGTTCCTTAAGGCTACCTTGAATGATTCCCATCCAAATCCAGGTGTAGCTCACAAAGCATTCTCACATCTTTGCCACCATAGATCGGGTTAAGGTAATAAACAACACTATTGACCCTAAGGTTCTCTGGGCAATTGACAGCTACGATAAGCTTATCGAACTCCCTTATCCTGTTCTCAAGTACAGTTGGGTCTATCTCCCCTTGGTATAAAGGAGGCTTACTTTGGGCCACCTTCTTAAACATCTCACCAGCTGGATCAACTCCCTGGTTATTCCTATTCTGTGCTAAGTTCTGCACTACTTCAGCTAGTTGCCTGACCACGTCGGCAATTCCTTGGGTAGTCATTTCCCTTCTCCTGAATAAAACAAAAGACTAACTTTAACAACTGAGGTTGGACACTGCCTTACTATCACATTGCACTAGCTAGTCATTCAATTGGTGCATAAACACAAAAATTCGGACCTTAAGCAGGATAGGCGCCTGTTTATGGGCCGCTTTTCCCCTTATTCCGCATCACAAAGTTCATGTGGTAAAAGATTGGACCACCTTGCAAGTACAATTTTATTGAAGAAATGCATAAAATTCCTTTCGCGATAATCGCTCAAAGATAGCATAAACTTAGAATTAAGGATATAAGAAGGAATTCTAGATTTTATTACTTCAATGCCCAAAAAAATACATCCTTTGGATCGTACTTTATTCGGAAAGCCACAAAACTGAACTACTAAAACCATAAATAGTAGTGTACTACTTTATTGCTTCACTAAATCTCAGCACTAGCTTATTACAAAAGCTTAAGATGCTTCTCTACTATCCAACCACCTCTACAAACTGGTGAAGAGTGCTCATGGTCTTCAAAGTCATCAAAGTCTTCCTCAAGATCATACTCATACTCCATATCCTCATTGTTTTGCTGTAGCACACTGTTCACTTCCTCAATATTGATTTCAGGCTCAATTTCTGTGTCACTGGAGATCTCAATAGTGGGTTCAGGAATGATAGGATTAGCGTTCTCAATCTCAACAACATCATCATCACTATCCTCATCCGTCTGAGTCTCTGTATCATGATCTAATCCTGTAAGGTTGATGTTCTCTACAGTCTTACCATCATCAAAGCATTCCTCCGCAAGTTCTATAATTGTAGTCATAATCTCTAAATTGTGCCTCCATCTACCATCTGGAGTACCATACTTGTAGTAGTTAGGAATACCATTTTCCATATGCATATCCCGAAATAGGTTCTTAAGCTCTATGTATGGGTTCCTGGAAGGTAAGTAATGAATAACCATCTCTGCCATAACATCTTTCTTTCTTAATTCAGGTAGGTTCTTCACTGTAGCAAAGTAATTGCAGGCAAACTCAATCTTCTTGACATAAATGTGTGGGATCTCACAGTCTAGCTTCTCTAAGTTTCCTAGATTTGCGTACTTTGAAATCAACATCTTAACCCTGAAAGTTAACAACTACAAAGTCTCACTAAAGTGTTCCAAAAACAAAGTAAGTTCGTTGAGCCATACAATTTCAATGCACAAGTACATGCTTAATCATGAATCGTGATGCAATTAATCACATAAAGCAAGACAAAACATGATCAACTTTAACTAAAAGATCACAAGAATCAAGGCATAATCACATAAACACTTGACTAGAAAGGCATACTCAAACAACACATACTTAGACTAATTATACCCTTCTTATTCTACCCATTCCTCACTTAGAAAAGAAATAAAAAATTTCGAAATTAATTTAAATAAATAACTTCAAATATACGCAAAATTATAAAAATTAAAATCGAAAATTTAAAATAATTAATCGAATAATTTAATTAATTCGGTTATTTTCAAAAATAATTAAAAGGATTAAATAAATAAATAAATAATTAATTAATTCGGAATTTTCGAAAATATATATATATATATATATATATATATATATATATTTTGAAAAAAATCCGGAAATTCCGAAAGAGAGAAAATTCAGAATTTCGAAAATATAATTCGAATTCATTCGAATTTACTAAATTCGAACCATTTAAAATAAAGTCAATAAATTTCAAATACTTAAAATAATTAGTATTTGACCTTTCGAAATATTGAGTACTCAAAATAGCATTTTGACTTTAGGAAAATATTTTTCAAAAATCCTAAGTTCCGCGTTAGTCTCCGATTACCACTTTGCAGTATTGCTTACAACAAAGAAGGAATGAAACTATGCTCTAGTATACCACTTTGTAACACCCTAATAATTCCTTGTTTTTTTTATAAAACATTTTCCGACTTAAAACACAAGAATTACCAAGATATTACCGCCACCGTGATAACGGCTAAGGCTATTTACCAGAATTATGCAGCGGAATTAACTAACTTTCAAACATATTAAATAAGTAGTTAATGGTCATTAAAACAAGTTGGAACCGTTGAGGCCCAAACAAAAACAAACCGTTTGAAATCCATTAACTGAAATAGTAGTAGTATTAGTCATGACTATAAATAAAAATAGAGTTTTTAAAGTACGGAAGAACAAAACTCTCAACTCGAAATCCCATGATAACTTCTCCCGCAAGTTATCTCTACAAACCTGCTTTAATTAAATCTACTCCCCAACAACGCAAATGCAATTGATGGATCATCATAGGGTCATTACGGCAAAGGCCATGACCAGAAGACATGAAGCACAAAGTCAGCAAAAGCTGAGTACGAACAAGCTAGAATAACATTCTATCCTAACATGCTTCACTCGACAAAATAGATAATGCACATGCAAAAGCCATAAAATAAACAAGTAAACATGGAGACAAGACTCGACACGAGACACGACTCTTGACACACAGTTTAATAAAAAGTAGCTTCGAACAGGTAAAGTAAAGTATCCTCAAAAGGAAAGAAAGGGTGATGGGAGCCAACCATACACCAAAATAAGTCGGGCTACTACCGACAGTCGGGCCATACCGACAGGAATTCCAATGCACAACGGCATAAAAGAAGAATGAAACAACGTCTTGTATCATTCTAGGAGTACAAGTTTTCCGGCAAGACTCCCCCATTGTTCATACTCAAGGTATATACGTTCCAAGAGTTTTGAAGCTCTTTGGGTTACACTTTACGTTAATTAGTATATTATGTTCAAGACGACTCAAGACACAACATACAAAGAATTGAACTTTTGGTTGGAGTGTTCCGTAAGGAGAGGGGAAGAGGAAAGAGGGATTTCTGAATTTTTGGTTGTGAGGGTTTGACATGAGGTCTTATTAATAGGTTCCTCTCCTTTGTGGGCTAGGTTAGGGTAATTTTGAGTTATGATTGCTTTCGGGCTTAGTTCATTAATTCCTTGCAAGCTTTGTTGGGTTTAATTAAAACAAAATGACCGGGATTTAAGTTTGTTAAATTCGTTTTTGAAATACGACCCAACAATTCACGATTAAATAAATTCCTTGAATTTATTTAATAAAATCCGGTTTTCGAAATAATTAATATTTAAATCAATTAAAGTAAAATCGCATTTAATTCTCATTAAATGAAATTAATTTATAAAAATACACGAAATGTTTTATAAATATAATAAAATATATTTATAATTATTAAAAAAATATGAGGTATTACATCACCCGTCTCACCTACAGAGGGAAACCACAGCGAAGGGGGATTTGTAGTCGTCATATCTGGGGAACCAGCTGCTGGAGGACCCACCATGAGACTATGCTCGCCGCCTAGGGCAGGTAATGCTGTCAGGGAAGTCACCTGTGGACCCATTCCCACGGATCGAGATATGTGAGTCAGATGGTGGACGAGTAGCCACTCCACATGATGATCCTCTTGTGGTCGAGTTCAAAATCTCCAATATGAGGGTTAAGCGCATCCTGATAGACACTGGAAGCTCGTCTGACATAATGAGCATGGAATGCCTCGGCCGCCTAGCACACGACCCCAAAACCATAGAGAGCATACAATATCCCATCATTGGTTTTGGAGGAAGCATTATACACCCCGTAGGCGTCATCACCTTGCCAGTTCGGATTGGGAATAGAAAAGATGGACGGAAGATGAAAGTGAACTTCTTAATTGTCAAGGACTTGACAGCATACAATGTCATCTTGGGATGACCCATCCTGAACAAGATTAAAGCAGTAGTCATCACCCATCTTATGCTCTTGAAGTTTGTATGTGATGATGGGGCGATAGGAACTATACATGGAGACCAACAGCAAGCAAGAGACTGTTACCTCACAACCCTCAACCCGTCAACATGGAAGAAAGATTTGGCCGAAGCCAGAAGCAAGAGAAAGAATGAGGAAGAACTACTTGCCACCAATGAGAATAAACCAGCGAAGAAAGAACCAGTCAAGATAGAAAAAAGTGGCTAAAAATAGAATATCATTAGGATTACTTATGTAACTTGAGCCTACTAAACGGCCTAACAATCGTGCTAGAGCCCACAAAACGACCTGTAAATGCCTGCCTACAAAGCGGCGAATTTAGTTTTGCTACTTAGTAAGATAATAAAGACAATATTTCCTTATCTGATGAACACATGGCTCAATAAAGCCACTCGAGACGCTAAGGGGTGGAGAACCCCCACATTAAACGAGCCCTAAGCGGCGGTGTCACTAGTAACTAAATAAATGACGGCCTGAAAAGTGGCCTGTACTAACAAAGACGTAAAAAGCGCAAAGTAAGACTCAACAAGAGCAGAAACTCAATAAGACATCTTCCCCTTGGAAGGCGTCTCAAAAAGACTAATCGGTTGACGGCCTGAGAAGTGGCCTAGAATAGCGCCCTATATTAGGCTAATCACCTAAAACACTAGGGTAACCGTCCACCAATGGACCAAAAAGAGAGTTCCTAAGAAATCAGTAATAAACTGAAATGGAATAAAAAATCAAGTGCACAGGAGGCACAAAATATCCATACATGCGCACAAGGCGCAACAAACCCAAAATAAATAAATGCAAAAAGGCATCAAAGTTATTACAAGCGCCATCCAAACCAATTAAATAAAGACCATCTATAGATGAGGGGCGGTGGAGCTCCCGTCTTAAACATCCTGGCCTTCAGGGGAATTCACTTCCTCCTCCTTCACGTCCTCATCTTCCCCATCGCTAAAAAACTCAGGGGGATCAAGGCCAAGACGACTAGCTGTCGAGACGGCCATCTGGTAGGAGATACGACGCTTAAACCAGGAGAAGTCTTTCCCATCCATAGACTGATCCCATGCCCGCCGAGCATTCTCCAAAATGAATTCTTCGCCAAGCTTGAAAGAGCTAGCTGCTTCCCTACGCACGACCTCAATCTCATCCTGGGTAGCCTTGAGCTTCTTCTCCAAGGCGTCCACTTTGGAGGAAAAATTGGTCACTCGCTCCGAGACCGAGGAATACTCCTTTCTCAGCACGGCTAACCTCTCCTCATGCTCCAGCAACTTCTTTTCATAGTTCTGGGCGTCCTCCTCAGCCTTCTTCAGAGCGTCTGTCTCGGACTTAATCTTCTTGTCCGCAAGCACGTTGATCAACCTGGCTTTCTTCTCAGCATACGTCACATGATTCTCAATCTGGTCCGTATGCTTTAGCATCTCTTTATGCATATCAAAGCGGTAGTGCCTACCCTCGGCACAATGGATGAAGAGTTGTCGTGACCAAAATAGACTTAGTAAAAAAAAATAACAATAATAAAAAATATAATAAATAAAGTATATCTTACATCAAGTACGAGGGACTGCATAGCCCTAAAGTACCCCAGATCAATCCCGGGAAGCGAGCTCACATATTCCTCAGTAATTGCAGCATAGACGTCCGAAAGGATCTTATCCTTTTCCTCTGAACTGAAACCGCCTGATGGGGGGATGTTCGCCACTTCAGCACGCCGCATCCGTTTGAACATATCAACTAATTGAATATCAAAATGTCAAATATCATACCAAAGTACCAAGTTGTCATGACAACCTAAAGTACAAAGACACTAACCACTCGATGGAGCTGGTGGAGGCATGGGAGCGTGTCCAGCAGAAGGACCTTCGGCTTCCTTACCCTTTCCCTCTCTTGACGAAGTAGTAGCACCAGAAGCATCAACCTGGTCGGCAACTACCTCGTCAACGGCCGCTTTGGCCGCAGAATCTCCTTCGGCGCCCACATGGGGAGAGGCTTCTTTGTGCTCAGGTAGAAGGGTGGACGCCTGAGAAGGGAGAAATCCTTCCCCAGCCAGAGGGGCAGACAGTTTCACTAGCGACGGCTTTGTTGCAGCATCGATGGTGCCTAGCTTCTTGAAAAAGGGTCGCTTAGGCTTAGGAGCCACCGTCGAAGATGTAGGACGTTTCTTCGTAGCTGACAAAGTGGGCTCCTGAAAATGCAACAAGTAAGCAACCAAGCCTAGACCTTAGAGGAATGCATAAGTGTAGGGGAATTCAGTTAAACATAATAACATGTGCGGAAACAATCCCTAAAGCTAGGAAGCATGTATAAAGCACAGATTAAGCAGACTTACGTTTGAAGCGTGTTTTCCACAAATTGTCAACGAACACGAACTTAGAACTCCACTTGTCGTTCCTCTACTTGGTTCACCGACACGATCAGATCCGTCTTGATTATTGTAGCTTAGACAATCGATCAAGAGTTTGTGCTTTTGGGAAGAACTCACTTTGGAGGCACAGAGATAATTAGGGTTCTCTGTGTCTAGGGTTTGAGTAATGAATTGTGTGTGTTGGAAATAATACAATTTTCCTATTGTATTAATGATGTAACCGGCCAAGACTAAAGAGCCTTGACCGGCCACATACGAGCACACGGACCACACAGCCCGCCGCCCAGCAACACGCACTACAGGCCGAAGCCCACAATGCGCGCCGAGCAGCTGGGCCATGGGCCTGCTCGCTCGTCGCTGCGTTGTTGCTGTTGCGTGCTGTTGCGTGCTCGCGCCCAATGGGATGGCCTTGCTCTCCTTTGCTCGCGAGCTTGCTGGCTCGTTGGGCCTTGCACGCTTACGTGCTTGGCTCGACGGGCCGGCAACTCCGATGTCCTTCGTATTCGCGATTTAATATATTTCCGATATATTATTTATCGTTTCGTATACGACGAATCACCGTCGTACGATACGATTTATTCGTGTCGCCCGGCTTACGAATATTCACGATACGATATACGATTCCGATGCAAGGTCGTATCATATAATACGTTTTCCAACTAATTCCCGAAAAGGTATTAAATGAATTTCCGATTCATTTAATCCGGTGATCTGTTACGTGTCATTGGTGTGACCTTGTTGGTTCAGTCAAGAGTAAGCTGTGAGTTCAATATCCATGAGAACTCACTGATCGGAAGCATTGCTCCAGCTAGCTGTTCCGATCACTTTATCTCACTGAATTAATTGTTCGCAATTAATCTGAACCTTGGTATTAGACTTAATGCACCTTGGGTGAAGGACATATTTCCTTCAATCTCCCACTTGTCATTCAGACAAGTGTGCATTCACATTCCTTTGTCACTTAGTGTTACTTAATGAACATAAGGTAAGATCCAAGCCATCCTTATTAGGTCCAGAAGTGTTTATCGGATTACATAGCTGAATTGTTAAACTTATGCAGAAGGTTAAACCTAACCATTCTGAGCACGGCCAGGCATTTTACAGTATCTAACTCTCCGAGAGGCCTTATTACACAACAACACCATATCCTATCAAAGATAGGAGGAAAATCCATTCTTGCAATCTATGAACACTCACTTTGATTCATAGTACGCCCAATAACTGCTTTTATAGCCTCCTTTTACGGTGCGACGTTTAGCTAGTATCAAAGCAAACTAATTCTCAAACGAGTAGACATAATTTCTCATGTTCTGAGGAACGGTTTCTAATCACCATTAATGAGAACTACCTATGACATGACTTTAATCTCTTTAAGTGTTCTCATGGTCAATCCGATACAAGATCCAATAAGTATCTATGCAAAAGATTCTGACATCCAGTCACTCTAGTTCAAGAAACAGAACTAAGTAATCTACTTGCAATCTAATCTTCATTAGTCATTGGTCGTCCACCTTTCAATGACCTGGATTAGGGATCCTTTGTGACTTCAATATTCAAGTTCACTTATGGGTGTTTCTTTGTCGAAGAATCCATCTTGACATTCCATTTGAATGATTTGAATCACATGGACTTATCATTTAATTCTAAACCACAATTAAATGAATATGAAATAATAAATTTCATAAATATGAAATGGTTAAACCAATTGTTTTAAACATAGATCTAACAGATGTTCTAAAACAATACTTAGAAAATCAAAGCCATTCTCCAACATGCTTGATTCCCATGGTTCATGTGCGTTGTGTTTCACTTGTGGCAACGGTTTAGTCAATGGATCCGTGACGTTGTCGTCAGTTCCAACCTTGCAAATCTCGATTTCTTTTCTTTCAACGATCTCTCGAAATATATGAAATCGCCGCAGTACGTGCTTGGACTTCTGGTGGCTCTTAGGCTCCTTTGCCTGGGCAATGGCTCCGCTATTGTCGCAATACAAAGCCACTGGTCCTTTAATGGAGGGGACAACACGAAGTTCTTTGATGAACTTTCGTATCCAAACAGCTTCTTTTGCTGCTTCTGAGGCAGCAATGTACTCGTCTTCATTTGTAGAATCCGCAATAGTGTTTTTCTTAGCACTTTTCCAGCTTACTGCTCCGCCGTTGAGGCAGAACACAAACCCAGACTGTGATCTGAAATCATCTTTGTCGGTTTGAAAGCTTGCGTCTATATAGCCCTTAACAATCAAGTCATTTGTACCACCATAAACCAGAAACTGATCCTTAGCCTTTTTCGGGTACTTTAGGATGTTCTTGGCAGCAGTCCAATGCGCCTCACCTGGTTCTGACTGGTACCTGCTCGTTGCACTAAGTGCGAACGAAACATCCGGCCTTGTACAAATCATAGCATACATGATGGATCCAATAGCCGAAGCATATGGAATTCCACTCATCTTTCTACGCTCATCAGATGTTTTGGGACACTGATTCTTGCTTAGATATATGCCATGTGACATGGGTAAATGGCCTCTCTTGGCTTCCATCATATTGAACCTAGCTAGCACTTTTTCAATGTAAGTGCTTTGCCTTAGTCCAATCATCCTCTTAGATCTATTCCTATAGATCTTGATGCCCAATATGTACTGTGCCTCTCCTAAGTCCTTCATTGAGAAACACTTCCCGAGCCAAGTCTTTAAAGACTCCAACATAGGAATGTCGTTTCCAATAAGCAGTATGTCGTCGACATACAAGACTAGGAATGCAATTTTACTCCCACTAACCTTCTTGTATACACAAGATTCGTCCTGATTCTTGATGAAGCCAAACTTATTGACTGCTTCATCAAATCGTTTATTCCAACTCCTTGATGCCTGCTTTAGTCCGTAGATGGACTTCTTAAGCTTGCATACCTTTCTTTGGTTCTTTTGATCGACAAAACCCTCCAGCTGTGTCATGAACACAGTCTCTTCAAGAACACCGTTCAAGAAGGAAGTTTTGACATCCATTTTCCATATTTCATAGTCATGAAAAGCGGCAATCGCAAGGATTATCTGAATAGACTTAAGCATTGCGACTGGAGAAAAGGTTTCATCGTAGTCAACGCCGTGAACTTACCTGTAACCTTTTGCTACCAATCTAGCCTTGTATATGTATACAATTCCATCTTTGTCTTTCTTAAATTTGAAGACCCATTTGCATCCGATAGGTGTGAACCCATCAGGCAAATCAACCAAATCCCAGACTTGATTTTAGACATGGAGTCTATTTCAGATTGCATGGCCTCTAACCATTTTGTGGAGCTTGGGCTCGTCATAGCTTTCTTGTAATTCATAGGTTCATCACTATCCAATATGAGAACGTCTAAGTTTTCAGTCAAGAGGATGCCTGTCCATCTGTTCGGCTGAAAAATAGTTCTATTTGACCTACGAGGGGCAACAACGTTTTGAGGAACTACTCCCACTGGCTCTTCTAAAGACCTTGGAGGTTCATCAATCTGAACTGCTCCTAAAGAGTTCTGAGTTCTTTGTTCGTCTCGAATCTCTTCGAGGTCTATTATTCTCCCACTTGTCAATTTGGAAATATGATTTCTTTCCAAAAAGACACCATCACGAGCAACGAAAACCTTGTTGTCTGACTTGTTGTAGAAATAATACCCCATAGTTTCTTTTGGATACCCAACGAAGAAACATTTGTCAGATTTAGGTTGTAGCTTGTCCTAAATTAATCGCTTGACATATGCTTCGCAACCCCAAATCTTCAGGAAAGACAACTCTGGAAGTTTCCCAGTCCATAATTCGTATGGAGTCTTTTCAACAGCTTTTGACGGAGCACGATTCAGTGTGAGTGTTGCAGTATGCAACGCATGTCCCCAGAATAATAAAGGAAGTTCGGCCTGACCCATCATTGACCTGACCATATCGAGTAAGGTCCTGTTTCTCCGTTCCGACACTTCATTCCATTGAGGTGTCCCCGGAGCAGTCAATTCAGAAAGAATACCGCATTCTTTTAGATGGACATCAAACTCGTGGCTAAGATATTCACCTCCTCGATCCGATCTTAAAGCTTTGATTTTCTTGCCATGTTGATTCTCTACTTCATTTTGAAATTCTCGGAATTTCTCAAACGATTCAGACCTGTGCTTCATTAAGTAAATATAGCCATATCTACCGAAGTCGTCCGTAAACGTTATGAAATAGCTGAACTCACCTCTAGCTTTTGTACTCATAGGCCCACATACGTCCGTATGTATTAGCCCTAGTAGTTCGCCCACCTTTGAGAAAGGTTGCTTTGTCATTTTGCCAAGTAAACAAGATTCGCATTGATCAATCTTCTCTAAGTCGGATGATTCTAGAATTCCTTTCCGTTGAAGTAATTCCATGCGCTTTTTGTTTATATGGCCTAATCGACAATGCCACAGAAATGTGAGATCCGAATCACCAGTTTTTGCCTTTTTGGTATCTATGTTATAAATGTGTTTGCTCGTATCTAGCACATAAAGACCGTTTTCTTGTTGTGCTGAACCATAAAACATTCCATTCAAAGAAAAAGAACAACTATTGTCTTTAATTTGAAAACTAAAACCTTTAGAATCCTAACTTGAAACGGAAATGATGTTTCTGGTGATACTAGGAACATAGTAATAGTTTTCTAGTTCCAAAACAAACCCACTAGGCAAAGAAATAAAATAAGATCCTACGGCTAATGCAGCAATCCGTGCTCCATTTCCCACTCGTAGATCCATCTCGCCTTTATCAAGGTTTCTACTTCTCCTTAGTCCCTGCGAATTGGAACATAAGTGTGAGCCACAACCAGTATCTAATACCCAAGAAGTAGAATTAGCAAGATTACAATGTATAACATATATACCTGAAGTAGAAGCAACGTTCCCGTTCTTCTCATCTTCCTTCTTCTTCAAGAAATCCCTCTTCCAATGCCCCTTCTTCTTGCAGTAGAAGAATTCAGAGTCCGTAGAAGAACGAGTCACCCTTTTCTGTTTACCAGAACTGGTGCCGTTGGACTTGGATGAGGGAGTAGCCTTGCCCTTACCCTTCTTGCCCTTATTCTTGCCTGATTTCTTGAAGTTCTTGCCCTTACGCACCATAAGCATATCGTGATTGTTCTCTTGCTTGAGCGTCTTTTCAGCGGTTTTCTGCATACCGTGAAGCTCAGTAAGAGATTTCTCCATGCTTTTCATGTTGTAATTCAACTTGAACTGATCATAGCCATTATGAAGTGAATGGAGAATGATGTCAATAGCCATTTCATTTGAGACGTCAGAATCTAGAGCTCTCATGTTCTCAAAGAGTCCAATCATTTTAAGAACATGTGGGCTCACTGGTTCTCCTTTCTTGAGCTTAGTCTCAAGGATCAACCTCTGAGTCTCGAATCTTTCGATTTTGGCTTGGTCCTGAAACATGTTCTTCAACTCCGAAATGATTTGGTAAGCATCCGAGTTAATGAACGTTTTCTGAAGTTCAGGACTCATGGATGCAAGCATCACACATTTGACATCCCTGTTGGCCTGAATCCAACGATTAAGGGCAGCTTGAGTTACCTCCGGCCCAGCCTCTTCCGGTAACTCTTCCTCAAGGACATATTCCTTTTCCTCATGCATAAGAACTATCTGTAAGTTCCCCGAGGAAATTGTTGCCATTCAACTTCTCTTTGTCGAGAATTGAACGTAGATTGAAAGTGTTATTGTTTGCGGTCATTTGATTACTACAATCGAAAAGAAATTGCAATAAATAACCATTCATAAACTTCAATAACTTTGAAATAAAAGCAAAAACATGCAATCATTAAAGCTATTAAAACATTTCATTCATGCAAAAACAAAAACATGGTCCAAAATGAATGAAACGATTCCAAGACCCCAAAATTCCTAAATCCTTAAGCAGCTTTAGCATGTCTTAAGTAGTTTAAGATTTTAGGTAAGCAAAACCTATTGCTAGTAATCTCCAAATTACTCTTGGTTAATAAATTAATGCCATAATTTATCCCATTGCCACAACATAATGCCATTGTAGTTTGAGTTGTAACCACAATCAACGTGCTCCTTTAGGACGCCTTACCACCTAAGTCAACTAAAATTACACCTCGCTTTAGCGTAACCCTACTACCTTAGATCCTTAGATTTTTGTAAGTGCTTGATTTGGAAGGCAATTTTTAAACTCAATATTACTTGGTCCTAGTTGTTTCTATGTTGGTTCGATTATTAAGTGAACTTAATGTAATCGAGTCATATGAAACAACCTATTCATGCTAAGCATACATACATTCATACATTCACGCACAATATATATATACCAAAGTGCATAAATAAATGGTGATCTAGTATGGCCCAAAACATCTTGTCGTGAAGCATCCAATCTTCATCACCTCCTTGTTAGCTTGGCATCGTCTTGAATCTTCGTTCAAATGCTAACTTAAAGTTCTAAACTTAGAAATACTTGAAAATAATAAAATTACATCAAAATTCCATGGTACGCAGACCATATTTAAAACTTTACATTCAAAGATAGAACGGTACACAGACCGTATTTAACTATCCTAAATTGGCCATACTAGTCACTTTGGAGTACCTGCATTACATAAAATATATATTCTATGCATTCACCCATTCGTGTGCTAAAACAAATGGCCCATGTAAATATGCAAGTATTTACGTGAATTAATTAAAATTCACGTTCACATAAACGCGTCCTAAAAGATTAATCAATTTCCAAATTATTAATCCTTAGACTTTATTCTAATTAAAATTGAATTTAATTAAAATAATGCGACCTACGAAAATAAATAAAAATAATTATTTCATTTTAATTTCATTTAGTGGCTCCCACTCAAACCAATAATTATTCCGGATAATTAATTATGAAATATTAAATTAAAACTCGCGGCCTGGCCCAAGCAAATAAAATATTAAATTAAATATCCCGTTAGCCCAAATTAATGCAAATATGCGAAGCCCAACGAAATAAACAATTTTTAGCGAAAACGTTCAATTACGTAGCTAGGCTTGCGCCCAGCCCAATGCCCTTGCGTGTGGCCTACGAGGCGACGAGCAAGCTCGCACAACCAGCAGCCTTTGCGCGCGCGCGTGCCCGCTGCCATCGTTGCCCCTGCGCTCCGTCGTTGTGCATCGCTACGCTGGACGTCGCAGGGCCTTGTGCCTTGCTTCGTCGCAGCCCCTTTGCAAGCATACGCCTGCCCCTTTCCTCGCCCAGCGCGCACGAGGCACGCAGCACCCTTGCTGCTGCCCGTGTTGCTGCGACTCGGCCATTGCATAGCAGCCCGTATGGCTCGTCGAGCCATACGTCCACCACACATCGTGTTCGTGCCTTTGGTTCGTGATACGGACCAACTTAATTAAAAATAAATTTAATTTCACGAACTTGCATTAATATTATTTTTCAAAAAGTTACGATTTTTATTTTCGAAAAACAACGATTTTTAACGATTTAATAAACTTTAACGACAATCCAATTTCGTAAAATTATTAAATTAAGGCTAACATTATTCAAACTTTTAAGAAAGAACGAATCAACATTAAAAATTTGAACTTTTAGTTAATAAAATCCGAAGCTTTAAATCGTTCATAAACATTTAAATTTCAGTTTTTTAATAATTTGGTTTAAGTGCGATTAAAATTAACGAAACCATTCAAAATTTAATCCAATAATTTTTAAAATTATCCACTGACCCTTGAAATTATATCCCCTTTCCCAATTAACCGAATTATTGAACCAAAATTAATTAAAATTCAATTAGAGTTTAAATTTTACGAATTGGGGAAAGGCAAAATTAGGGTTTATACTTATCGGAAACATCTGAAATTTTTACCATAGATCAAGAATATACCCAGTAGCATTGTGTCATAATTTCAAGAAATTATGAGTATTTTAGGTCGACCTTTTAATTGAATTACTGTCCGACACTTTTAATTTTTAATGAAAAATTAAGAAAAACGCCCAAAACACGACACTTCGAGGCCTGTTTTTGCAATTCCGTTCACATGAGTTGATCTTAGAAAATCCTTTTCAATCAGATTAGGGTTTTAAAACTCGAAAAAATGAATATTTTTTATTTCGACCTGATTATTCATAACAATTCATCCAATAATTCATAAAAATTCCGAAAATTCAACAAAAAATTCAAATTTTCGACAGATGCAAAAACAATTAAATCATGCTAACACATGCTTTGAATACATAAGGCTCAAGATACCACTGTAGGAAAATACAATTAAACATAATAACAGGTGCGAAAACAATCCCCAAAGCCAGGAAGCATGTATAAAGCACAGATTAAGCAGACTTACGTTTGAAGCGTGTTTTCCACAAATTGTCAACGAACATGAACTTAGAACTCCACTTGTCGTTCCTCTACTTGGTTCACCAACACGATCAGATCCGTCTTTATTATCGTAGCTTAGACAATCGATCAAGAGTTTGTGCTTTTGGGAAGAGCTCACTTTGGAGGCACAGAGAGAATTAGGGTTCTCTGTGTCTAGGGTTTGAGTAATGAATTGTGTGTGTTGGAAACAATACAATTTGCCTATTGTATTAATGATGTAACCGGCCAAGACTAAAGAGCCTTGACCGACCACATACGAGCACACGGACCACACAAACCCGCCGCCCAGCAACACGCACTGCAGGCCGAAGCCCACAGCGCGCGTGCGCCGAGCAGCTGGGCCATGGGCCTGCTCGCTCGTCGCTGCGTTGCTGCTGTTGCGTGCTCGCGCCCAATGGGCTGGCCTTGCTCGCCTTTGCTCGCGAGCTTGTTGGCTCGTTGGGCCTTGTACGATTACGTGCTTGGCTCGACGGCCCGGCAACTCCGATGTCCTTCGTATTCGCGATTTAATATATTTCCGATATATTATTTATAGTTTCGTATACGACGAATCACCGTCGTACGATACAATTTATTCGTGTCGCCCAGCTTACGAATATACGCGATACGATATACGATTCCGATGCAAGGTCGTATCGTATAATACGTTTTCCAACTAATTCCCGAAAAGCTATTAAATGAATTTCCGATTCATTTAATCCGGTGATCTGTTACGTGTCATTGGTGTTTGTAGGTTCAGTCAAGAGTAAGCTGTGAGTTCAATATGAAGGAAATAATGCCCTTGGTCCAAGTATGCATTCAATGTTAAGTCTAATAAATGCGGTTCAGTATTAATTATCAAGTTAATAATTCAGGGAGATCAAGTGAGCTGAATGCCTAGCTAGAGGCCGCTTTAGTTCAAGTGGAATTAATGATATTAATCCACAGCTTACTCTTGACTGAACCCGTAGGGTCACACAAATAGTACGTAAACGGATCAAGTATTTAATGGCATTAAATACTCCATCTATGGATATTCGGAATCAACGGATCTTGGTTTCAGTGGGAGCTGAGATCGTCACAAGCAAGTGAATACTCCGGAAACGATGATATTGCCGGAAACGGAAATATGGATCGTATCGGAAATATAAATATTATCCAAGTCGTAGATGTTGCCGGAAACGGAAACATGGTACGTATCGGAAAATATTATCGGAAATGGAAATATTGCCGGAATCGGAAATATTGCCGGAAACGGAAATATTGTCAGAATCGGAAATATTATCGGAATCGGAAAATAATTCCGGAAACAGAAATATTAAATATTTGTTCGAAACGGAAATTGATTCCGAAATCGGAAATATTAAATATTGTTCGTATCGGAAATGAATTCCGGAATCGGGAATTTAATCGGAAGCGTATCATACGAATAAGCATCGGACGAGGCCTGCCGGACGAAGGCCCAACACGAAGCCGGACCATCGCCCAGCAAGCCAAACGCACGCCACACGCCCAGCCAAGGCAGCACCCAGGCCCACCGCAAGGCAGGCCCAGCGCGCGCTAAGGCCACGGCTGTGTGGGCCTCGTAGCGTGGGCTGCTGCTCGCACGCACGCGCATGAGCGGCCCTCGTGGCTGCCGTGTGTGTGTGTGTTTGTGTTCATGCACGATTCCTAAAGCTATTAGGGTTTGGTATATGATTAAATTCCTATTCCTAAAAGGATAAATTAATTAATTAGAGTTCTTATAGGATTCTAAGTTTAATTAATTCGTATCCTACTAGGATTCCAATTCCCTTTCCATACCTCTATAAATAAAGAGCCTAGGGTCATAATTTATAGACACGGGATCGAAGTATTCTAAAGGCAAGTTTTTGAAAGAAAAATCAGGCATACACTTGCAAACACAATAGCCGAAATTCCTAGTAACCTTAAGGGCGATTCTAGTTGGTCTAACTTGAGGCGGATCCGGACGTACTGTAGACTATCTACGGAGGGACGACATTTGGAGTCCTAAAGACTTGTTCTTGTTCGGTTCGGGCGCAGCTAAGGAGGGCACGCTACAAAGTGTATGCTCCTAAATTATGCTAAATGATTATGTGTAAATAATATGTTTCCTGGCATTAAGGTTTTTCCGCATGATTTATGTTTTGTCATATGTATCATAACCGAGCAGTGGTATCACGAGCCTCTTATTATTTTCATAATCTAAATTGCATGAACATGGTTAAATTATACAAATTTGCAAGGAATTAAAAGGGGTGATTAATTTTCGTAATTGTTAATTAATTGTAAATTGCGTTTATTTAATTATATGTACGCAGTTTTTCGGCAGAATGTTCGTTACTCAACCAAATCGAGTGATTTTTGTGTCAATTCCGCATGTAAAAGGCATTCTAAAAATTTGACAAAAACATTATTTTTCGCCAAACCCAGAATTCCCAAATTCGAAGCCTAACTATGACTTTTCGGAGGTTTTAGTTTTTCGAACGCAAAAATTTGTAAATTTAAGATGTTAAATTAAATATTTGCGATTCTTGTTGATAAATCTTGAATTTTTGATTGACCTACTGTATATGTTTAACAAGTTTGAATGCCTAGTCTTGTTAATTATGCAATGTAATTTGTAATTATGATTAATTTGTTGAAATTCGAATAATTTAGAATTGATTTGTTTTTCATAATTAATTAATAAATTAATTAGATACCTATGATTAAAAACCACCATAAAAATTGTTAATTTATGTTAAATTTTTAATTTTTATGACCTAGATTTGAATCCATGTTAATCGGAAATTAATTAATTAATAAATTTTCGATTTTTCGCCCTAAAATTATGAAATTAATATGATTTATTAATTTGTCATTAATTTTGGAAATAAAAGTTTTAAATTTTATGAAAACCACTCATAAAACTTGCACGCACAAAGCAATGGACGCTACGTGTTACCCTTAAGGGGTGTTGTATAGTGCGAGCATGCGACGACGACCAAGGGAGCTCGTCGCTCATGCGGTACGACGCAGCGAGCAAGGCAATGGTGCTCGAGCACAAGGCAGTGGCCCTGCCTTGTGTCGCGTGCTATGTGCGATGGGCGAATGGGCGAGGGCGAGGAGCAAGGCAGCGAGCAGTCGCGTGTGGGCAGCAAGCGTGCTGCGCCACAACGCGCACTGCGCCACAACGCGCACTGCCTCGCGCAGCGATCGAAGCCTCGCGTGCAGCGATCGATGGCTCGCGTGCGACGAGCGCTACGCCTGCCTCAAAGCCTCGCGCGCAGCGAGCGCTGGCTCGCGTGCGACGAGCGCTACGCCTGCACGAGCGCTGGCGCGCGCAGCGAGCAGTGGCTAGCGTGCTTTGAGTGATGCCTTGCGATGGTGTGCAGCAGCAGATGCGACGCTGCACAGAGGTTGCGCGCACGTGGCCAAGCGATGGCTGCGTGCGTGTGGCCTATGGCTGTGCGTTGCGTGGTGATTTGCGTACCTTGTATTACGATTAAATCGTTTTAAAATTTTAATTTGAAATTTTCAGTTCATGTAATTTTAATTAATTTAAAAATTAATAATTTAAATTGTTTTCTTGGATTTTAATTTTGAATATTATAATTGTAATAAATTTTATTTATTCTAATTATTTTACTAAAATTAAAATCTTGAATTAATTTAAATTCGACTGAAAATAAATCAAATAAATGGATTCAATGATAAATTATGAGCTTTAAATTTTAATTAAATTTGTATGTTTCCGGTTAGACTCGAAATACATTTTTATGTTTAAAATTAGTAAAGCATATGAATTTATTGGTTTAAGTGGGAGCCCTTTTTAGTCATAAACTCTTGATTAGGTCTACAAATCCTTTAAGGTTAAAACAACTTGATTAGAATTAATAAGGACTGAATAATTGGTAGATTATTGGTGCCCTTGATTAATTACTGCAAATGTTTATGTGATGCATACAATGTGTTTTAACTAACCAATTATGTGGGCCATTCATGATAATGAATGGGTGAATGGTATATATTGTATATGTACTGTTTTGCAGGTTATGAAGTGACTAGTATGGCCCAAATAGGATAGAAAATATGGTCTACGCACCATTAATTTGAATGTAATTGGTCTTAATTATGCATGAGATTGTGGCTTGATTATGTTGCATGATTAAGGATTTTAGTTCACTTAAAATCTAACCAACATAGTAAGAGCCTTAAGTTCCAAACTTAAAAAAATTGAGTTAAAAGGTGTCATGCCAAAATATACACTTGCTTGGATATCCTTTACATCAATCTAGTAATAGTTTTCGCTCAGCGAGGTGTTGCTTATTGGTCCTAAAGGGGCAAGGTACACAAATAATTGTGAGTACATGTTAGTTTTGGTGAAACTCAACGATATAAGTAAGGAGTCCTTTTATGTCGTGGCAAAATCGATAGGTTTACCTAATAAGTTCTTAGACGTACCTATCAACCAAGAGTAGTTTCTAGACTATTAGCAAAAGCGTTTGCTTACCTAAAAGATTTTAGAATTAAGTCTAAATACATAATGTGCTTAATTCTTCAATGGATTTTAGGATCTTGGAATCATTTTATTCACACCTGCCGGAACACATAACTTGAATAAAATGCTTAATGAACATTGAATTATGCATGTATGCTAGAATTTAAGTTTATTAAGAGAAACTGTGAATGGTTATTTATTTGTTTATTCTTTTCAATAATAGTTTTAATTATGGCAAACAACAATTCATTCAACATTCGGTCAATTCTCGAAAAGGAAAAGTTGAACGGGAAAAACTTCCTTGACTGGCAAAGGAACTTGCAAATAGTTCTTATGCAGGAAGAAAAGGAGTATGTCCTGGAAGAGGCGATGCCCGAAGCCGCAGGCGACGGGGTCACTCAGGCAGCCCTCAATCGTTGGATTGATGCCAACAAGGATGTGAAATGTCTAATGCTCGCCACAATGAGTGCAGGTCTGCAGAAAACGTTCATCAACTCAGATGCTTTCACGATCATCAGTGAGTTGAAGAACATGTTCCAAGATCTGGCTCGAGTCGAAAGATTCGAGACTCATAGGCAAATTCTTGTGACCAAGCTTATGAAAGGTGAGCCCGTAAGTCCACATGTTCTCAAAATGATTGGACTCATTGAGAATATGAGCCGGCTGGATCAGAAATTTTCTCAGGAAATGGCTATAGACACCATCCTCCATTCTCTTCAAAGCGGGTATGATCAGTTCAAACTGAACTACAGTATGAATAGTCTGGACAAAACGCTCACTGAGCTTCACGGTATGCTGAAGACCGCTGAAAAGACGCTCAAAAGTGATAAGCAAGATGTGCTTATGGTGCGTGGGGGCAAGTTCAAGAAATCTGGAAAGAAGAAGAATGCTAAGAAAGGTGGCAACAAGGCCAGCCAGACTAAGCAACCAGCTGGCGCCAAATCTGAAAAGAGGAAGGTCAGTCAACCCACTTCTGAATCCGAATGCTTCTACTGCAAGAAGAAGGGGCATTGGAAGAGAGATTGCTTGAAGCTAAAGGAAGATCAGAAGAACGGAATAGTCGTTCCATCTTCAGGTATTTTCGTTATAGACTGTATACTTGCTAATTCAACTTCTTGGGTATTAGATACAGGTTGTGGCTCACACTTATGTTCCAATCCACAGGGACTAAGAAGAAGTAGAAAGTTAAGTAAGGGTGAAGTCGACCTACGAGTGGGAAATGGAGCACGGATTGCTGCATTAGCTGTAGGAACTTTTTATTTGTCGTTGCCCTCTGGGCTAGTTTTGGAACTGGAAGAGTGTTTCCATGTTCCAAGTCTTACAAAAAACATCATTTCAGTTTCTTGCTTAGATGCTAAGGGATTTTCCTTTTTAATAAAAGACAATAGTTGTTCGTTTTATTTTAAAGAGATGTTTTATGGATCTGCTAGATTGGTCAATGGACTTTATTTACTAGATCACGACAAACAAGTTTATAACATAAATACCAAAAAGGCCAAAAAGGATGATTCAGATCTCACCTATCTGTGGCATTGTCGATTAGGCCGTATTAACTTGAAACTCTTAGAAAGACTTCAAAAGGAAGGAATTCTAGAACCATTTGACTTAGAGGATTATGGTAAATGCGAATCATGTTTACTTGGCAAAATGACAAAGCAACCTTTCTCTAAAGTTGGAGAAAAAGAAAATGAAAAATTGGGTTTAATCCATACAGATGTATGTGGACCAATGAGTACAAATTCTAGAGGTGGTTTCAGCTACTTCATCACTTTCACTGATGACTTCAGTAGATATGGTTATGTCTACCTAATGAAGCATAAGTCTGAATCCTTTGACAAATTCAAGGAATTTCAGAGTGAAGTAGAGAATCAATTAGGCAAGAAGATTAAAGCACTGCGGTCTGATAGAGGCGGTGAATATCTGAGCTATGAATTTGATAACCATCTGAAAGAATATGGAATTCTATCATAATTGACTCCTCCTGGAACACCACAATGGAATGGTGTGTCGGAACGAAGGAACAAAACCTTGCTAGACATGGTCAGGTCAATGACGGGTCAGGCCGAACTTCCATTAGAATTTTGGGGACATGCACTAAATATAGCTGCACTCACTATAAATAGAGCTCCGTCTAAAGCTGTCGAAAAGACTCCATATGAGTTATGGTTTGGAAAGCCTCCAAATGTGTCTTTTCTTAGGAATTGGGGATGTGAAGTATATGTCAAACGATTAATTTCAGACAAACTTCATCCAAAATCTGACAAATGTATCCTTGTGGGCTATCCAAAGGAAACAAAGGGGTATTACTTCTACAATACATCTGAGAACAAGGTGTTTGTTGCTCGAGATGGTATCTTTTTGGAAAAGGATCACATTTCCAAAATGACAAGTGGGAGAAAAGTAGACCTCGAAGAAATTCGAGTCGAACAACAAACTCTAGAGAATGCTCAAAATGACATTCAGGATGAAACTCAGAGATCTTTAGAAGAATCTAGTGAGAATCATGGTCAATCTAGAAATGTTACCCCGCGTAGATCGCAAAGATATAGATCTCAACCGGAAAGGTACTTAGGTATTTTGACGAACGAGAGCTATGACGTTCTATTATTTGAAAGTGATGAACCTGCGACTTACAAACAAGCTATGACGAGCCCTAGCTCCAAGCAATGGCAAGAAGCCATGCAATCTGAATTAGACTCCATGTCAGAAAACCAAGTATGGGATTTGGTCGATTTGCCAGATGGCTACCAAATGGGTTTTCAAACTGAAAAAGGACAAGGATGGGAAACTTGAAGTTTTCAAAGCTAGATTGGTTGCAAAAGGTTACAGGCAAGTCCACGGTGTGGATTACGATGAAACCTTTTCACCAGTTGCAATGCTAAAGTCTATTCGGATAATGTTAGCAATCGCTGCATATTACGATTACGAAATATGGCAGATGGATGTCAAAACCGCTTTCTTAAACGGCGTTTTAACAGAAACTGTGTTTATGACACAACCTGAAGGTTTTGAGGATCCAAAGAATGCTAAAAAGGTATGCAAGCTAAAGAAATCAATCTACGGATTGAAGCAGGCATCAAGGAGCTGGAATATACGTTTTGATGAAGCAGTCAAGGACTTTGGTTTCATCAAGAACGCAGACGAATCTTGTGTATACAAGAAGGTCAGTGGGAGCAAAATTTCTTTCCTAGTGTTATATGTCGACGACATATTACTTATCGGAAAGGACATTCCTATGTTGAACTCTGTCAAGATTTGGCTTGGGAAATGTTTTTCGATGAAGGATCTAGGAGAAGCACAGTACATATTGGGCATCAAGATTTACAGAGATAGATCTAAAAAGATGATTGGACTTAGTCAAAGCACTTATATCAATAAGGTGCTTGAAAGGTTCAAGATGGCAGACTCCAAGCGAGGCTACCTACCCATGTCTCATGGAATGACTCTAAGCAAGTGATACGAGTTTAAAAAATCGTTGTATAAACAAGGATAGTTGATTAACAAGCTAGACCTTTAACTCGTTGATCGTGAATGCAAGACAAGACCTATTGACTCACAATCAGTTCTTTGAATAGGAAACGCGTCCAAAACAAAGAAAAAGGCTGAATTATAAACTATAATTCGAAATGTAACAAACAAGTGTTTTAATCATCCAGTTGGTTGTTTATTCCAATCAAGAAGCTGACTATAAATAGCCAAAAACCAACAGCTACAAGATCTTTAAACGGCTAATTAAGAGCCATTTAAGAGCCTTTAAAACTGGCAGTTACAAGCTCTAAAGCCTCCTAATTCAGTCACTAAATTGGAGGTTACAAAGGCTTAAAACTCTCCTTACAAACAGCAATAATCAAAGCTAAGTAATGACTGAATTTAAATTGGGGATTTAAACAAATATCCCTTTATTAAACCGACTTTAACCAAAGCAATTAAAAATAATAAGTGCGTACAATCTGTTTAAACAAGCGGACCAATGTGATTAAACGGACCAGTTTGATTAACGTACCACCTTGATAATAAGGACCATATAACGAGCTCACTCAATCCAAGTCACCATGCACACAAAATGAGCCATTGAACCCAAATCAGTTTTGGTTCCAATTGCTAGCATAAGACTATCACTTTCATCCATAACCGTATCATCCCCTCCCCCTTTAAAAGGAATTGACCTCAATTCAGCAAGGCCATCATCATCAAGATAAGGTGAAAGATCACCTACATTGAAAGTAGCATGGACACCATAGTCTCCCGGGAGCTCAATCTTGTAAGCATTATCATTCACACGTGCAACCACCTTGTAAGGACCTTCAGCCCTAGGCATAAGCTTGTTCTTGCGTTTGCTTGGAAAACGCTCTTTCCTTAAATGAACCCAAACAAAATCACCTTCTTCAAACAACCTCGGTTTGCGATTCTTATTTGATTTCTGTTTATAAGAGGCATTAATAGCTTCAATTCGCTCATGAACTTGTTGGTGCAGTTTCATCATAGACTTTAACTTAGCATCGGCATCCTTGTGAACCAACTCATCTTTTGGTAATGGAATTAAATCCAAGGGCAAGTATGGATTAATCCCATATACTACCTCAAATGGAGAATGACCATTAGCATAAGTAGGAGACCGATTATAAGCAAATTCAGCGTGAGCAAGCTTGACATCCCAATCCTTTTGCGTTTTACTTACCAACCCTCTCAATAGCGTTCCCAAGGTTCGATTTGTCACCTCTGTTTGCCCATCAGTTTGAGGGTGATGTGAAGTGCTAAAAAACAACTTGGTTTCCACCTTTCTCCACAATGTATTCCAAAAGTAACTCAAGAACTTGGAATCTCGATCAGAAACAATAGTCTTTGGAATTCCATGCAAACGAACAATCTCCTTATAATACAAATCAGCCACATTACAAGCATCATCCGTTTTGTGACAAGCAACGAAGTGAGCCTTTTTTGAAAATCTATCCACCACGACCATAATAGCATCCTTACCTCTTTGAGTACGAGGCAAAGCCACTATAAAATCCATGGATACATCTTCCCAAGGGCGAACTGGAACCGGCAAAGGTGAGTATAAACCGGGTTTGAAAGAACTCTTGGCCATATGACAAGTCACACATTTATTCACAATGTTCGTTACATCACCTAACATTTTAGGCCAAAAGAAATGTTCTCTCAATATTTCCAAGGTCTTGGCTATGCCAAAGTGACCAGCCAATCCTCCACCATGAGCCTCACGCACTAGTAACTCACGAATTGAATGCTTAGGAATACAAAGGCGATTACCTTTGAAAAGAAACCCATCTTGCAACATGTACTCCCCATAAGCACCAACTGCACATTTCTCGAATGCAACTCCAAAATCACCATCATCATGATAATAATCTTTTAAAACAAACGAACATCAAGTGTAGCAACCAAAGTGTACCTTCGTGATAATGCATCAGCCACCACATTGCTTTTACCATCTTTGTATTTCGAAGAAAAAAGAAAGGAATGCAAGAACTCAACCCATTTAGCATGCCTTGGGCTCAATTTTTGTTGCCCATTAATATACTTCAAAGATTCATGATCAGAATGCAAAACAAAGTGGCTAGAACGCAAATAATGACTCCAATGATCCAAAGCTCTAACAATGGCATAGAACTCTTTATCATAAGTGCAATAATTCAAATGAGCACCCCCTAACTTTTCCGAAAAATAAGCTATGGGACGCTTACCTTGGATCAAAACAGCACCAATCCCCACTCCACTAGCATCACACTCGACCTCAAAAGGTTGAGAGAAATCTGGCAGCGCCAAAATAGGAGCAGCACACAAACGCTCTTTAATCACATCAAACGCCTTTTGAGCGTCCTCTCCCCATACAAAAGCACCTTTCTTCAAGCAACTAGTGATAGGACTAGTTATAGTACTAAAATAACGAATGAAACGTCTATAAAATGAAGCAAGACCATGAAATGAACGCACCTCACTTATAGTTTTAGGATTAGGCCACGATTTGATTGCCTCGATCTTGGACTGATCCACGGACACTCCATCTTTCGAAACCACATAGCCCAAGAATACAACATTGTTAACAAGGAATGAACACTTCTCTAGCTTCCCGTAGAGTCTTTGAGCTCTAAGTGTTTCAAAAACATCCCTCAAATGAATCAGATGCTCCTCTTCGTTCCTACTATACACCAAGATGTCATCAAGATATACCACAACGAATCTGCCCAAAAATGATTTAAGCACTTCGTTCATTAGCCTCATAAACGTACTAGGAGCATTAGTGAGACCAAATGGCATGACGGTCCACTCATACAAACCATGTTTTGTCTTGAAAGCCGTTTTCCACTCATCTCCTTCACGCATCCGAATCTGATGATAACCACTTCGCAAATCAATTTTTGAGAACAACTTCGAACCATGGAGCTCATCTAACATATCATCAAGTCTCGGAATTGGAAAACGATACTTGATTGTAATGTTATTCACAGCCCTACTATCAACACACATTCGCCATGTTCCATCTTTCTTAGGCACAAGCAACACCAGAACATCACATGGACTCAAGCTTTCTCTAACATAGCCTCGATTCACAAGTTCATCAATTTGCTTTTGTAATTCCTTTGTTTCCTCCGGATTGCAACGATAGGCAGCCTTATTAGGCAAAGAAGTTCCTGGAATAAGATCAATTTGATGTTGAATACCACGAATAGGGGCAAACCTGGTGGTAATTCATCCGGAAATACATCCTTGAACTCAAACAGCAATTCGGCAATGGGACTGCCTTCATTCCAATTTTGGCCTTTCATTGGACTCTCCTTAGCCACGAGCAAATACACCAACTCTCCATGATCAAGAGCTTGCTCAATTTCTCGTTCACTAGCCAACATGGTGAGATTCGGCTTTTTCTTTTGTTTCACACTCATGGATCGAACCGCTTGAGATGACATAGGCTTTAGCACAATTTTCTTGCCTTTGTCTCTCAATTCATACTCATTGCTTCTCCCTTTATGAATCACGTCCCTATCAAACTGCCAAGGACGACCCAACAAAATATGACAAGCATCCATAGGAATAACATCACAAAGAACTTCATCCACATACGAACCCATAGTCAAACCAACCCTTACTTGCTTCGACACTTTTACACTATTACCATCATCAAGCCAATGGAGTGCGTATGGCCTAGGATGGGCAGTAGTGATTAAGCCTAATTTTGACACCATTTCACTAGAAGTAGCATTGGTACAACTCCCCCCATCAACAATTACACTACACCACTTATCTTTCACTAGACATTTAGTATGAAACAACTAATCTCGTTGGTCTAGATCAGTAGGTGAAATTTGAGTTTGTAGCGATCTAAGAACCAGATTTGTGTCATAAATTGGAGCCTCATACCCTTCCTCTTCCTCCTCATCACCACTCTCATCAAACACAAATACGTCCCCCAACCTCTTTTCCTCTTCCAACAACTCCTCACGACATTCAACAGCTTCTCTCAAGGTCACTACTCGTTTATTTGGACACGCATTTTGATAATGCTTAAACCCTTGACACTTAAAACAACGCACCTTGGACAGACTTGTTTCTTTGGTTGGGTTAGATAGTTTAGGGGCAGCCGTAGAATTACTTGAACCTACGGTACTAGGTGATGTGTTTGGTTTCAAGCTAGGTTCAGATTTAGCCCAAGACTTGGCTTTACCATCCATACTAGACCCTCCCCCATATCTTGCCTTCCCTTGATTTTCCAATTTTAAACAAAGTCCACAAAGAGTGTCAAAATCAGAATATGGATAAAGGTCTACGGTATTGGCAATATTATAATTTAGACCCCTTAAAAATCTGGACAGTTTTTGTTCCTCAATTTCCTCAATTTCTCCCATTAAGGACAACTTTTCAAACTCATCAATATATTCAGCCACACTCATTTTTCCTTGCCTCAATTTGGCAATTTTACGATAAGTTGTTATTCTATGAGTTGTTGGCACATACCTTTTACGTAGCTTACGTTTCAAAGACTCCCAAGAGGTAATTTTCTCCTTCCCTTCACGTATTCTCTTGGATTTCAGTCCCTCGAACCACAATGAAGCCCCTCGTCCTAGCTTCAATATGGCATACTTGCAACGCTTCTCATCATCAATGTCCTTGAAATCGAACATTCTCTCTATTTTGCGCTCCCACTCCAAATAGGCTTCCGGATCTGTTCCACCAACAAATTCAGGAAGTTCGGTGACTTTGAATTCATCCATAGCCCGTAGATCACGCCTAGGAGGCCTACGATACCCCCCATCTCTAACGTTCTTCAAGGCTTCTTGGAGATGGTGTAGAAAGTCAGGATCATCAAAATCCATATTTCAGCTTGTAAGAATTACGAACAGCAGCTCTTTTTTTTTCTTTTTTCTTTTTTTTCTTTTTTTTTTTTTTTGGGCGGATCACACGAACCGCAGCTCTGATACCACTAATGATACGAGTTTAAAAACTCGTTGTATAAACAAGGATAGTTGATTAACAAGCTAGACCTTTAACTCGTTGATCGTGAATGCAAGACAAGACCTATTGACTCACAATCAGTTCTTTGAATAGGAAACGCGTCCAAAACAAAGAAAAAGGCTGAATTATAAACTATAATTCGAAATGTAACAAACAAGTGTTTTAATCATCCAGTTGGTTGTTTATTCCAATCAAGAAGCTGACTATAAATAGCAAAAAACCAACAGCTACAAGAGCTTTAAACGGCTAATTAAGAGCCATTTAAGAGCCTTTAAAACTGGCAGTTACAAGCTCTAAAGCCTCCTAATTCAGTCACTAAATTGGAGGTTACAAAGGCTTAAAACTCTCCTTACAAACAGCAATAATCAAAGCTAAGTAATGACTGAATTTAAACTGGGGATTTAAACAAATATCCCTTTATTAAACCGACTTTAACCAAAGCAATAAAAAATAATAAGTGCGTACAATCTGTTTAAACAAGCGGACCAATGTGATTAAACCGACCAGTTTGATTAACGTACCACCTTGATAATAAGGAACATATAACGAGCTCACTCAATCCAAGTCACCATGCACACAAAATGAGCCATTGAACCCAAATCAGTTTTGGTTCCAATTGCTAGCATAAGACTATCACTTTCATCCATAACCGTATCAGCAAGACTCAGTGCCCAAAAACACTTGATGAGCGTAGACGAAAGAATGGATTCCATATGCATCATTGATTGGTTCAATAATGTATGCTATGATGTTTACACGCCCGGATGTTGCGTACGCACTTAGTGCTACGAGCAGATACCAGTCAGACCCAGGAGAGGCACATTGGACTACCGCCAAGAACATTCTGAAGTACCTGAAAAGGCACAAAGATGACTTCCTGGTCTATGGTGGAGATGATGAATTAATTGTTAAAGTCTATACAGACGCAAGTTTCCAAACCGACAAAGATGATTTCAGATCACAGTCTGGGTTTGTCTTCTGCCTCAATGGAGGTGCAGTAAGCTGGGAAAGTGCTAAGCAAAGCACCATTGCGGATTCTACAACTGAAGCGGAGTACATTGCTGCACATGAAGCAGCAAAGGAAGCTATGTGGCTAAGGAAGTTCATAGGTGAACTTGGTGTAGTCCCCTCCATTAAAGGACCAATAGCCATGTATTGTGATAATAACGGAGCTATTGCACAGGAAAAGGAGCCTAGACACCACCAAATAGTCAAGCATGTACTTCGTAGATTTCACCTTCTACGAGAGTTCGTTGAAAGAAAAGAAGTCGAGATAAGCAAGATTGGAACTGATGACAACATATCAGATCCATTGACTAAACCTCTGCCGCAGGCGAAGCAGAACTCGCACACTGCAGCTATGGGAATCAAGCATATTGGAGAATGGCTTTGATGTCCTTATTTAATGTTTTAAAGTTTTAGAGTTTAAATCTTTGTAAAACATTATTGGTTAATCATTCACAATAAATGAATAGAATTCATTTTTCCATTTAATTTGTGGTTTATTAAATGATGAGTCCCTTTAATTTGACGATATATTCAAGATAGACTGTCAGGACCAGTCCTGTGACTAAGAAATGTCTATCAAGTGAACTTGAATGTCAAAGGTTGAAAATGGTCCCTGGTCGGAGTTTTCTATAAAATTGGACGCATAGAAAACGTTAGACGACTAGAATGCAAGATGACTAGTAGTTCTGTTTCTTGAACTATGTGGACATGGCAATGTCATAATCATTTGCATAGATACTTACTTTGGGAAGACTAGTATCGGACAGACCTATGAAACTTTACTGTAAGAGACGAAAATCTGTCATAAGTAAATTTCATTAAAATTATTAGACACTAAATCCTCAATACCTGAGTGATTTGAGATTACTTGTTTGAGAACTGGTTGCTTTGACGTTGACCAACCGTCGCACCGTAAAAGGAGGCTATAAAGGCAACGATCAGGTAATCACCTATCAAACAAAGTCTAATCTCAAGATCGCAAGATTCGGATTGTCCTCCCATAAATCGGGATGAGATGCTAAAAGTTGTACAAGGCCACTCGGAGAGCTAGAAACTGTGAAATGCATGGCCGTGCTCAGATGAATCATAGGCTATGATTATCTGTTTTATTTGATCAGTTGAACTCTGAAACCGAGAAACACCTCTGGGCATAATAAGGATGACAACTCTTACCTTATGTTCAAGCGACAAAGGAATTAGGAAATGCACACTTGTCCCTAAGGACAAGTGGGAGACTGAAGCAAATAATGCCCTTGGTCCAAGTATGCATTCAATGTTAAGTCTAATAAATGCGGTTGAGTATTAATTAACAAGTTAATAATTCAGTGAGATTAAGTGAGCTGAATGCCTAGCTAGAGGCCGCTTCAGTTCAAGTGGAATTAATGATATTAATCCACAGCTTACTCTTGACTGAACCCGTAGGGTCACACAAATAGTACGTAAACGGATCAAGTATTTAATGGCATTAAATACTCCATCTATGGATATTCGGAATCAACGGATCTTGGTTTCAGTGGGAGCTGAGATCGTCACAAGCAAGTGAATACTCCGGAAACGATGATATTGCCGGAAACGGAAATATAAATATTATCCAAGTCGTAGATGTTGCCGGAAACGAAAACATGGTACGTATCGGAAAATATTATCGGAAATGGAAATATTGCCGGAATCGGAAATATTGCCGGAAACGGAAATATTGTCAGAATCGGAAATATTATCGGAATCGGAAAATAATTCCGGAAACGGAAATATTAAATATTTGTTCGAAACGGAATTAATTCCGGAATCGAAAATATTAAATATTGTTCGTATCGGAAATGAATTCCGGAACCGGGAATTTAATCGGAAGCGTATCATACGAATAAGCATCGGACGAGGCCTGCCGAACAAAGGCCCAGCACGAAGCCGGGCCATCGCCCAGCAAGCCAAACGCACGCCACACGCCCAGCCAAGGCAGCGCCCAGGCCCACCGCAAAGCAGGCCCAGCGCGCGCCAAGGCCACGGCTGTGGGGGCCTCGTAGCGTGGGCTGCTGCTCGCACGCACGCGCATGAGCGACCCTCGTGGCTGCCGTGCGTGTGTGTGTTTGTGTTCATGCACCATTCCTAAAGCTATTGGGATTTGGTATATGATTAAATTCCTATTCCTAAAAGGATAAATTAATTAATTAGAGTTCTTATAGGATTCTAAGTTTAATTCATTCGTATCCTACTAGGATTCAAATTCCCTTTCCATACCTCTATAAATAAAGAGCCTAGGGTCATCATTTATAAACACGGGATTAAAGTTTTCTAAAGGTAAGTTTTTGAAAGAAAAATCATCCATACACTTGCAAATACAATAGCCGAAATTCCTAGTAACCTTAAGGGCGATTCTAGTTGGTCTTACTTGAGGCGGATCCGGACGTACTGTGGACTATCTAAGGAGGTACGGCATTTGGAGTCCTAAAGACTTGTTTTTGTTCGGTTCGGGCGCAGCTAGGGAGGGCACGCTACAAAGTGTATGCTCCTAAACTATGCTAAATGATTATGTGTAAATAATATGTTTTCTGGCATTAAGGTTTTTCCGCATGATTTATGTTTTGTCATATGTATCATAACCTAACACAATATCCATTAGAACTCACTGATCGGAAGCATTGCTCCAGCTAGCTGTTCCGATCACTTGATCTCACTGAATTAATTGTTCGCAATTAATCTGAACCTTGGTATTAGACTTAATGTACCTTGGGTGAAGGACATATTTCCTTCAAGAAGTATATCAAAAGTAAACAGAACATACCTTGGCAGCATCACCAGAGGCACCCTCGTCGGACTTTTTTGAGGAGTTCTTCTTCTTGGCCTCCACGGCCTTGAGAATGTCATCGGTATACACCTGGGATAACCAGGTGGGTACATCCACCAAACCCTTGTCTTCGGGGGACAAACGATCCATGGAGGAATCTACACAAAACTAAGAGGGCTAGTAAACGAAAAGAAAACAAGGCTTTGGTAAAAAGTCTATGAGAAACTACCTCTACTTAAATAGGGACAGACACCGACGGCCGCGAGGAAAACCATGTTGGTAAATTGACCCACATGGGGAAGCCAAGCATTGGGCACCCATCCAGGACTCTTCGAAGACATCCGATACATTTCGGCCTGAAATAAGGGCTTTATGAGCCTCCAATCCCTTGACAAAAGGCGAGGGTAGGCGTCACCCCTAGACAAATAGCGGGGTTGGTAGTTCCACCGAGAAAGACGCCCTGAAAGGGAGAGGTCCTCCATTTGGATAACAGACCAATTCTTCCTCCACTAAACCCAGCTAGAGTTCTTACCCACTACCGTCTTATATCCCCGCCGGCTATATAGGGTGAACCACCCCTTGGGAGAACGTGAGGAAGGGGCAATATCTACAAGCCTAATGAAAGCAGGAAAAGAAGGAGTGACGCCGCTCAAAGCACACTTGGCAATGAACCCGAAAACGTTCGCCCAAGAGTTAGGGGTCAGTTGAGCTAGGCCAATGTCATATCCCTCCAGGACGTCCATCACAAAAGGATGCAGAGGAAACCTAAGACCCAATCTAAAAGCAGCTGTGTAGACAGCAACCTCACCCAGAGAGAGTTGGTCTACAGAATTGTGGGGACGAGGGTATCTAAAACTAAAACCTCGAGGCAGAAGTAAGAAGCACTCGAAGTCACGTCCCTACTTCCCCAGATACCTCAGCCATTTCATGCTGGGAAAGATGTCAGAAGGAAGCAAATCTACATCTTCTTTCCCCCGAACCATAGGAGGAAGGTTTTTTTCAAACTCCTCGTCAGAAGAACTAGAGGAGTCATCCTCAAAATCCTCACGCGGAACGCGAGGACGACGAGCCACGCTTTTTCTTCTCCTTGAAGAACGTGTCGCCCTTACAGCCCCGTCTCCTGAATGATGGGAGTAGCTGACTCCACCCCTATTTCCCTGGGACGGACTCGAAAAAGGAACCATGTTGTCCCTCTCCCGCGGCGCTGCCAATGCACCCACATTGGTTGTTTGCCTAATTCGAGCCATGCCGTCCTGCATAGGGAACAGGACGCCTGACTTTAGCAAAAAGAAAGAAAAAAGAGCGCCGCAACTAACAGGACGCCTCCCAAAGAAATCATAACATCAAGAAAGAAAATTCCATAAACATGCAGAAACAAGAATTCGATAAAAATACTTAGCAAAGAGTGATCAAACTGATGGAAAGTCTAAGCAAAATCGTCCAAGCTCCAAGGACACTGAACGAAGAATCCAAGAACACCTAATGCAAGCCCAACAGATCTTTGACAAAGAATTCACTTTCTCTCTTTACAAAATCCCTTTGAAATAACAAAACGAAAACGAGAGATTTTTGAAGGTTTTAAAGGGGAAATCAAGCTCTGAAAAGGAACCACACGTGGCACTCCACCCTATCAAGCAGCCTACCCCACATGGGCGAGGGGCACCCTCCTTGAGGGGAAAATGATGTGGCCTAGAGAGCGCCACCTGGTTGTACTATGAAAGCCCAGAAAGAAAGCCCAAAGTCCCAGGCATACCACGAATCGTCTCATCAACTCGCATACACATCCAGGTCCAAGATCCATCAGTAGGTCATGAGACCCATTTGCTCAGGAAGATCCTGACCCGCTGTACTCTAAAAAGCCCAAATGCTTAAGAGGCCCACCAGGTCTAAATCAAGTCTCTAATATAGCGGACACGTGTCCCGATCTTGCAAAACATCCAATCATGCAGCTATGAGGGACCAATTCCCAGAAACCCTAGCACTATAAATAGTGTAGATCCCTAGGTAGAAGGGTATTCAATTCATTCCCACCAACTTAAAACTATCTTTGCTCTGCCTTCTCTCTATAAATTACTTCTCTCTCTAGCTTATACTTACTTAAGCATCAGAGGGAATATTTCTACGGGAATATTCTTGTTTTGCAGGTCGTCAGAGGTTCGTGCCAGCTCATACTTGATACCTCCGAGGAACGCGTGACACGTCATCACCGTAAAAGATCCCACGACATTAAGACTATAAGAAAGGGTACAAGAAATAGGAAAACAAGGAACAAATGAAAGGACTTTACGATTCCGTTTATACCTATAAGTTTATGTTTAAAAAGAAGTGACTTAGCAATCGAACTTCCTTGGTATCATATATATACCGCTTGAGGTTCTTACTTCGGCAATAACTTAAACAATGGAAGCTAGGCTACACTAATGACCTACAAGTAGGAAATGAAGCATGGCAATGCTACATCAGTTGTAGGGTCATATAGTTTGTTTTAAGTCCTTTCAAAGGCTGGAACTTAATGGCTATTTTGTTCCATAATCAGCATACCTAAATTTATGTTTTCAAACACAGAAAAACTCACATTCAAAGAAAGACAAAAACAATGTTTGTTTGTTTTATTTGAATGAAATGGTCATTTACGGGTTGAGTCAATATGCTTGATTAAAACAAACAACTCTTTAACAATAAGAACCTTACTAGGTTCAAATCAACCCCTTGATTTGAGTTCCACAAATCTTTGGCATTGTTGCTTAGACCATATCAACAAGTTAACGTTCTAAAGCTCTATTTTGATGGACTTTAGAAAGTTGATTGATTTCTAGATCATTCAAGACAAGCTGGTCTTACTTGTTGAAAGTAAAAAAAGATATGAATTGTTGTTAGAACACCTAGACAATAGAGTTCAAAGTCAAAGAAAGATTTTATGACTTTATTATTTCACCTAGGTTTGAGTGAATATTGGTTTATTTACTCAATGTGATATAAATTTAAATCTGTTTGGCTAGTTAAAATATTCGGAAGTATAAAATCCACTTGGCAAGAAATCATAAAGATCTAGGTAAGATCATGACGATGATTACTTTAAGACCAAAAATGATCATCCATGATTGTGTGTTGAAATTTCACGATCTAGCTCCATAAGATATGGCATATCTAAGTTGGAATGATCGAAGTTGTTGTGGGGTTTATCCGGTGAGATACCTTGGAGGTTTTCCGGTAACTTCTAAGGATTTCACAAGATTGTATTTTTATAGAGAGAGAAAGTAGAGAGAAGGCAGAGCAGCAATTGCTCTTGAATGTATTTATTGTGACCCCTTTCTAGGGAAGTGGGACTATTTATAGTACTAGGTTTTTGTGGGAATGACCTAATATTCCCTTTACATGATTGGCTAGGGTATGGGAGGAGGACATGTGTCCTTTCTCCTTACAATTCCCTGGCCCCTTTTGGCAATAGTGGGCTTTTTGGGCCTATTGTGCTTATTCATACCACTTGGAATACCTACTACCTAGGCCCCTTTTCAGGTATAGGTACATTACATACATTTATACATTCTTAAATACAAATTCATATACATTGTAGATACGTAGATTGATACCCATGCTGTGGTCTAGTCTTCGTATGGTTTCTGCTTAGGGGGCGTAATACGTGCCATGTGTCGCATCCTCATTGGTACACGAAGGCATGGTAATTTTGCCCACAACTTTTGCCCCTCAAGAAGGGCATTTCTGGAAACACTTTCCGGGTATCGCTTCTTGACCTTTGATTTGCATCTTCGTCTTTGGGACAGGTGTTGAGGTGGTGACACGTGTCACCTTTCTCCATTTTGCCCCTCCTTATATATAGAGGGGGGTAAAATTCATTTATTACATTTCGTTTTCACAGAGCTATTCACAGGCGATTTCCGGCGAACTCCCACCACCAGCAGGCGATTTCCGGCCACCGCGAGACTCAACCTGTTCTTCACCAAACTCAACCTGTTCTTCACCAAACTCAACCTGTTCTTCACCAAGTACTTCACAGATCTTTCAAGGTTAGTTTTCGCCTTTCTTCCTTGTTTTTGTTATCCCCTCGTCATTTTTTTCCCTTTGTTAGCGGCCGGCCTCCTAGTACTAGGTAAGGGTTTGAAGGTTTTAATTGAGATTTTTCCGCCGTTCGTCTTTTGTCGGGGCGGACGTCCAATCGCGTCTTTTTCTTCATTGTTGGTCACTCCTAAGCCGTGCTTCGTTCACTATGCAGAAGGCATGGCTAGAACCAAGCAAACGGCAGATCCTACGCGCCTGCGCTTGCGGGAGGAAACATTCACACCCCCTAGGGAGAGATATTCTTCCACCGCCCTGGCAGCCGACGAAGAATATGCCGAACTCTTTCAAGAGATCGATGAATATGTCGAGGCGGAGGAGCAAACGGCAAGCTCGTCAGGGGGTACAGCGAGCCAGGCAGTGGGGTAGTCGAGCGTCGCTCCATCGCCATCGGCCGCCGAGGAGCAAGAGGCTGCTCCCCAGCCTATTAGGCCCAGAGGACGGGAGGAGGCCCAACTGCTTCCGTCGGAGATTCACCCAGACATAGGCTGGATGCGGTGGCTAGACAGGCATGGGGCCCAGATAAGGGACGACCTCTGCGTGGGGGAGGGGTACCAGATGCGTGTGCCGGCCGGTCTGGACTCGACCGTCAGCCTGCTTGCCGACGGAGAATTCCCAGTGTATGCCGCATCCATCAAGCTCGGCATGAGATTCCCTCCACACCCCTTCGTTGTGGAAGTGTTAAATGGTTTTAACATTGGGGTGGCCCAGCTGACCCCCAACTCGTGGGCTGATAACTTTGGCTATATTGCCAAATGTGCGCTGAACGACGTGGAACCGTCTTTCAACGCTTTTCTGCATCTGGTCTCCCTCTCTCGTTCCCCCAGTGCCGCCAAAGGGTGGTTCAATCTGAGCAGCCGTGGTACATACCAGACAGTGGTCGGCAAGCTCAGCAAATGGCATATGTGGAGGAAAAAATGGGTCGTGTTTTACACGGACGACCAGGAGATGTACGAGAGGATAAGCCGCTGGAATTGCAACGCCAACTATATGGACCATGACGAGCCCCTCCCACCCCTTACTGCCGAGGAGTGGGATCAAATAATGGTCCTGTTCAAGGCCAACACTTACCACTTAACCGCTGACAAGACTTTCCATGTGCCGGCCGAGTGGTTGCCGCACATTAGTCAGTTTCGGAATGAGGCCTTTCTAGCGGCCGTAGGCTTAGGATATTCTATGACTCGAGGTTGTATGCCAAATTATGTGCCGTCCCGCGTTGGTCTATTCATTTTTTCTAACTTTGGATTTCTTTTGTTCACAGAGGAAGGGATGAGCAAGTTATCGGCGGCGGATATTGGGAAGGGCGACATGACCGATTGGATGGCCGACATCTATGAGGCCAAGATGCAGAAGGCCAAGGCCGAGTTGGAGGAGAAGGTGAGTATTCTCTTAGGTTGTTGTCTTTGCAAGTTAAGCTTTTCCCGTCCAGTGTCTACAGTGGGCGTCTTTTTTAGTAACGAGTCGTTATCTTGGCATGTGACCCGTGTTTGCTAAGGTAGGCCTCGTCACTTTTTAATGACGGGCCCCTAAGTTAGTGTTTTTCTTGCGGTTGCCAAGGTGCGCCTCGTCACCTTTTAAGACGGGCGTCCCTTTGGTGACGAGCCATTTTTTTCGCAAGTGACTCGTGATTGATAGGGTACGCCTCGTCATTTTTGAGACGGGCGTCCTTTTTAATGACGAGCCACTATTCTGTGAGTGACTTGCACTTGATAAGGTACGCCTCGTCATTTTCGAGACGGGCGTCCGTTTTAATGACGAGCCACTATTCAGTGAGTGACTCGTCATTGATAGGGTACGCCTCGTCATTTTTGAGACGGGCGTCCTTTTTAATGACGAGCCACTATTCTGTGAGTGACTTGCACTTGATAAGGTACGCCTCGTCATTTACGAGACGGGCGTCCTTTTTAATGATGAGCCACTATTCAGTGAGTGACTTGTGATTGATAAGGTACGCCTCGTCGTTTTCGGGACGGGCGTCCTTTTTAATGACGAGCCACTATCTTGTGAGTGACTTGTGATTGATAAGGTACGCCTCGTCATTTTTGAGACGGGCGTCCTTTTGAATGACGAGCCACTATCTTGTGAGTGACTTGTGATTGAAAGGGTACGCCTCGTCATTTTTGAGACGGTGGTCCTTTTGAATGACGAGCCACTATCTTGTGAGTGACTTGTGATTGATAAGGTACGCCTCGTCATTTTTGAGACGGGCGTCCTTTTGAATGACAAGCCACTATCTTGTGAGTGACTTGTGATTGATAAGGTACGCCTCGTCATTTTTGAGACGGGCGTCCTTTTGAATGACGAGCCACTATCTTGTGAGTGACTTGTGATTGATGACGAGCCACTATTCAGTGAGTGACTTGTGATTGATAAGGTACCCCTCGTCATTTTTGAGACGGGCGTCCTTTTTGATGACGAGCCACTATTCAGTGAATGACTTGTAATTCATCACGAGGCCCAATATCTGACTGTCCTTTACGTTCTTTTTCTTTTTAGCGAGCTAAGGACGCGGCTAAGGCGTCAGGGAAGAAAAAGGGGATGACTCTGTCCCAATTGAAGAAAAGGGACGTGCCAGCTGGCTCGGAGACTCCGAGTACCTTAAAAAAGCCCAAACCTATACCCCGCCGTCTGGTGAAGAAGGGCGAGTCTAAGGTTGCTGAGGGGGGTCGCCCTGATGACGATGAGATTGGCGTGGACAAGCCGTCTCTGGTTGTGGACTTGGTGTCCAAATCAAAGTCTGGTGGGCATCCTGACGAGTTGGAGGACCCTCTTTCGGGAATTCCGGTCGACGTCCGTTCCCAGATTCCTGCGGAGGTGGCCCGCCGAGCTAGGTCATCGGGCGGTAAGTATTATTCGAACGTCGTTCAGACGTATCGAGCCTCCTCTGGCAGTTCTTCTTACTCTCCGCGTCATCCTAAGGCCGTTGTTTTTCCTATAGCTAAAGACAAAGGGAAGGATGCAGCTGCTGCAGAGGACGAGAACGTACCCACTACTCCTCACTATTCGTCAAAGGATAGGGTGGCTATATGCCGTAAGGTATTTAAGGCCGTCCCCGCAGAGTATGTTCCTTCTCTTCCTGGCCGCAAGAGTGACGCCCAGTTTGGTGCAATCCAGGCCACCCTACTCGACGTGAGTCTATTTCCCACTTTGCTTGTACTTGTTTTTCTTTTCTTGTACTTGTTTTTTCTTTTCAAGTCATTTACTAACATGTAGATCCTTTTGCAGTTGTTCTGCCGCATGGAATTCTGCAAGAGTTGGAAGACGCGCACTGCTGAGGAGCTCAAAGCTCAGGTGGCTGAGTCCACCCACCATGGCGACTATGCGTTCAAATCCATTGAAGAGGTCCGCCTGCAGATGCAGACGACCATAGACCTTCAAGCAAAGGAGGTAGCTTCATTGAGGTCTGACAAGGCCGAGCTGCTTAAGAAGATCTTGGCGCAGGACAAAGACATGGTGACAATGGTCGAGGAGGCCAAGACAGCGGCGGCGGAAATACGGACGCTTCAGGACCAGTTGCGGGAGTACCCTCAGGTCAAAGAGGCGGCTGAGGAAGCCGAGCATCTTCGGGGGGAGCCGGAGACGGCCAGGTCGCAAGTTCGCACCTTGCGTGAGCGTCTTCTGAAATCCTATGATCAGGGGGAGCAAGCGGCCAAGGACGCTGTTAACCACGCCTGGGAGAGCCACATGCCAGAGTATGATCTTGCGTGGTTCCAGCGGCGATTGGAACACAGTGCCGATGTGTTGGCTGCTGAGCGTCTCGGTCAGCCACCCCCTGAGTTTGTACCTTCTGATGATGAGGACGATGCGGCTGCTCCCTGATTTGCTTCCTTCCAAGTTCTTCAAAATTTTATTCAAGTGTTCCCATGCCTAAGGGCAAAAAACAATTATTTTGTTAAGTTTTGGCGCTGCTGGCGTCTGTACCATTGTGCCTGCTGAGCACACAACAATTTCTTTCTTTTTTGTTTTTGAATTCTGGGCTACTTTTACACGCCTTTCTACGGGCGTTGTTTTATAAGTAAATAGGTTATTTTTCTTGCTTCTTTTATCTCGCATTTATTTGCTCTTCGTAATTTGATTATTCCTTAATCAATAGGCTTAATCAATAGGTATGGTAGCCAAGGTGCAACTGAGTATACACTAAGCACGTTGGTGCCGCAGGCAACTGAGCATGCGCTAGGCACTACTGTGGTCGTCTCTTTCTTTGGCGAGCGTGTCTATAACGATGTTGATTGACGCAAGTCAATCAATAGGTATGATTGCCGCTAGACATGCTCGTTAAATGGACTGGACGGCCAAACGTTCGTGCCACCGAACTTTTGAGCAAACAACCTTTGTTTCAAAGTTATTGGTGCCGCAGGCAACTGAGCATGCGCTAGGCACTACTGTGGTCGTCTCTTTCTTTGGCGAGCGTGTCTATAACCATATTGATTGACGCAAGTCAATAAATAGGTATGATTGCCGCTAGACATGCTCGTCAAACGGGCTGGACGGCCAAACGTTCGTGCCGCCGAACTTTTGAGCAAACAACCTTTGTTTCAAAGTTATTGGTGCCGCAGGCAATTGAGCACGCGCTAGGCACCACTGTGGTCGTCGCTTTCTTTGGCCAGCGTGTCTATACCGATATTGATTGACGCAAGTCAATCAATAGGTATGATTGCCGCTAGACATGCTCGTCAAATGGACTGGACGGCCAAATGTTCGTGCCGCCGCACTTTTGAGCAAACAACCTTTGTTTCAAAGTTATTCGTGCCGCTGAGCTTTTGAGCAAAAAACCTATGTTTCAAAGTTGTTCATGCCGCTGAGCTTTTGAACGAACAACCTATGCTTTAAGGTTATTTGTGCCGCTGAGCTATTGAGCAAACAACCTATGTTTCAAAGTTGTTCATGCCGCTGAGCTTTTGAACAAATAACTTATGATTTAAGTTTATTTGTGCCGCTCGCACTTACTATGCCGTACTGGTTGGCCAGCGGCTTGCTATACTGGGAAGGGAGTTGGATAGGTGATCAGCCTACAACTTGGTGCTAATCTGGGCCACTTCTTAGGCTTCAAAAAATTAGTCTTGCTGAGAGTTTTTGCTAATCTGGGCCACTTCTCAGGCCGTCATACAATTAGGCTTTGGTTATGCATTGGAGTGTACATTTTTATATTCATTGTGCGAGCAATAAATATTACGAGACAAATAGAGTAGTATTATTTTTAACTTTGCAAGGCGAATTTAGCCGGTTACAGAAGTAATTACTACCCTACTATGACCATTAGAGGCCGCCCCTTGGGCAATGGATCGTGGTACGTAAGACAAAGCTTAGCACATATTTAGAAGAAATACTTCTTGAGATTGTCGGCATTCCAAGTGCGCAAAATAGGCCGGCCCTGCATGTCTTGAATGCGGTAGGTTCCATCTCTAACCTCATCATAGATCTCATAAGGCCCCTCCCAAGTGGGCGTCAGCTTACCCTGTTCGTTTGCTCGTCCTGAGGATTCCATTTTCATGAGGACAAAATCTCCCACTTTGAGCACTCTATTAGAGACTTTCTTGTTGTATTCTCTTGCCATTCTTATCTTGTACAGTTGTTGTCTGAGCGCTGCATTTCCTCTAACCTCGGGCAGGAAGTCCAGGGCTGCTTTCATTGTCTCCCAGTTAGCATTTTCGTCATACAGCATGACTCTCAACGTTGGTTCACACATTTCTATGGGTAGGATAGCCTTGGCGCCATAGGCTAGCAAGAAGGGTGTTTCAGCGGTTGAATTCTTAGCCGTGGTGCGGATGGACCATAAGACATTTGGCAGCTCATCAGCCCATAGACCTTTGGCTTCGTCAAGCTTCTTTTTCATTCCTTCGGAGATAATTTTTTTGAACGCCTCAACCTGACCATTGGCTTGGGGACGTCCGACTGATGCAAAACAAGTGTGTATGTCGTGATCTGCCAGCCACTCTTTCAGCTTAGGCGTCTCAAACTGGGGCCTATTATCGAAGACGATAGCCTGTGGAATACCAAAGCGAGTCATGATGTTCTTCCAAATGAATGCTCTCACATCAGTAGTTTTTATGTTTTTGAGCGCTTCTGCCTCCACCCATTTGGTGAAGTAATCTACAGCAACGATGACATAACGCCTTCCTCCTGGTGCGGCCGTAAATGGGCCTAGAAGATCCATCCCCCACTTAGCAAATGGAATTGGGCTTGTAATGGGCGTCAGAACTCGTGCCGGTCAGTGTATTAGGTGAGAAAAACGCTGGCATTTGTCACACTTCTTGACCAGTGAAATTGCGTCCTCCCTAAGAGTCGGCCAGTAATAGCCGGTTCGAAGTGCCTTTTCAGCCAAAGCCCTTCCACCAATATGCGAGCTGCACAACCCCTGATGAAGGTCTTCTAGAATTTCCTGCCCCTTCTCAGGTGTTACACATCTTAACAAAGGACGGGAGTAGGCCTTTTTATAGAGGGTGTCGTTCCACATTTCAAACCAAGAGCATTTCTTCTGAAGTTTTGCCGCTTCCCTTGAGTCTTCGGGCAAGACTCCATTCATTTTGAAGTTTACTATGTCATCCATCCATGTGGACGTCCTGTCAAGAGTTTCCACCTCCATTTGCTCAACACTTTTGTGCTCCTTTACCTCCCAAAACACGTGCCGAGGGGTATCACAAGACGCGGAACTTGCCAATTTTGACAAGGCATCAGCTTGGTTATTTTCCGAGCGAGGGACTTGCCTTACTTCTAAACTTTTCAGTGGCTCTACTTCCTGATGGACGGCCTGCATGTATTTGACCATAGTCGGATCCCTAGCTTCGTAGGTCCCATTAACTTGGCTCACAATCAGTTGGGAGTCAGATAGTGCTACAATCTCCTCGGCGCCTGCCGCCTTACACATTTTAATTCCACAAAGCAGGGCTTCATATTCGGCTTCATTATTTGACGCCTGGAAGTTAAATCGCATAGCATACTCAAAAGTATCTCCTTCTGGGGAGTGACAGATTATCCCAGCTCCACATCCATTCTGTGTGGATGAGCCGTCTACATACACTGTCCACACCGTGTTTGTATTCTTGGCAAAGTCTGGCCTCGTCATTTCAATAATAAAGTCGGCACATGCCTGCCCCTTGACAGCTTTCCTCGGCTCATAGGTGATATCAAAGGCGTTCAGCTCTATTGCCCAATTCAGCATTCGTCCTGACGCCTCCAGCTTTGTGAAGGGCATTTTGAGCGGTTGATCTGTGTAGACCACTATTTTGTGAGCTAAGAAATAAGGACGGAGCTTTTTGCTGGCCATGAACAGAGCCAAGCCAAACTTTTCCACTGTAGGGTATCTAGCTTCAGCATTTTGAAGAACATGACTGACAAAGTATACCGGCATCTGTATTCCCTCCATCTCTGCCAGTAGAACAGCACTCAACGAGTGCTCGGACACGGCGAGATACATGTACAAAGTCTCTCCTAGCAAGGGACTAACAAGACGAGGCAAGGTATGCAAGTGCTCCTTTAATCTGACCAATGCCGCCTCGGCCTCGTCCGACCATTTAAACTTGGCCTTCTTTCTGACAGACCTAAAAAAGTAGTGGCACTTGTCTCCAGCCCTGGAAAGGAATCTGCCCAGGGCGGCCAAGCAACCTGTGAGCCGCTGGACCTCCTTCGCTGTCTTTGGTGAGCTCATATCAATTACTGCCTGGATTTTGTCTAGGTTGGCTTCAATTCCTCTTTCATCAATCAAGAAACCTAAGAATTTGCCTGCCGTCACCCCGAACACACACTTCTTAGGATTCAACCTCATGTTGTATGCTCGAATAGTCTCAAATGTCTCCCTGAGATCAGTTATGTGCGCCGCCCTCAGCTTACTTTTTACGATCATATCATCAATATAAGCTTCAATATTTCTGCCGAGCTGCTTAATGAACACAGTGTTAATAAGACGCTGAAAGGTGGCCGGTGCATTCTTTAACCCAAACGGCATCACTTTGTAGCAGTAAAGGCCTTGTTCAGTAACAAATGACGTTTTTTCCTGGTCGTCAGGCCACAACGGAATCTGATGAAACCCTGAGTATGCATCCATAAAGCTCATCATAGCATGCCCTGCTGTAGAGTCGACGAGCCGGTCAATCTTGGGCAATGGGAAACTGTCCTTGGGACATGCCTTATTGAGGTTGTTGTAGTCAACACACATTCTCCAGGTACCATTAGGTTTTTTGACGAGGACCACGTTAGCAACCCATTCGGGGTACTGACTAGGCCTGACGAACCCTGCCTCCATCAACTTTTGTATTTTCGCGGCTGCCGCCTGATTTCTATCTTCCCCATGGTTCCTTTTCTTCTGACGAACCGGTTTGAAGTTTGGGTCCACATTCAGCTTATGGACGGCCACAGCAGGATCAATACCCGGCATTTCGTCCACTGTGAAAGCAAAGATATCTTCAAATTCTCTCAAAAGGTGGACCAACTCTGCCGCCAGCGGGTCTTCAGGAGAAATCCCGATGGGCACTACTCTGTCAGGTTTATCTGTGTTTAATACCACATTGAAATGAGCCCCAACAGGCTCTGGGCGTCTCTCTTCCATGTGCCCTGCTGAGATAGTTAATGTTTCTTTGACGATCTTGGGTTGTGTGTCGCCACATTTTCGTTTGTTTCCCGATGTCCCTTTCTCTTCACCCGTCCCCCATGCTTCTGGACTCAAGGTGGTTAGGTAGAAATCTCTAGCTTGTTGCTGGTCACCATGTATAGTGCTGACACTCCCATCGTCACAAATGAACTTAAGAAGCATCAGATGAGTCACAATGACAGCCTTTGCCCTATTCAAGGTGGGACGCCCCAAGATGATGTTATATGCCGTCAGGTCTTTCACTATGAGAAAACGGACGTCCATTTGTCGAGATTCCTTTTTATTTCCCATCCTCAGAGGAAGGGCAATTATGCCGACTGGGTGGATGATACTACCTCCGAAGCCTATAATGGGATAGTGGATTTTCTCAATCTTTGAGGAATCATGTTGCAGCCGATTCAAGCACTCTAGACTAATTATGTCCGACGAACTTCCTGTATCAACCAAAATACGCCTAACCCTCAGATTAGCAACTTTTAACTCAATTACCAAAGCATCGTCATGCGGGGTGGAGATTTTCCCACGGTCGGCCTCGCCGATTTCAACTTTTGGAAACGGGTCAACTGTGGCCTTGCCGGACAGCATCACTTGCCCCAATCGCTTGGCATAATCCTTCTGGCCCCTCATGGTCGGCCCGCCGGCGGCCAATCCTCCGGAGATGACTGCTACGCACTCTGGGTCGGTACGATTCCCATCTTCCTCCGAGGGAGGGGATTTGTTTTTCTTGTAGAAGGGTTTGCCAGAACCTCCCCTGTTCCTGCTGATATAACTCTTTAAGAATCCATTGGCGGCTAGGCTGCCAATGCCCTTTTCAAGCTCTTACATTCTTTGGTGTCATGCCCAATGTCACTGTGAAAGTGACAGTACAGTTTAGGGTCCCTACTTTCTGGTGGCGACTTCATGGGAAATGGACAATCAATGTCATATTTGGACCCGACGTCCATCAGAATTGTGTACATGTCTGTGTTATACTCAAATCGCTCCCGATCATAAGTTCTGGACCGTTTCTGGCCTAACGCCCCGGGAGCCCTGTCTGACTCTTTTGCAATAGCCCACGTCCCGTTAGGCCGGCTCTTCTTTTCGAATTTCTCCTTTTTTGCCGCCGGCTCGGCGGTATCACTTCCTCTGGGATCTTTCGGGACGCTGAAAATCTCTGTTGCATGGATGAAGGCCTCGGCCTCATCCAGCACTTCTGGCATTGTTCGGACGCTTTTCTTTACCAGATCAAACTTGAAAGAGCCCTTTTTAAGCCCTCGAATGAAGTTATCGAATGCAACACTATCTGGCAAATCCGGAATTTGGCCTGCCTCTAGATTCAATCTCTTCACATAGCTCCTCGGAGACTCGTCTTTCCCTTGCTGAATCCTACTCAGATGCATGCTCGTCTTCTTTTCTTCCTTGTGAGCCATGAACCGAGTAGAGAACAATAGCTCGAGCTCCGAAAAAGAGCGAATAGTTCCGGCTGGAAGTCTCTCGAACCACTTAGATGCTACTCCTTTGAGTGTGCCCGGAAAATACTTACACCAGGTTGAGTCAGTTGTTCCTTGGACATACATGTGATGCTGGTAAACCAAGAGGTGCATGTCTGGATCTGTGGTCCCATCGTAAGCATCAATGTTAGGCGGCTTGACTTTGGGTTCCCTCGGGGCTCTCATGATGGAGTCTGCAAAAGGGGTGGTGTGTCCTAGGGCCATGTTGGACACCCCCTCCTGAATGTGATACACAGGATCTTGACGCCTTGAGTAGGGTACCCGCTGGGAAGACTCGCGTCCGCGAGTTTGACGGGTTGGACGGGTGACCCCTGGGCGCGCCTGGCTCAGATGCGTATAAGTTGGATGAGGGAGAGGTCTATCCGGCATGACGGGGGTTGACCCAGTGTCAGAAAGTTCAGACTCAGAGTCAGGCAATTGCTCTGCGCGTGGCTGCTCACGTCCTCGGGACGTTTCTCCAATCAGTCGCCGTGGCAGTCGGCGTGGTAGGTAAGACATTGCCTGATTGGGCTGACTTGCTGGCGGCTGCCTCCTCAGGTCCTCGCCTGTCTGCCTGGTCCAGACGTTTGGGGGGCGCAAATAAAGTGTTGGCCTATTGCTTGCCGGCCCCTCATGATTTGCAGCCACAGCAGTGGTGTAGATCAGCATACTCTTCTGTACCTCAGCATTAACTGTCTTTCCCATATCAGCTTGGAACTCAGCCAAAATAGCCCGAAGAGCACCCACAGAGACAGGCATATCAGGGTTCTCCTCTATTACTGTATCCGCCCGAGGATCCAGGTGTCCTCCAGGAGGGGTGCGATTGGCCTGGTCGTCCTCCTCGCTGAGCACCTCTACCTCGGCAGCGTGACGAGGGGTGTGCCCGGCCGCAAATATACGCGCGGCATCTCCAGTGATTCTCGTGGCCGGCGTATGATGTTCAGTCGGCATTTCTCTTTCGAGGGGTGGCCGCTCTACTCGCGTAGGCCGCCCAGTATCGTTGTCCTGTCGTTGATCTTCCATGTTACCGTACCTCCCCACAGACGGCGCCAAATGTTGTGGGGTTTTTCCGGTGAGATACCTTGGAGGTTTTCCGGTAACTTCTAAGGATTTCACAAGATTGTATTTTTATAGAGAGAGAAAGTAGAGAGAAGGCAGAGCAGCAATTGCTCTTGAATGTATTGATTGTGACCCCTTTTTCTAGGGAAGTGGGACTATTTATAGTACTAGGTTTTTGTGGGAACAACCTAATATTCCCTTTACATGATTGGCTAGGGTATGGGAGGAGGACATGTGTCCTTTCTCCTTACAATTCCCTGGCCCCTTTTGGCAATAGTGGGCTTTTTGGGCCTATTGTGCTTATTCATACCACATGGAATACCTACTACCTAGGCCCCTTTTCAGGTATAGGTACATTACATACATTTATACATTCTTAAATACAAATACATATACATTGTAGATACGTAGATTGATACCCATGCTGTGGTCTAGTCTTCGTATGGTTTCTGCTTAGGGGGCGTAATACGTGCCATGTGTCGCATCCTCATTGGTACACGAAGGCATGGTAATTTTGCCCACAACAGAAGTCAATTAGTACTTGATTCGATCAAAGATGAATCATAGAGACTTTTCTTATAATTTCTAAACAAAATTCTCAACTACCACCAAACTGAACCAAATTCGTCAAAGCTATTGAAAAGTAATTTCAGAATATCTTTTCAATAATATATATATCTAAAGAGTTTCTAAACTCAGTAGGAGCTTAGTGTTTGTTATTCGACAAACTAAGGCCCAAGAATATATATATATATATATATATATATATATATATATATATATATATATATATATATATATATATATATATATATATATATATATATATATATATATATATATATATATATATATATGTTTCATTGTGATTTATTCAAATGAGACACAAGGGTATTGTTTCTACCACGAATTTTTTTTGAGAACATAATGTTTATTTGCCTAAATAATGTCCTTTTGGAGATTCGTTTCCAAAATGACAAGTGGTAGAAAATAGAACTCGAAAGTCTTCGAGGCGAACAACAAACATAAAACGGAAATTCCGGAGGCTTTTCGAAGATCTTTAGAAAATCCAAACACTTATTCTTTGAGGACTTTAGAAGTGACTTTAAAAAATAGACATCTCTTAGAAGACTTTACAAGTGCTTCAAGGAGAACAGAATATTCAAAGGACTTTCAAGTGTCTATTGATATTCTATTGTTTGATGTTCTATACCCAATTAGCCATAGAGTCCAAATCACTGAAACTATGATTCTTCTATTAGATAGTGAAGAAACATGGAGTTCAGGTCACTGAAGCTACGAGATTCTTCTATTAGATAGTGAACAAACCTACAACTTACAGTCAAACTATTATCTTGTAGATTAATGAGTTTGTGAACTTGTAAGAAAGCTACGACGAAACCTAGATTCCCTAAAATGGTTAGAGGCCATATATAGACTCAAATGCTTTAGATGGTTAAAGGCCATAAAACAGAACCAATGTTTCATGACAAAATTAAAAATTGTTGATTTGCAAGAATGGTTTACACCTATCGGTTGCAAATTGGTTTTAAGGATAAAAACCATCAAACATGGAATTGTGTTCACACACGAAGCTAGATTAGTTGCTAAAGGTTACAAGCAAATTCATGGCGTGGATTGTGTTGAAACCTCATGCATAATCGTAATGCTCAAGTCTATAAATCAAGCAATGATTGCATATTGGTACATATGGCAATTGGATGAAAAAACGTATTCCTCAATCAAATGTTGGAAGAAACTATGCACATGACATGTCATAGGATTTGTGGATCCAAATAAATGCTCGAAAATGAATGCTGGCTTATGAAATCTAATTACATATTTAAGCAAGCAATTGGGAATTGAAACTGTATTTTAGTGAAGCTAATAAATATTTTAGTTTCATAAAATGTACATGATTCTTATAGATATATAAGAAGTTTAGTGGGAGTACGTAAAACTTAATTGGTCCTATGTGTATCACACACATATCTCTTTGTTGTGAAATAACATGCAAATGCTAATGACTTAGATTTTAAATTATTTATCAATGATGGACCAAGGAGAAACTTAGTACATATTGGGTATTAAGATCTATTTACAAAGATCTTATAATATTGTTTTAGATTAAGTAATGACATTTACTAAATAAAAAACGAAAGACTTCATTGGAGATATTTGACCCATATGAATAAATCTAAGTAATGAATGTTTGAACTATATATAAGAATTTACTGAGTTAAATATCAAAGGATCTAAGTGAGATTCTTCACCTATATTATATAGTAAATAATTTAGTTGGATTCAGTATCTACTGAAACTGAATGAGCTAAAGTAACATGAATAGAATTCAATTTGGGAATTATTCTGCAAAAGAATTTATCATGTATGATATAATATGAGGATCGCCAAAAACGTATCGTATGGCATGACGAACATATACCATTAAGTGAAGATCAACTAGATTGAGATCCAGAAAAACTTATGGTACTTGAAAGGTACATAGGATTACTTCTTGATTCAAGGAAATAAAGATATGCTAAATATTGATGCTACACGCATAAACACTGGAAAAGGATCAAGAAAGATCCATTTGGAGTTAACCATTGGCAAGGACGAGCTAAAGAGCATCGTGTTTTGAAATGGAAACATGGATTAGAGACCATGAGTTGTTGCATGGGAAATTAAATATTAATTTCTATGTTCGGAGATACAAATGGAAAGTCTTCCACATATCTATGAACTGCTTGGATAAGTAAATCCAAACAAAGCATCACTAGCAACCTATACAGTTGAAGTAAAAGTACTTATTGCCTAAAAATCAATAAAACAGGGTTGTTTATGTTTAAAAGTTCTTCACTAAACTTGGGTAGATCACATGTCTGCTAACTTGATGGTTCTTCATTGCTAAATGCGCTTAACCACTATTGTAGCAAGAAAGACTAGATCACAAAATAAACATACTCAAAAGATCTTATCGTTATATCTCGAAGAACATTCGATGAAAAGGATATTAAGATTGGCTAAGCATGATAACTAAACCTATGCAATAAGTGAGAAACAATACTCACATTGTGGCACTAGAAATCAAGCATAGCTTTGAATTCCATTAATTGTTTTAAAGATGGGTTAGAGGCGCATGGTTGTCAAACATTGGGGTTGAACCTTTATAATATATGAAATGTATTTTCATATTCCATTTAATCTTGGTTTAGTATTAAATGATGAGTCCCTTCAATTTAACGATATATTCAAGACAGGCTGTCAGGACCAGTCCTGTGACTAAAAAATGTCTATCAAGTGAACTTGAATGTCAAAAGTTGAATATGGTCTCTGGTCGGAAGTTTTCTATAAAGATGGACGCATAGAAAACGCTATACGGCTAGAATGCAAGACGACTAGTAGTTTTGTTTCTTGAACTATGTGGACATGGCAATGTCGCAATCATTTGCATAGATACTTACTTTGAGAAGACTAGTATCGGACAGACCTATGAAACTTTACTGTAAGAGATGAAAATCTGTCATAAGTAAATTTCATTACATTATTAGACACTAATCCTCAATACGTGAGTGATTTGAGATTACTTGTTTGAGAACTGGTTACTTTGACGTTGTCAACCGTCGCACCATAAAAGAAGGCTATAACGGCAACGCTCGGGTAATCACCTATCAAACGAAGTCTAATCTCAAGATCACAAGATTGGGATTGTCCTCCCATAAATCGAGATGAGATGCTGAAAGTTGTACAAGGCCACTCGGAGAGCTAGAAACTGAAAAATGCATGGTCGTGCTCAGATGAATCATAGGCTATGATTATCTGTTTATTTGATCAGTTGAACTCTGAAACCGAGAAATACCTCTAGACATAATAAGGATGACAACTCTTACCTTATGTTCATGAGCAAGCATCAAGCGACAAAGGAATTAGGCAATGCACACTTGTCCCTAAGGACAAGTGGGAGACTGAAGGAAATAATGCCCTTGGTCCAAGTATGCATTCAATGCTAAGTCTAATAAATGAGGTTCAGTATTAATTATGCAAGTTAATAATTCAGTGAGATCAAGTGAACTGTATGCCTAGCTAGAGGCCGCTTCAGTTCAAGTGGAATTAATAATATTAATCCACAGATTACTCTTGGCTGAACCCGTAGGGTCACACAAATAATACGTGAACGGATCAAGTATTTAAGTGAATTAAATACTCCATTTATGAATATTCGGAATCGACGGATCTCGGTTCCAGTGGGAGCTGAATCGTCAAAAGGCAAACTATGAATACTCCAGAAACGATGATATTGCCGGAAACGGAAATATAAATATTATCCAAGTCGTAGATGTTGCGGGAAACGGAAACATGGTACGTATCGGAAAATATTATCAGAAATGGAAATATTGCCGGAATCGGAAAAATTGCAGGAAACGGAAAAGTTGCCGAAATTGGAAATATTATCGGAATCGAAAATATTAAATATTGTTCGAATCGGAAATGAATTGCGGAATTGGAAAACGAATCGAAAGCGCGACGTACGAAATAAACATCGGACGAGTTTGCTAAACGCAAGGGCCCAGCACGAAGCCAGGCCCGCGCCTAGCGAAACTCGTGCAAGCGCAACAAGCGAGCAGCAGCAGCCCGCCAAGCTAGCAGGCCTAGCCGAGCACGGAGCAAGGCCAGCGAGCAAGGCAAGGCAGGCTGGCAGCGCCCTTGCAATGGGTCGCGTGCCAGCGCTGCTGGGCTGAGCCACGCGCACAGCGCGCCCCATCGTGGGCTGTGCTTGTGTGTGTGTGTGTTCGTGCACGCTACGATTCCTTAAACGCTTAGGATTTGTCCGATTAGTTGTTTTCCTAAATCCCCTAGAGTTAGTCGTTTAATTAAACACTAAAATACAAAGGATTAATTTAAGTAGAATTCTAATTGAATTTTAGTAAATTGAATCCTAGTGGATATCTAACTCCGATATTTCCTCCCTATAAATAGGTGATACATAAGCACAATTTATAACTCATCAATCACAAGTATTCATGTAGTTTAAAGATTAAACTAGCTTAATAATTTGCCAATATAATTAAGTTCGAATAACATATATAAAACCTTAGACTATATTCTAGTTAATTGAATCTAAAGCGGATCTGAACGTGTTGTGGAATACCTACGGAGGGACTACACTTGGAGTCCTAAACTTGTTCTTGTTCGGTTCGGGAGCAGCTAGGGAAGGCACGCGTCACATGTATGTATCTTGAATTATGCTAATTGACTATGTGGAAATTAATTTGGATTCCTGGCTTTATGCTTTTTCCGCATGAAATACATGTTTTATATTTTTCATAACCTAACATCGATTGTATCAATCTCCCCTTTTGCAATTCCTGTTGAAGGGTTCAAATTATTCGAAACATAATAAAAACAGGTGGGGGGACGGGGGATCTCCCTATCTTAGGCCCCTGCCAGGTGTGAAAGAGTGATTGGATAATCCCTAAGATTGAGGGAAAGAGTCTGTTGCTGCGTCCCCAGCAGTGTCAGTAAATCCTGTAAAGAGAGATGGTGCCCTTGTTGATTATTCATATTCGAATGAGAAACTAACTGCAGACGACTCTCAAGTTGGGAATTGAGCAAAGGGTTATTTATTATTTATCATTTATCATTTATTATTTATTATTATATTATTTATTATTTATTATTTGTTATTTATTATTTATTATTTATTATTATTATTATTTATTATTTATTATTTATTATTTATTATTTATTATTTATTATTTATTATTTATTATTTATTATTTATTATTTATTATTTATTATTTATTATTTATTATTTATTATTTATTATTTATTATTTATTATTTATTATTGATTATTTATTATTTATTATTTATTATTATTTATTATTTATTATTTATTATTTATTATTTATTATTTATTATTTATTATTTATTATTTATTATTTATTATTTATTATTTATTATTTATTATTTATTATTTATTATTTATTATTTATTATTATTTATTATTTATTATTTATTATTTATTATTTATTATTTATTATTTATTATTTATTATTTATTATTTATTATTTATTATTTATTATTTATTATTTATTATTTATATTTATTATTATTATTTATTATTTATTATTTTTATTTATTATTTATTATTTATTATTTATTATTTATTATTGATTATTTATTATTTATTATTTATTATTTATTATTGATTATTTATTATTTATTATTTATTATTTATTATTGATTATTGATTATTTATTATTTATTATTTATTATTGATTATTTATTATTTATTATTATATTATTTATTATTATTATTTATTATTTATTATTTATTATTTATTATTTAGTATTTATTATTTATTATTTATTATTTATTTATTTAGTATTATTATTTATTAGTTATTATTTATTATTTATTATTTATTATTTATTATTTATTATTTATTATTTATTATTTATTATTTATTATTTATTATTTATTAGTTATTATTTATTATTTATTATTTATATTTATTATTATTATTTATTATTTATTATTATTATTTATTATTTATTATTTATTATTATATTTATTATTATTTATTATTTATTATTTATTATTTATTATTTATTATTTATTATTTATTATTTATTATTTATTATTTATTATTTATTATTTATTATTTATTATTTATTATTTATTATTTATTATTTATTATTTATTATTTATTATTATTATTATTATTTATTATTTATTATTTATTATTTATTATTTATTATTTATATTTATTATTTATTATTTATTATTTATTATTTATTATTTATTATTTATTATTTATTATTTATTATTTATTATTTATTATTTATTATTTATTATTTATTATTATTATTTATTATTTATTATTTATTATTTATTATTATTATTATTTATTATTTATTATTTATTATTTATTATTTATTATTTATTATTTATTATTTAATTATTTATTATTTATTATTTATATTTATTATTTATTATTTATTATTATTATTGATTATTTATTATTTATTATTTATATTGATTATTTATTATTATTATTTATTATTTATTATTTATTATTGATTATTGATTATTTATTATTTATTATTATTATTTATTATTTATTATTTATTATTTATTATTTATTATTTATTATTGATTATTATTATTATTTATTATTTATTATTTATTATTATTTATTATTTATTATTTATTATTTATTATTTATTATTTATTATTTATTATTTATTATTTATTATTTATTATTATTATTTTATTATTTATTATTTATTATTTATTATTTATTATTTATTATTTATATTATTTATTATTTATTATTTATTATTTATTATTATTATTTATTATTGATTATTTATTATTGATTATTTATTATTGATTATTTATTATTTATTATTAGTATTTATTATTTATTATTTATATTATTTATTATTTATTATTTATTATTTATTATTTATTATTTATTATTTATTATTTATTATTTATTATTTATTATTTATTAGTTATTATTTATTATTTATTATTTATTATTTATTATTTATTATTTATTAGTTATTATTTATTATTTATTATTTATTATTTATTATTTATTATGTATTATTTATTATTTATTATTTATTATTTTATTATTTAGTATTTATTATTTATATTTATTATTTATTATTTATTATTTAGTTATTTATTATTTATTATTTATTATTATTATTGATTATTTATTATTATTTATTATTGATTATTGATTATTGATTATTGTATTATTGATTATTGATTATTGTATTATTGTATTATTATTATTATTTATTATTTATTATTTATTATTTATTATTTTTATTTATTATTTATTATTATTATTTATTATTATTATTTATTATTTATTTATTTATTATATTATTATTTTATTATTTATTATTTATTATTTATTATTTATTATTATTATTTATTATTTATTATTTATTATTTATTATTTATTATTTATTATTTATTATTTATTATTTATTATTTATTAGTTATTATTTATTATTTATTATTTATTATTATTATTTATTATTTATTATTTATTATTTATTATTTATTATTTATATTTATTACTCCCTCCGTTTCTTTTTGTTGTATCCGTTTTCATTTTAAGCGTTTCATATTGTTGTATCCATTTAGAATCTATTCTATTTTTGGACATACATTTTATCCTAAAATACCCTTACATTTCTATCTAATTACCAAAATACCTAAAGATTCTACCCATATTCCCACCTAATTTTCCCCATCCATAATATTTAATTCTTTTCCCTTCCCCATATACCCACTCTCTCACCTCCTTTATCACCCATCATTATCACTCCTCTCTATTACCTTATTTCTTTATTATTTTCTCACTCCTTTATTTATTATAATCTCTTACACCCAATCATTACACTCATACTCATACAAACTAACATTCCAATTTTCTTAAAAACCACACCAGATTCCAAATGGATACATCAAAAAGAAATGGAGGGAGTATTTATTATTTATTATTTATTATTTATTATTTATTATTTATTATTTATTATTTATTATTTATTATTTATTATTTATTATTTATTATTTATTATTTATTATTTTATTTATTATTTATTATTTATTATTTATTATTTATTATTTATTATTTATTATTTATTATTTATTATTTATTATTTATTATTTATTATTTATTATTTATTATTTATTATTATTATTTATATTTATTATTTATTATTTATTATTTATTATTATTTATTATTTATTATTTATTATTTATTATTTATTATTTATTATTTATTATTATTATTTATTATTTATTATTTATTATTTATTATTTATTATTTATTATTTATTATTATTATTATTATTTATTATTTATTATTTATTATTTATTATTTATTATTTATTATTTATTATTTATTATTTATTATTTATTATTTATTATTTATTATTTATTATTTATTATTTATTATTTATTATTTATTATTTATTATTTATTATTTATTATTTATTATTTATTATTTATTATTTATTATTTATATTTATTATTATTATTTATTATTTATTATTTATTATTTATTATTTATTATTTATTATTTATTATTTATTATTTATTATTTATTATTTATTATTTATTATTTATTTTTTATTTATTATTTTTATTTATTATTTATTATTTATTATTTATTATTTATTATTTATTATTTATTATTATTATTTATTATTTATTATTTATTATTTATTATTTATTATTTTATTATTTATTATTTATTATTTATTATTTATTATTTATTATTTATTATTTATTATTTTTTTATTATTTATTATTTATTATTTATTATTTATTATTTATTTTTATTTATTTATATTTATTATTTATTATTATTATTTATTATTTTTATTTATTTATTATTTATTATTTATTATTTATTATTTATTATTTATTATTTATTATTTATTATTTATTATTTATTATTTATTATTTATTATTTATTATTTATTATTTATTATTTTTATTTATTATTTATTATTTTTATTTATTTATTATTATTTTTATTTATTATTTTATTATTTATTATTTATATTTATATTATTATTTATTATTTATTATTTATTATTTATTATTTATTATTTATTATTTATTATTATATTTATTATTTATTATTTATTATTTATTATTATATTATTATTTATTATTTATTATTTATTATTTATTATTTATTATTTATTATTTATTATTTATTATTTATTATATTATTATATTTATTATTTATTATTTATATATTATTTATTATTTATTATTAATTATTTATTATTTATTATTTATTATTTATTATTTATTATTTTATTATTTATTTCTGTAATATTCAGTTAAGTTTACTTCAGTTCAGTTCAGTTCAGGAGCATTCAGTTCACTTTAATTCAGTTCAGTTCAGTTCAGTTCAAGAGCATTCAGTTCAATTCAGTTCAGTTCAGCTCTAAAGAACAGGGCCTTAGTTAATTAGTAATTAATTTTGTATTAGTTAGTAATAGTTATTTTTGTTAAGTCATTTTTGCATTATTTTGTTGTAATTAGTCGGTCTTTTATGTAGGTGTGTTAGGTTAGTAGTAAGCAATGAAAATTTTGTTTGTTAGTTAATACCGAATTTTTAACGCGGTCGTTAACGCGGTCGTTGTACGTTATTATTTCCACGTCCTATGAATTAGAGTTTTAATTATTTTTGGGCACAAACTAATAATAATATAATATTTGTATGGCCATATGCATTTACACAAAACACCTTAAGTAGTGATATTGGGTAAGGGATGAAAATCCTCGCATGTCGTTACACATAATAAACTCGAATTAAGTTATTGTTAGTGTGTTGAAGTATTATACGATAGAATCAAAGTATATTTTACATTACGGAGTACTCCTTTATAAAAGGAGATTACCCCTATCCAATTTACCACTCACCACTTATTTCTTATCTCCACCTTATCCAAAAACATAAAAATCCTCCATTTTTACGGCACCCATGGCTCCCAACAATCAAAATCAACCACCTCCTCCTTTTGATGAGCATTTTCGGATGTTGACTTTGTATCTGAACTTGCTCATTGCGTTATTCGTGCTACTAGTAGCGCTCTTTGTCTTCATAATTATGAACAAGTGAAGGTTGGAGGTTTCCAGCAAGAAATGCCCACGATTCGAGTTGTACTTCGATTTTTGCTATTTTGGTAAATTAAGAGTACAATTTGTAAGGATTTTGGGCATTTAAATAAAATCGTCTTTGTTTTATTGTTAATATTTTAATTTTAATTACCATCGTTGTTACTCCTTAAATCGTCTTACCATTACAGCCGAGGTAATGAACAAACTAACTCGAGCAAAAATTATGTTAAAAAAAAGTGTTGTGGGAACTTTTACGGTGCTGACGTGGCACGCGCTCCTAGGAGGTATCAAGTATGACCTGGCACGAACTTCTGGCAACCTGCAAAACAAGAATATTCCCGTAGGAATATTCCCTCCGATGCTTAAGTAAGTATAAGCTAGAGAGATAAGTAATTTGTAGAGAGAAGGCAGAGCAAAGATAGGTTTTCTGTTGCTGAGCCAGAATTGATTGCCCTTTTACCTAGGGATCTGCACTATTTATAGTGCTAGGGTTACTCGGGAACTGGTCCCGCATGATTGAGTGTTTACGCAAGATTGGGACACGTGTCCTGCATTGGTTCTGTAGGCTTGTTTAGGCCCAATGTGGACCTCTTTATCGTTTGGGCCTGGGCTCTGTGCAGTTTTGGAAAATGCCCGTAGGCAAGCTTTTGGGCTCTTTCTTCTGGGTTTTGATAGTGCAGTTAGGTGGCATTCTTTTAGGCCACATCATTTGCCCCTCAAGGAGGATGCCCCTTGTCACTGTGGGGTAGGCTGCTTGATAGGGAGGAACGCCACGTGTGAGGGCTTCTCCGAGCTTAGATTTTCCTTTAAAAGCTTCAATTCCTCTTTCATTTTTCTTTTGTTACTTCAGAGCGATTTTTTCTTTTAGAGAGAGAAAGTAAATTCCGTCCTGCCAAAGATCTGCTGGTGCGTGCGCTTGAGTGTTCTTGGATTTGCTGTCCAGTGTTCTTGAGGGTTTAGAGGATTTGCCAAGACTTCTCATCAGTTTGATCATTTTCTGGTAAGTTTTCTATCAACAGCTTGTTATTTGCATGCTTGTGGGACCTCTCTCATTTATTGTTTATAGTATTTTGTGCAGGCGTCTTGGGGGCTATGACACCTATCCCTTTCATTCATTGCTAAAGTCAGACGTCCTGTCCCTTATGCAGGACGGTATGGCTCGAATTAGACAGACGGCTAACGTGCGTGCATGGGCTGCACCGCGAGAGGGGAACGATAGGGTTCCTTTTTCGAACCCGTCCCAAGCAAGTAGGAGTGGAGTCTATTCTTCCCATGATACAGGAGACGGGGCCACTAGAACAACACTTTCTCCTAGGAGAAGAAAGAATGTGGCTTCCCGTCCCCGCGTTCCACGCGAGGATTTTGAAGATGACTCCTCTAGCTCCTCAGACGAGGAGTTTGCAAAAAATCTTCCTCCTATGGTCTGGGGGAAGGAAGACGTCAATCTGTTCCCGTCGGATATCTTTCCCAGCATGAAATGGCTGCGGTACCTGAGGGAGCAGGGTCGCGACTTTGAGCGTTTTCTGCTCTTGCCTCCAGGTTTTAGCCTTAGGAGCCCCCGACCTCATGATTCCGTGGACCAACTCTCCCAAGGGGAGGTTGAAGGAAATAATGCCCTTGGTCCAAGTATGCATTCTATGTTAAGTCTAATAAATGCGGTTCAGTATTAATTAACAAGTTAATAATTCAGTGAGATCAAGTGAGCTGAATGCCTAGCTAGAGGCCGCTTCAGTTCAAGTGGAATTAATGATATTAATCCACAGCTTACTCTTGACTGAACCCGTAGGGTCACACAAATAGTACGTAAACGGATCAAGTATTTAATGGCATTAGATACTCCATCTATGGATATTCGGAATCGACGGATCTTGGTTTCAGTGGGAGCTGAGATCGTCACAGGCAAGAAATGAATACTCCGGAAACGATGATATTGCCGGAAACGGAAATATGGATCATATCGGAAATATAAATATTATCCAAGTCGTAGATGTTGCCGGAAACGGAAACATGGTACGTATCGGAAAATATTATCGGAAATGGAAATATTGCCAGAATCGGAAATATTGCCGGAAACGGAAATATTGTCAGAATCGGAAATATTATCGGAATCGGAAAATAATTCCGGAAACGGAAATATTAAATATTTGTTCGAAACGGAAATTAATTCCGGAATCGGAAATATTAAATATTGTTCGTATCGGAAATGAATTCCGGAATCGGGAATTTAATCGGAAGCGTATCGTACGAATTAGCATCGAACGAGGCCCGCTAGACGAAGGCCCAGCACGAAGCCAGGCCGTCGCCCAGCGAGCCAACGCACACCAGCGCACGCCAAAGCCTCGACCAGGCCCAGCGCAAGGCCAGGCCCAGCCAAGGCCTTGGGCGCGCGCGCGGAGCACAGCAGTGGGCCGAGCGCTGTGCGCCTAGCGTGGGCCGCAAGGCTTGCGCGGGTGTACGGTGCTCGTGCAATGCTTGTGCGGGAATCCTGAAGCAATCAGGATTCGAAGTGTGACTAAATCCTAAAACTATTAGATAATGATTATTTAATTAGAGTCCTAGTAGGGTTATAATTAAATAAATTAGTATCCTAATAGGATTCCAAAACCCTTTCCATGACTCTATAAATAGGTGCCTAGGGTCACATATTTTCATAGATTATTCAAGTATTCAAAGTGAGTTTTTGAGAGAAAATTCAGACACATTTCTTGACTATAAGTGCCGAAAATCTTTAGTACCTTAAGGGCGATTCTAGTTGGTCAATCTTAAGGCGGATCCGGACGTACTGTGGACTATCTACGGAGGGACGACACTTGGAGTCCTAAAGACTTGTTCTTGTTCGGTTCGGGCGCAGCTAGGGAAGGCACGCAACAAAGAGTATGCATCTAAACTATGCTATATGATTATGTGTAAATAATATGTATTCCTGGCTAAATGGTTTTTCCGCATGATTTATGAATTGTCATATGTATCATAACCTAACAGTGGTATCACGAGCCTCTTATTATTTTCATAATCTAAATTGCATGAACATGGTTAAATATTACTAATTTGCAAGAATTAAAAGGGGTGATTAATTTTCGTAATTGTTAATTAATTGCAAATTGCGTTTATTTAATTATACGTACGCAGTTTTTCGGCAGTTTTCTCGTTACTCATCCAAATCGAGTGATTTTTGTGTCAATTCCGCATGTAAAAGGCATTCTAAAATTTTGACAAAAACAGTATTTTTCTGCCGAACCCAGAATTCTCAAATTCGAAGCCTAATTATGACTTTTCGAAGGTTTTAGTTTTTCGAATGCAAAATTTCGTAAATTTAAGATGTTAAATTAAATATTTGCGATTCTTGTTGATAAATCTTGAATTTTTGATTGACCTACTGTATATGTTTAACAAGTTTGAATGCCTAGCCTTGTTAATTATGCAATCTAATTTGTAATTATGATTAATTTGTTGAAAATTAGAATAATTTAGAATTAATTTGATTTTCATAATTAATTATAATTTAATTAGGAACCTATGATTAAAAACCACCATAAAAATTGTAAATTTATGATAAATTTTAAATTTTTATGACCTAGGCTTGAATCCATAATAATCGGAAATCAATTGAATAATAAATTTTTGATTTTTCGCCCTAAAATTATGAAATTAATATTATTGATTAATTTGTCATTAATTTTAAATATAAATTTTAAATTTTTATGCGATTCGTTCATATAACTTGCACGCACAAAGCAATGGACGCTTCGTGTTACCCTTAAGGGGTGTTGTATAGTGCGGGCATGCGACGACGAGCAAGGGAGCTCGTCGCCCGTGCGGCACGAATGCAATGAGCAGGGGCATGGTGCACGAGCACAAGGCAGCAGCCCTGCCTTGTGTCGTGGGCCACGAGCTATGGATGAATGGGCATGGGCGAAGGCAAGGCATGGCAGTCGCGTGTGGGCAGCAAGCGAGCTGCGCCACAACGCGCACTGCCTCGCGCGCAGCGAGCGCAAGCTCGCGTGCCACGAGCGCTGCGCCCAGCGTTGATCGCGCGCAATTGCTCGCGCACAGCGAGCGATGGCTCGCGTGCATCGAGCGCTGGAGCGCGCGCAGCGAGCGCTGGCGAGCGCGCACAGCGAGCGGTGGCTCGCGTGCATCGAGCGCTGGCGCGCGCGCAGCGAGCACCACTTGTGCGATGGCTTGCGATGGAAGATGCAGCAGCTATGCGACGAGCGCATGAGCTGCGCGCACATGGCCAGCGATGGCTGTGTGCGTGTGGCCCATGGGCGTGCGATGCGTAGGGTGTTTGCGTTGCGATTAGATCGTTTTGAATGTTTAATTTGAAATTTTTCAGTTTACGTAATTTTAATTAATTTTAAAATTAATAATTTAAATTATTTTCTTGGATTTTAATTTTGAATATTATAATTATAATAAATTTTATTTATTCTAATTATTTTACTAAAATTAAAATCATGAATTAATTTAAATACGACTGAAATTAAATTAAACTTTTTGGATTCAATTATAAATTCATATGAGCTTTAAATTTTAATTAAATTTGTATGTTTCCGGTTAGACTAGAAATACATTTTTATGTTTAAAATTAGTAAAGCATACGAATTTATTGGTTTAAGTGGGAGCCCTTTTAGTCATAAACTCTTGATTAGGTCTACAAATCCTTAAGGTTAAAACAACTTGATTAGAATTAATAAGGACTGAATAATTGGTAGATTATTGGTGCCCTTGATTAATTGCTGCAAATGTTTACGTGATGCATAATGTGTTTTACTAACCAGCTATGTGGGCCATTCATGATAATGAATGGGTGAATGGTATATATTGTATATGTACTGTTTTGCAGGTTATGAAGTGACTAGTATGGCCCAAATAGGATAGAAAATATGGTCTGCGCACCATTAATTTGAATGTAATTGGTCTAAAGTACCAAAGTTATTTTTCAATTCAAATATGGTCTGCGTACCATCAAATAGTTGTAATTAGTTATAGCTTATCCTATTTGAAGAAAATGGTGCCTCCCACGGAGATTTTCAAGACGGACTTTGAAGTAAAAGCTTCAAGATGAAGTCGGGCCATACTAGATCACATTTATCTTGTGCATGCTTTAAGTTATTTATTGCTTTAAATATGTCTTAATTAAGGATTGTGGCTTGATTATGTTGCATGATTAAGGATTTTAGTTCACTTAAAATCTAACCAACATAGTAAGAGCCTTAAGTTCCAAACTTAAAAATTGAGTTAAAAGGTGCCATGCCAAAATATACACTTGCTTGGATATCCTTTACATCAATCTAGTAATAGTTTTCGCTCAGCGAGGTGTTACTTATTGGTCCTAAAGGGGCAAGGTACACAAATAATTGTGAGTACATGTTAGTTTTGGTGAAACTCAACGATATAAGTAAGGAGTCCTTTTATGTCGTGGCAAAATCGATAGGTTTACCTAATAAGTTCTTAGACGTACCTATCAACCAAGAGTAGTTTCTAGACTATTAGCAAAAAGATTTTGCTTACCTAAGATGTTTTAGGATTAAGTCGACAAACTGTGCTTAGTTCTTCAATGATTTTAGGATCTTGGAATCATTTTATTCACACCTGCCGGAACAATAAATTCGAATAAAATGCTAATAACTTGTTGAAATTGCATGATTGCTTTGATTTTCAAGTTATTATTCATGATAAATGTTTAGACTTTGCATGCTTCAATGTATGTTTTAATTATTGTTTATAATTAAATATCTTGCACTGCAATAAATCCTTTTAGAAAGGTAACAGTAAATTTCCTCGATTGGTAGTGAATCCAAGAACGATTCACGGAAATGAGAGAAAGTGAGCAATTTAAAATGTACGTTTCTTTTAGCGACTTTTATGGTTGTTTTCGAATATCAAAATCGAATGGCAAACCAATTGGTGCTTGTGAATTCAAAATACACTGTAGTTTTGAGATCATAAAGCATTGAGTTTAAACGCTCAGCATTACCAATGGTTAACAACCTAATATCTTTGTCCATTTAATTCTCGAATGAGTCTAGTCCCTAGACATTCGAATAGATCGATGCTTAGAGAACTTTAGAAGCTTCTGGTAAGATCATCTAGTTGAAACAGAATGTTCAACACAAATTAAATGGTAAAGAACCTTGTTGGGGTGACATTGGACATGTCTAACAAAGTATAAAAGTCAACACTAAAGAATTCAATTCTTAAGACTATAAGAAAGGGTACAAGAAATAGGAAAACGAGGAACAAATGAAAAGAATTACGATTCCGTTTCTACCTATAAGTTTATGTTTAAAGAGAAGTGACCTAGCAATCAAACTTCCTTGGTATCATATACCGCTTGAGGTTCTTACTTCGGTAATAACTCAAACAATGGAAGCTAGGATACACTAATGACCTACAAATGGGAAATGAAGCATGGCATTGCTACATTAATTGTAGGGTCATCTAAGTTTGTTTTAAGTCCTTTCAAAGGCTGGAACTTAATGGCTATTTTGTTCCATAATCAGCATACCTAAATTTCTGCTTCAAACACAGAAAGACTCACATTCAAGAAAAACAAAAACAATGTTTGTTTGTTTATTTGAATGAAATGGTCAATTACAGGTTGAGTCAATATGCTTGATTAAAACAAACAACTCTTTAAAGAACTTTACTAGGTTCAAATCAACCCCTTGATTTGAGTTCCACTAATCTTTGGCATTGTTGCTTAGACCATATCAACAAGTTAACATTCATAAGCTCTATTTTGATGGACTTTTGAAAGTTGATTGATTTCTAGATCATTTTAAGACAACTAGTCTTACTTGTTGAAAGTAACAAAAGATATGAACTATTGTTAGAACGCCTAGACAATAGAGTTCAAAGCTAAAGAAAAATTTTATGACTTTATTATTTCACATGGATTTGAGTGAATATAGGTTTATTTACTCAAATGTGATATAAGTTGAATCTGTTTGGCTAGTTCAAAGATTCAGAAGTATAAAATCCACTTGGCAAGAAATCATAAAGATCTAGGTTAGATCATGTTGATGATTACTTGAGACCAAATATGATCATCAATGATTGTGTGTTGTAATTTCACAATCTAGGTCCATAAGATATGGCATATCTTAGTTGGAATCAATTAGTACTTGATTCGATTAATGATGAATCATAAAGACTTTTCCTATAATTTCTAAAACAAAATGCTCAACTACCACCAAACTAAACCAAATTCGTCAAAGCTATTGAAAAGTAATTTCAGAATAACTTTTCATAAAATATATCTAGAGAGTTGCAAAACTCAGTGGGAGCTTAGTGTTTGTCATTCGACAAACTAAGGCCCAAGTATAGATATATGTTTCATTGTGATTTATTCAAATAAGACACAAGGGTATTGTTTCTACCACGAATTTTTGAGAACATAATGTTTGTTTGCTCGAAATAATGTCATTTTGGAGATTCGTTTCCAAAATGACAAGTGGGAGAAAATAGACCTCGAAAGTCTTCGAGGCGAACAACAAACATAAACGGACATTCCGGAGGCTTTTCGAAGTGCTTCAGAAAATCCGAACTTATTCTGTAAGGACTTTACAAGTGGCTTTAAAGAATAGACATCTCTTAGAAGACTTTACAAGTGCTTCAAAGAGAATAGAATATTCAAAGGACTCTCAAAGTGCCTGTTGATATTCTATTGTTTGATGTTCTATACCCAAGTAGGCATAGAATTCAAGTCACTGAAACTATGAGATTCTTCTATTAGATAGTGAAGAAACATAGAGATCAGGTCAATGAAACTATGAAATTCTTCTATTAAATAATGAAGAAACCTACAACTTGCAGTCAAACTATTATCATATAGATTAATGAGTTTGTGACTTGTAAGAAAGCTATGACGAAATATAGATTCCCTAAAATGGTTAGAGGCCATATATAGACTATATGTTTAATTGGTTAAAGGCCATAAAACATACTCAATGTTTTGATGACAAAATTGAAATTTTGTTGATTTGCAAGAATAGTTTCACACCTATTGGTTGCAAGTTTGTTTTAAGGATAAAAACCATCAAACATGGAATTGTGTTCACACACAAAGCTAGATTAATTGCTAAAGGTTACAAGCAAATTCATGGTGTGAATTGTGTTGAAACCTCATGCATAATCGTAATGCTCAAGTCTATAATTCAAGCAATGATTGCATATTGGTACATATAGCAATTGGATGACAAAACGTATTCCTTAATCAAATGTTGGAATAAACTATGTACATGGTATGTCATAGGATTTGTGGATCCAAATAAATGCTTGAAAGAGAAAGCTAGCTTATAAAATCTAAGTACAGATTTAAGCAAGCAATTGGGAATTGGAATTATATTTTAATGAAGCTAATAAGTATTTTAGTTTCATAAAATATACATGATTCTTATAGATATATAAGAAGTTTAGTGGGAGTACTTAAAACTTAATTGGTCCTATGTGTATTACACACATATCTCTCTATTGTGAAATAACATTCAAATGCTAATGACTTAGATTTGAAATTATTCATCAATGATGGACCATGGCGAAACTTAGTACATACTGGGTATTAAGATCTATTTACAAAGATCTTATGATATTGTTTTGGATTAAGTAATGGCATTTACTAAATCAAACACGAAAGTCTCCATTGGAGATATTTGACCCATGTGAATAAATCTAAGTAAAGGATGTTTGAACTATGTATAAGCATTTACTAAGTTAAACATCAAAGAGTCTAAATGAGATTCTTAACCTATATTATATGTCAAAGAATTTAGCTCAATTTAGATAAGCTAAAGTTACATGAATAGAATTCAATTGGGAATTATTCTGCAAAAGAATTTTTCATGTATGATATAATATGAGGATCGCCAAAAACGTATCGTATGACTTTAGGCATGACGAACATATACCAATCTCTATTGATCTAAGTAAAGATCAACTAGATTGAGATCAAGAAAAACTTATGGTACTTAAAAAGGTACATAGGAATAGTTCTTGATTCAAGGAAATAAAGATATGCTAAATATATATTGATGCTACACGCATAAACATTGGCAAAGGATCAAGCAAGATTCCCTTGGAGTTAACCATTGATAAGGACGAGCTATAGAGCATCGTGTTTTGAAATGGCAACATGGGTTGGAGACCATGAGTTGTTGCGTGGGAAATTAAAATATTAATTTCTATGTTCTAAGATACAGCTGGAAAGTCTTCCACATGTCTGTGAACTACTTGGATAAGTAAATCCAAACAAAGCATCACTAGCAACCTAAACAGTTGAAGTAAAAGTACTTGTTGCCTAAGAAGCAATAAAACAGAGTTATTTATATTAATGAGTTCTTCATTGAACTTTGGTGGATCACATGTCTGCTAACTTGATGGCTCTTCATTGCAAAATGCGTAGAACCACTATCGAAGTAAGAAAGACTAGATCACATAATAAACAAACTCAAAAGATCTTATCATCCTATCTCGAATATCATTCGATGAAAAAGATATTAAGATTGGCAAAGCATGATAACTAAACCTATGCAACAAGTGAGAAAGCAACACTCACATTGTAGCACTGGAAATCAAGCATAGCTTTGAATTCCATGAAATGTTTTAAAGATGGGTTCGAGGCCCATGGTTGTAAAACATTGGGGTTGAACATTTATCATATATGAAATGAATTTTCATATTCCATTTAATCTTGGTTTAGTATTAAATGATGAGTCCCTTCAATTTGACGATATATTCAAGATAGACTGTCAGGACCAGTCCTGTGACTAAGAAATGTCAATGAAGTGAACTTGAATGTCAAAGGTTGAAAATGGTCCCTAGTCGGAGTTTTCTATAAAATTGGACGCATAGAAAACGTTAGACGATTAGAATGCAAGATGACTAGTAGTTCTGTTTCTTGATCTATGTGGACATGGAAATGTCATAATCATTTGCATAGATACTTACTTTGGGAAGACTAGTATCGGACAAGACCTATGAAACTTTACTGTAAGAGATGAAAATCTGTCATAAGTAAATTTCATTAAAATTATTAGACACTAAATCCTCAATACCTGAGTGATTTGAGATTACTTGTTTGAGAACTGGTTGCTTTGACGTTGACCAACCGTCGCACCGTAAAAGGAGGCTATAAAGGCAACGCTCAGGTAATCACCTATCAAACGAAGTCTAATCTCAAGATCGCAAGATTGGGATTGTCCTCCCATGAATCGGGATGAGATGCTTAAAAGTTGTACAAGGCCACTCGGAGAGCTAGAAACTGTGAAATGCATGGCCGTGCTCGGATGAATCATAGGCTATGATTATCTGTCTATTTGATCAGTTGAACTCTGAAACCGAGGAACACCTCTGGACATAATAAGGATGACAACTCTTACCTTATGTTCAAGAGCAAGCATCGAGCGACAAAGGAATTAGGAAATGCACACTTGTCCCTAAGGACAAGTGGGAGACTGAAGAAAATAATGCCCTTGGTCCAAGTATGCATTCTATGTTAAGTCTAATAAATGCGGTTCAGTATTAATTAACAAGTTAATAATTCAGTGAGATCAAGTGAGCTGAATGCCTAGCTAGAGGCCGCTTCAGTTCAAGTGGAATTAATGATATTAATCCACAGCTTACTCTTGACTGAACCCGTAGGGTCACACAAATAGTACGTAAACGGATCAAGTATTTAATGGCAATAGATACTCCATCTATGGATATTCAGAATCAACGGATCATGGTTTCAGTGGGAGCTGAGATCGTCACAGGCAAGAAATGAATACTCCGGAAACGATGATATTGCCGGAAACGGAAATATGGATCGTATCGGAAATATAAATATTATCCAAGTCGTAGATGTTGCCGGAAACGGAAACATGGTACGTATCGGAAAATATTATCGGAAATGGAAATATTGCCAGAATCGGAAATATTGCCGGAAACGGAAATATTGTCAGAATCGGAAATATTATCGGAATCGGAAAATAATTCCGGAAACGGAAATATTAAATATTTGTTCGAAACGGAAATTAATTCCGGAATCGGAAATATTAAATATTGTTCGTATCGGAAATGAATTCCGGAATCGGGAATTTAATCGGAAGCGTATCGTACGAATTAGCATCGGACGAGGCCCGCTAGACGAAGGCCCAGCACGAAGCCAGGCCGTCGCCCAGCGAGCCAACGCACACCAGCGCACGCCAAAACCTCGACCAGGCCCAGCGCAAGGCCAGGCCCAGCCAAGGCCTTGGGCGCGCGCGCGGAGCACAGCAGTGGGCCGAGCGCTATGCGCCTAGCGTGGGCCGCAAGGCTTGCGCGGGTGTACGGTGCTCGTGCAATGCTTGTGCGGGAATCCTGAAGCAATCAGGATTCGAAGTGTGATTAAATCCTAAAACTATTAGATAATGATTATTTAATTAGAGTCCTAGTAGGGTTATAATTAAATAAATTAGTATCCTAATAGGATTCCAAAACCCTTTCCATGACTCTATAAATAGGTGCCTAGGGTCACATATTTTCATAGATTATTCAAGTATTCAAAGTGAGTTTTTGAGAGAAAATTCAGACACATTTCTTGACTATAAGTGCCGAAAATCTTTAGTACCTTAAGGGCGATTCTAGTTGGTCAATCTTAAGGCGGATCCGGACGTACTGTGGACTATCTACGGAGGGACGACACTTGGAGTCCTAAAGACTTGTTCTTGTTTGGTTCGGGCGCAGCTAGGGAAGGCACGCAACAAAGAGTATGCATCTAAACTATGCTATATGATTATGTGTAAGTAATATGTATTCCTGGCTAAATGGTTTTTCCGCATGGTTTATGAATTGTCATATGTATCATAACCTAACAGAGGTAGCCGTTTATACTGCTGCCTTTAGGTTGGGCCTTAGATTTCCATTGCACCCTTTTGTGATAGACGTTTTAGAGGGGTATGACATTGGCCTTGCTCAATTGACGCCCAACTCCTGGGCAAATGTCTTTGGTTTTGTTGCCAAGTGTGCTTTGAGCGGCGTCACCCCTTCCTTTCCTGCTTTCCTTCGTCTCGTAGTTATTCCCCCTTCTTCTCGTTCTCCCCAGGGATGGTTCACCCTTTACAGCCGTCGGGGATATAAGACGGTGGTGGGTAAGACCTCTAGTTGGGTTTGGTGGAGGAAGAAGTGGTCTGTTGTCCGAATGGAAGACCTCTCTCTTTCCAGACGTCTTTCTCGTTGGAACCGCCGGCCCCGTTATTTGTCTAGAGCTGACGCCTACCCTCGCCTCTCGTCCAGGGAGTGGGGACTAGTGAAGCCCTTGTTCCAGGCTGAGATGTATCGGCTGTCGTCAAAAAGCCATGCCTGGGTGCCTAATGCTTGGCTTCCCCATGTCGGCCAGTTTACTAATATAGTCTTTCTTTCGGCCGTCGGTCTTTGTTCTTTTTTGAGTAGAGGTAGTTCCCCAGTAGATTTTCAGACATTTTTCTTCCATCTTTTTTTTTTTTTTTTTTTTTTTTTTTTTTACTAACCCTTGGCTTTGTAGGTTCTGCCATGGATCGCTTATCTCCCGAAGACAAGGGTGTAGTGGAAGTACCCGCTTGGCTGTCCGAAGTATATACCGAGGACATTCTCAAGGCTGTGGAGGCCAAGAAGAAGGATTCCTCCAAGAAGTCCAGTGAGGGTGCCTCTGGCGACGTCGCCAAGGTAATATATATATATATATATATATATATATATATATATATATATATTATATATATATATATATATTATATATATATATATATATATATATATATATATACTTTATATTATTATTTTTTTTGTCATGATTTGGTCGCTGATTTCTTTTTCTTTTAGGAACCCATCTTGCCGGCTACTAAGAAGCGTCCGGCATCTTCGACGGAGGCTCCTAAGCCCAAACGACCCTTCTTTAAGAAGATGGGTCCGGCCGACGCTGTTACCAAACCGTCGGTACCAAAACCGTCCGCTCCCCCAGCTGAGGGGGAGGTTCCTCCTATCCAGACGCCCATTCCTCCTCCTGAGAAAAAGGAGATTCCATCCCAGGTGGACACCGAAATGGATGGTTCTGCCGGAGCAGCAACTGACGAGGCAGCAGTCGATCAGACTGCGGCGGCTGACGCCCCCGCCTTGTCCAGAGAGAACAAGGGTAAAGGCAAGGAGACTGAGGCTCCTTCTACTGATAATGCCTCTACTCCTCTTGCAGCTTCGCCAATTGGTTAGCGTCTCTTACTTTAAATTTGTGATAATCAGGTTGGGATTTGCACGGTATTTATTAATCTTGGTGTTTGGTTCAGTTGAGATGTTCAAGCGGATGCGTCGGGCCGAGGTGGCGAGCATCCCTCCTTCTACCGGTTTTAGCTCAGAGGCGAAGGATAAAATCCTTGCCGATGTGTATGCGGCCATCCCTGAGGAATACGTGAGGTCACTCCCCGGGATTGACTTGGGATTCTTTGGGTCCATCCAGTCTCTCGTCCTTGATGTGAGACACTTACCCCTGGATTCCTGTGGTTACAATTATGTGTACGTTATTTTTTAATTCTATATTGTTTTTGGTAGCTTTTCATTCGATGTGCCGAGAGTAGGAACTACCGCTTTGATATGCACAAAGAGATGCTCAAGCACAAGGACCAGATCGAGAATCATGAGCAATATGCTGAGAAGACGGCCAGGTTGATCAACTTGGACGCGGATAAGAAGATTGCCCTGAAGACGGAAGAGCTGAAGAAGGCCGAGGAGGACGCTGAGAAATATGAAGAGAACCTGCGGGAATATGAGGGGCGGCTTGTCGAGCTGAGAAAGGAGTACTCTTTCGTCTTAGAACGGGTGACTGACTTCTCTTCCAAGGTGAATGTTCTGGAAGGTCAGCTCGAGGCCATGCAGGGGAAGATCGAGGCCGTGCACAAGGAGGTTGCAAGCTCTTTTAAGTTGGGCGAGGAGTCCATCTTGGAGAGTGCCCAAAAGGCGTGGGATCAGTCTATGGACGGGAAGGATTTTTCCTGGTTCAAACGCCGTATCTCCCACCAGATAGCTGTTTCGACGGCTAGGCGCTTGGGCTTAGATCCTCCCGAGTTTGTCAGTGACGGGGAGGAAGACGTCGAAGAAGACGAGGTGAACTCCCTTGAAGGCCAGGACGTCCAGGACGGGAGTTCCATTGCCCCTCTTCCTTGAGCAGGTTTTCTTGCAATTGGTTTAGATGACGCCGTGGGCGTTTGTAAAACTTTGGTGCCTTCGGGGATTTATTTGATTTGGTTTGTTTGCGCTTTGGGCGCTATGTATAAACAGTCTGTGCCGTTGTGCACTGTATTTTAATTCTATCAGTTCGGTACTGATTTCTTAAAATTTTTTCTTTGGGTCCAATTGTTGGACAGAAACCTCAGTGTTTTAGGTGATCAGCCTAATTTGAGGCGCTAATCTAGGCCACTTCTCAGGCCGTCAAACGATTAGTCTTTTTAGACGGCATCCCAGGAGGAGGTCTTATGTTTGAATGTTTCGCGAGCCTATTTGAGGTGCTAATCTAGGCCACTTCTCAGGCCGTCAAACGATTAGTCTTTTTAGACGCCATCCAAGGAGGAGGTCTTAGGTCTGATTGTTTTGCTCTTTGTTTGAGTCTTTTTGGGCGCTTTTCAAAGAAAAGGCGTTATGCTGGGTGTCAAAACCCTTCGTGTTTATTAGCACTGGGTATTGTTTATTTAGCGGATAGGGACGCCAGTTTAGGAACTGTTTTCTGGTGAGTTTCTTTCAACAGAGACTTGTATTCGTCAGATAAGTGTTAATTTACTAAATTGCTTGCTACATTCACCGCGTCTTAGACGGGTATTTACAGGCCGTTTTGTGGGCTCTGAGTACAATAGCTAGGCCGTTTTGTAGGCTCTGAGTACAATGGTTACCCTAATGATGTTCTAGTCTTAGCCACCTTCTTCAATTTTGACCGCTTCTACTTGGACGGGTCTAATTTCTTTGGTGACCTGGGATTCATCTTCATGCTTTCGTTTTCCTCTGACTTCAGCAGAATCTTGCTTCCATGCTGACGGGTTGAGGGTCGTCAGGTAACAATCCCTAGCCTGTTGTTGATCTCCATGTATGGTGCCTATGACTCCATCATCGCACACGAACTTCAGAAGCATCAGATGGGTGACGACTACAGCCTTGATCTTGTTTAAGGTGGGTCGTCCCAAGATGACATTGTATGCCGTCAGGTCTTTGACGATTAAGAAGTCTACTTCCATTTTCCGCCCATTCTTCCTATCTCCAATTCGAACTGGTAGAGTGATAACGCCAACAGGATGAATGATACTCCCTCCAAAACCAATGATGGGATAGTGAATTCTTTCGATGGCTTTGGGATCGTGTGCTAGGCGATTGAGGCATTCTAGACTCATTATGTCGGACGAGCTTCCTGTGTCTATTAGTATGCGCTTAACTCTCATGTTAGCTAATTCAACCACGAGTGGATCATCGTGCGGCGTGGCTATCCGTCCACCGTCTGACTCACATATTTCAATCTTTGGGAATGGGTCCATGGGCGCTTTGGCTGACAGCAGCACCTGCCCTAAGCGGCGAGCATAATCCTTCTGTCCTCTCATGGTAAGTCCTCCAGCGGCTGGTCCTCCAGATATGACGGCTACAAATCCTCCGTCGCTATGTTGTCCCTTAGTCGGCGAGGCAGGGGACTTGTTCCTTTTGTATTGATTTTTTCCAAAGCCTTGAGCATTCTTCCGTAAGTAGTTCTTGAGATGTCCTTTGGAGGCTAGACCATCTAAAGCCCTCTTCAAGCTTCTACAATTCTTGGTTTCATGTCCTATATCTTCATGGTGTTAGGTTATGATACATATGACAATTCATAAATCATGCGGAAAAACCATAAAGCCAGGAAAGCATATTATTTACACATAATCATTTAGCATAGTTTAGATGCATACACTTTGTTGCGTGCCTTCCCTAGCTGCGCCCGAACCGAACAAGAACAAGTCTTTAGGACTCCAAGTGTCGTTCCTCCGTAGATAGTCCACAGCACGTCCGGATCCGCCTTAAGCTTGACCAACTAGGATCGCCCTTAAGGTACTTAGAATTTTCGGCTATTGTAGGCAATTATGTAACTGAATTTTTGCTCTCAAAAATCACTTTGAATACTTGAATTGTCTGAACAAATAATGACCCTAGGCCCTTATTTATAGAGGTATGGAAAAGGAATTGTAATCCTACTAGGATGTGGATTTGTTAATTAGAACTTTATTAGGACTCTAAATAACAAAGCAAATCTAATAGGATTAGGATTTTAATCTTCGCACGAATCCTAATAGGATTAGGATTTCCCGCACACGCATCGTACAAGTCGTGCACCCGCGCAGGCCTTGCGGCCCACGACAAGCGCACAACCCATGTGCGGTGCTGCGCGCGCGCGCGCCCTTGGCTGGGCCTGGCCTTGCGCTGGGCCTGGTCGAGGCGTGTGTTGCTGCGTGCGGCTCGCTGGGCGATGGCCTGGCTTCGTGCTGGGCCTTCGTCTAGCGGGCCTCGTCCGATGCTAATTCGTACGATACGCTTCCGATTAAATTCCCGATTCCGGAATTCATTTCCGATACGAACAACTTTTAATATTTCCGATTTCGGAATTAATTTCCGTTTCGAACAAATATTTAATATTTCCGTTTCCGGAATTATTTTCCGATTCCGATAATATTTCCGATTCTGACAATATTTCCGTTTCCGGCAATATTTCCGATTCCGGCAATATTTCCATTTCCGATAATATTTTCCGATACGTACCATGTTTCCGTTTCCGGCAACATCTACGACTTGGATAATATCACTAGTAGAAAAAACCCTTATTGCAGCGGGCTTTTAGACCCCTGTTGCAGCGTACATCGTATGCTGCGACTGGGGGGCCTGCAACAAGTCTGAACTTGTTGCAGCGTACAATATTCGCTGCTAAAAGTGGTTTTTTGCAGCGTACATATGTATGTACGCTGCAACAAGTGCCAAAAAATTGGCAAAAATTTGGACTTGTTGCAGCGTACATATATATGTACGCTGCAAAAGACTCAACTTTTTGCAGCGTACATTTATTTGTACGCTGCAACAAGTCTGGAATTTTGCGAAATTTTTTTCCCTTGTTGCAGCGTACAATATATATGTACGCTGCAACAAAGCACTTTTGGCGGGAAAATTCTAATTTTGTTTAGGGATACCTAGAGTGCCTTGCACCAAATATAGAAACCTGTCAAAACAATAATAGAATAACGCAACCTGTATAACAAATATAAAAACAACAACTGGAGTTTTGTATATATCCCAAAACCAAAGTGTACGTACCACATACAATTAAATATATGTATGTTCCAATTTCAACGAACGCATACATTTTAATATAAAAGATTGTTCTATAACATCTAAACCAACTCGATCAAGCGCTCATGCCAATAACAAATACTTGCTGGTAAAAAACTTAGCCCATTGCTCACGAACCACATCAATTTCCTCACTAGCATAAGGCGCATTCCTCGGAGTATATACCTTTACAAAAATAAAAATAAAAATTAAGCATTAGATTAAATGCAAATTAAATGTCACATTTTTACATTCAAACAACTAATGACAATGTCCTAACAGTAAGTGCTGATTGTTTTCTCCCTCATTTAACTTTTTTTTTTGTTTTTGGTGTGATAATGATATGTTTATGGTAGGGGATCTTTGCTGAGTATGAGAATCTAACAGTCAGCATTGAGATTCATGCTGCTTTGTTTGTGATTATGAAAAAATAACGACAGTCCCACTTTGTGCTGACTGATCTAAATTGAGAAATGGGAAGTCTGGAAGCAAAGACAGACTATTATGATGATCTTGAAGGAAATAATGCCCTTGGTCCAAGTATGCACTCTATGTTAAGTCTAATAAATGCGGTTCAGTATTAATTAACAAGTTAATAATTCAGTGAGATCAAGTGAGCTGAATGCCTAGCTAGAGGCCGCTTCAGTTCAAGTGGAATTAATGATATTAATCCACAGCTTACTCTTGACTGAACCCGTAGGGTCACACAAATAGTACGTAAACGGATCAAGTATTTAATGGCATTAAATACTCCATCTATGAATATTCGGAACCGACGGATCTTGGTTTCAGTGGGAGCTAAGATCGTCACAGGCAAGAAATGAATACTCCGGAAACGATGATATTGCCGGAAACGGAAATATGGATCGTATCGGAAATATGAATATTATCCAAGTCGTAGATGTTGCCGGAAACGGAAACATGGTACGTATCGGAAAATATTATTGGAAATGGAAATATTACCAGAATCGGAAATATTGCCGGAAACGGAAATATTGTCAGAATCGGAAATATTACCGGAATCGGAAAATAATTCCGGAAACGGAAATATTAAATATTTGTTCGAAACGGAAATTAATTCCGGAATCGGAAATATTAAATATTGTTCGTATCGGAAATAGATTCCGGAAATGGAAATTTAAACGGAAGCGTATCGTACGAATTAGCATCGGACGAGGCTTGCCGGACGAAGGCCCAGCACGAAGCTGGGGCCATCGCCCAGCAAGCATGCGCGCCACAAGCCCAGCCAAGGCAGCGCCCAGGCCTACCGCAAGGCAGGCCCAGCGCGCGCCAAGGGCCACGGATGCGTGGGCCGTGCTGCGCGGGGCTGCTGCTCGCACGCGCATGGGCAGCCCTTGTGGCTGCCGTGTGTGTGTGAGTTTGTGCTCATGCGTGATTCCTGAATCTACAAGAGTCAGTGTATGATTAAATTTCTATTCCTAATTGGATAAATTAATTAAATAGAATTCATGTAGGATTCTAATTTCAATTAATTCGTATCCTACTAGGATTACGATTCCTTTTCCATAACTCTATAAATAAAGGCCTAGGGGTCATAATTTATACACAATGTTTCAAAGTATTCAAAAAGTGAGTTTTTGAGAGAAAATTAAAACACACATCTTGCTCATAAAGTGCCGAAATTTTCTAGTACCTTAAGGGCGATTCTAGTTGGTCAATCTTAAGGCGGATCCGGACGTGCTGTGGACTATCTACGGAGGGACGACACTTGGAGTCCTAAAAGACTTGTTCTTGTTCGGTTCGGGCGCAGCTAGGGAGGGCACGCAACAAAGAGTATGCATCTAAATTATGCTATATGATTATGTGTAAATAATATGTTGTCCTGGGTAAATGGTTGTTTCCGCATGATCTATGTAATGTCATATGTATCATAACCTAACAGTGGTATCACGAGCCCCTTATTATTTTCATAATCTAAATTGCATGAACATGGTTAAATATTACAAATTTGCAAGAATTAAAAGGGGTGATTAATTTTCGTAATTGTTAATTAATTGCAAATTGCGTTTATTTAATTATACGTACGCAGTTTTTCGGCAGTTTCTTCATTACTCATCCGAATTGAGTGATTTTTGTGTCAATTCCGCATGTAAAAGGCATTCTAAAATTTTGACAAAAAGAGTATTTTTCTGCCGAACCCAGAATTCTCAAATTCGAAGCCTAACTATGACTTTTCGAAAGTTTTAGTTTTTCGAATGCAAAATTTCGTAAATTTAAGATGTTAAATTAAATATTTGCGATTCTTGTTGATAAATCTTGAATTTTTTATTGACCTACTGCATATGTTTAACAAGTTTGAATGCCTAGTCTTGTTAATTATGCAATCTAATTTGTAATTATGATTAATTTGTTGAAAATTAGAATAATTTAGAATTAATTTGATTTTCATAATTAATTGTAATTTAATTAGAAACCTATGATTAAAAACCACCATAAAAATTGTAAATTTACGATAAATTTTAAATTTTTATGACCTAGACTTGAATCCATAACAATCGGAAATCAATTGGATAATAAATTTTCGATTTCTCGCCCTAAAATTATGAAATTAATAATATTTATTAATTTGTCATTAATTTTAAATATAAATTTTAAATTTTTATGCGATTCGTTCATATAACTTGCACGCACGGAGCAATGGACGCTTCGTGTTACCCTTAAGGGGTGTTGTATAATGCGGGCATGCGACGACGAGCAAGGGAGCTCGTCGCCCGTGCGGCACGAATGCAATGAGCAAGGGCGTAGTGCACGAGCACAAGGCAGCAGCCCTGCCTTGTGTCGTGTGCCACGAGCAATGAACAAATGGGCATGGGCGAGGGGCGAGCCAAGGCAGTCGCGTGTGGGCAGCAAGCGAGCTGCGCCACAACGCGCGCTGCCTCGCACAAGTGCGCGCAGCCTCGCGCGCAGCGAGCGCAAGCTCGCGTGCCACGAGCGCTGCGCCCAGCACTACTCGCGCGCACAGCGCGCGATGTCGCTCGCCCAGCGAGCGATGTCGCGCCCCAGCGAGCGATGGCTCGCGCGCACAGCGCGCGATGTCGCCCGCCCAGCGAGCGATGTCGCGCCCCAGCGAGCGATGGCTCGCGCGCACAGCGAGCGAGCCAGCGCGCCCAGCGAGCGATGTCGCGCGCCCAGCGAGCGATCTCGCGCGCGCGCACTGCGAGCGATAGCTCGCGTGCGATGGGGCGCTGTGCGGAGGCTTGCGATAGGACAGCAGCAGCTATGCGACGAGCGCATGGGGTGCGCGCACATGGCCAGCAATGGCTGTGTGCGTACGGCCCATGGGCGTGCAACGCGTAGGGTGTTTGCGTTACGATTAGATCGTTTTGAATGTTTAATTTGAAAATTTCAGTTCACGTAATTTTAATTAATTTTAAAATTAATAATTTGAATTAATTTCTTGGATTTTAATTTTGAATATTATAATTATAATAAATGGAATTTATTCTAATTATTTTACTAAAATTAAAATCATGAATTAATTTAAATGCGACTGAAATTAAATTAAATTTTTGGATTCAATTATAAATTTATATGAGCTTTAAATTTTAATTAAATTTGTATGTTTCCGGTTAGACTAGAAATACAATTTTATGTTTAAAATTAGTAAAGCATATGAATTTATTGGTTTAAGTGGGAGCGCTTTTTAGTCATAAACTCTTGATTAGGTCTACAAATCCTTAAGGTTAAAACAACTTGATTAGAATTAATAAGGACTGAATAATTGGTAGATTATTGGTGCCCTTGATTAATTGCTGCAAATGTTTACGTGATGCATAATGTGTTTTACTAACCAGCTATGTGGGCCATTCATGATAATGAATGGGTGAATAGTATATATTGTATATGTACTGTTTTGCAGGTTATGAAGTGACTAGTATGGCCCAAATATGATAGAAAATATGGTCTGCGTACCATTAATTTGAATGTAATTGGTCTAAAGCACCAAAGTTATTTTTCAATTCAAATATGGTCTGCGTACCATCAAATAGTTGTAATTAGTTATAGCTTATCCTATTTGAAGAAAATGGTGCCTCCCACGGAGATTTTCAAGACGGACTTTGAAGTCAAAGCTTCAAGATGAAGTCGGGCCATACTAGATCACAAATATCTTATGCATGTTTTAAGTTATTTACTGTTTTAAATATGTCTTAAAATGCATGAGATCAAAAGCTTGATTATGTTGCATGATTAAGGATTTTAGTTCACTTAAAATCTAACCAACATAGTAAGAGCCTTAAGTTCCAAACTTAAAAATTGAGTTAAAAGGTGCCATGCCAAAATATACACTTGCTTGGATATCCTTTACATCAATCTAGTAATAGTTTTCGCTCAGCGAGGTGTTACTTATTGGTCCTAAAGGGGCAAGGTACACAAATAATTGTGAGTACATGTTAGTTTTGGTGAAACTCAACGATATAAGTAAGGAGTCCTTTTATGTCGTGGCAAATTCGATAGGTTTACCTAATAAGTTCTTAGACGTACCTATCAACCAAGAATAGTTTCTAGACTATTAGCAAAAGGCTTTTGCTTACCTAAGATGTTCTAGGATTAAGTCGACAAACTGTGCTTAGTTCTTCAATGATTTTAGGATCTTGGAATCATTTTATTCACACCTGCCGGAACACATAACTTGAATAAAATGCTTAATAAACATTGAATTATGCATGTATGCTAGAATTTAAGTTTATTAAGAGAAACTGTGAATGGTTATTTATTTGTTTATTCTTTTCAATTGTAGTTTTTAATATGGCAAACAACAATTCATTCAACATTCGATCAATTCTCGAAAAGGAGAAGTTGAACGGGAAAAACTTCCTTGACTGGCAAAGGAACTTGCAAATAGTTCTTATGCAGGAAGAAAAGGAGTATGTCCTAGATGAGGCGATGCCCGAAGCTCCAGGCGACGGGGTCACTCAGGCAGCCCTCAATCGTTGGATTGATGCCAACAAGGATGTGAAATGTCTAATGCTCGCCACCATGAGTGCGGATCTGCAGAAAACGTTCATCAACTCAGATGCTTTCACAATCATCAGTGAGTTGAAGAACATGTTCCAAGATCTGGCTCGAGTCGAAAGATTCGAGACTCATAGGCAAATTCTTGAGACCAAGCTTAAGAAAGGCGAGCCCGTAAGTCCACATGTTCTCAAAATGATTGGACTCATTGAGAATATGAGTCGGCTGGATCAGCAATTTTCTCAGGAAATGGCTATAGACACCATCCTCCATTCTCTTCATAGCGGGTATGATCAGTTCAAACTGAACTACAGTATGAATAGTCTGGACAAAACGCTCACTGAGCTTCACGGTATGCTGAAAACCGCTGAAAAGACGCTCAAAAGTGATAAGCAGGATGTGCTTATGGTGCGTGGGGGCAAGTTCAAGAAATCTGGAAAGAAGAGGAATGCTAAGAAAGGTGGCAACAAGGCCAGCCCAACTAAGCAAACTGGCGCCAAATCTGCAAAGAGGAAGGTCAGTCAACCCACTTCTGAATCCGAATGCTTCTACTGCAAGAAGAAGGGGCATTGGAAGAGAGATTGCTTGAAGCTAAAGGAAGATCAGAAGAACGGAACAGTCGTTCCATCTTCAGGTATTTTCGTTATAGACTGTATACTTGCTAATTCAACTTCTTGGGTATTAGATACAGGTTGTGGCTCACACTTATGTTCCAATCCACAGGGACTAAGAAGAAGTAGAAAGTTAAGCAAGGGTGAAGTCGACCTACGAGTGGGAAATGGAGCACGGATTGCTGCATTAGCCGTAGGAACTTACTATTTGTCGTTGCCCTCCGGGCTAGTTTTGGAACTGGAAGAATGTTTCCATGTTCCAAGTCTTACTAAAAACATCATTTCAGTTTCTTGCTTAGATGCTAAGGGATTTTCCTTTTTAATAAAAGACAATAGTTGTTCGTTTTATTTTAAAGAGATGTTTTATGGATCTGCTAGATTAGTCAACGGACTTTATTTATTAGATCACGACAAACAAGTATATAACATAAATACCAAAAAGGCCAAAAAGGATGATTCAGATCTCACCTATCTGTGGCATTGTCGATTAGGCCATATAAACTTGAAACGCTTAGAAAGACTTCAAAGAGAAGGAATTCTAGAACCATTTGACTTAGAGGATTATGGTAAATGCGAATCATGTTTACTTGGCAAAATGACAAAGCAACCTTTCTCTAAAGTTGGAGAAAGAGCAAATGAACTATTGGGTTTAATCCATACAGATGTATGTGGACCAATGAGTACAAATGCTAGAGGTGGTTTCAGCTACTTTATCACTTTCACTGATGACTTCAGTAGGTATGGTTATGTCTACCTAATGAAGCATAAGTCTGAATCCTTTGACAAATTCAAGGAATTTCAGAGTGAAGTAGAGAATCAATTAGGCAAGAAGATCAAGGCACTGCGGTCTGATAGAGGCGGTGAATATCTGAGCTATGAATTTGATGACCATCTGAAAGAATGTGGAATTCTATCAGAATTGACTCCTCCTGGAACACCACAATGGAACGGTGTGTCAGAACGGAGGAACAGAACCTTGCTAGACATGGTCAGGTCAATGATGGGTCAGGCCGAACTTCCATTAGAATTTTGGGGACATGCACTAAATACAGCTGCACTCACTATAAATAGAGCTCCGTCTAAAGCTGTCGAAAAGACTCCATACGAATTATGGTTTGGAAAGCCTCCAAATGTGTCTTTTCTTAAGATTTGGGGATGTGAAGTATACGTCAAACGATTAATTTCAGACAAACTTCATCCAAAATCTGACAAATGTATCCTTGTGGGCTATCCAAAGGAAACAAAGGGGTATTACTTCTACAATACATCTGAGAACAAAGTGTTTGTTGCTCGAGATGGTGTCTTTTTGGAGAAAGATCACATTTCCAAAATGACAAGTGGGAGAAAAGTAGACCTCGAAGAAATTCGAGTCGAACAACAAACTCTAGAGAATGCTCAAGATGACATTCAGGATGAAACTCAGAGATCTTTAGAAGAATCTGGTGAGAATCATGGTCAATCTAGAAATGTTACCCCGCGTAGATCGCAAAGATATAGATCTCAACCGGAAAGGTACTTAGGTATTTTAACGAACGAGAGCTATGACGTTCTATTACTTGAAAGTGATGAACCTGCGACTTACAAGCAAGCTATGACGAGCCCTAGCTCCAAGCAATGGCAAGAAGCCATGCAATCTGAATTAGACTCCATGTCTGAAAACCAAGTATGGGATTTGGTCGATTTGCCAGATGGCTACCAAGCCATTGGAAGCAAATGGGTTTTCAAACTGAAAAAGGACAAGGATGGGAAACTTGAAGTTTTCAAAGCTAGATTGGTTGCAAAAGGTTACAGGCAAGTCCACGGTGTGGATTACGATGAAACCTTTTCACCAGTTGCAATGCTAAAGTCTATTCGAATAATGTTAGCAATCGCTGCATATTACGATTACGAAATATGGCAGATGGATGTCAAAACTGCTTTCTTAAACGGCGTTTTAACAGAAACTGTGTTTATGACACAGCCTGAAGGTTTTGAGGATCCAAAGAATGCTAAAAAGGTATGCAAGCTAAAGAAGTCAATCTACGGATTGAAGCAGGCATCCAGGAGCTGGAATATACGTTTTGATGAAGCAGTCAGTGACTTTGGTTTCATCAAGAACGCGGACGAATCTTGTGTATACAAGAAGGTCAGTGGGAGCAAAATTGCTTTCCTAGTATTATATGTCGACGACATATTGCTTATCGGAAATGACATTCCTATGTTGAACTCTGTCAAGATTTGGCTTGGGAAATGTTTTTCGATGAAGGATCTAGGAGAAGCACAGTACATATTGGGCATCAAGATTTACAGGGATAGATCTAAAAAGATGATTGGACTTAGTCAAAGCACTTATATCAATAAGGTGCTTGATAGGTTCAAGATGGCGGACTCCAAGCGAGGCTACCTACCCATGTCTCATGGAATGACTCTAAGCAAGACTCAGTGCCCAAAAACACTTGATGAGCGTAGACGAATGAATGGGATTCCATATGCATCATTGATTGGTTCAATAGTATATGCTATGATATGTACACGCCCGGATGTTGCGTACGCACTCAGTGCTACGAGCAGATACCAGTCAGACCCAGGAGAGGCGCATTGGACTGCTGCCAAGAACATTCTGAAGTACCTGAAAAGGCACAAAGATGACTTCCTGGTCTATGGTGGAGATGATGAATTAATTGTTAAAGGCTATACGGACGCAAGTTTCCAAACCGACAAAGATGATTTCAGATCACAGTCTGGGTTTGTCTTCTGCCTCAACGGAGGAGCAGTAAGCTGGAAAAGTGCTAAGCAAAGCACCATTGCGGATTCTACAACTGAAGCGGAGTACATTGCTGCACATGAAGCAGCAAAGGAAGCTATATGGCTAAGGAAGTTCATAGGAGAACTTGGTGTAGTCCCCTCCATTAAAGGACCAATAGCCCTGTATTGTGATAATAACGGAGCTATTGCACAGGCAAAAGAGCCTAGACACCACCAGAGAGTCAAGCATGTACTTCGTAGATTTCACCTTCTACGAGAGTTCGTTGAAAGAAAAGAAGTCGAGATAAGCAAAATTGGAACTGATGACAACATATCAGATCCATTAACTAAACCTCTGCCGCAAGCGAAGCACAACTCGCACACTGCAGCTATGGGAATCAAGCATATTGGAGAATGGCTTTGATGTCTCTGTTTAATGTTTTAAAGTTTTAGAGTTTAAATCTTTGTAAAACATTATTGGTTAATCATTCACAATAAATGAAAGAAATTCATTTTTCCATTTAATTTGTGGTTTATTAAATGATGAGTCCCTTCAACTTGACGATATATTCAAGATAGACTGTCAGGACCAGTCCTGTGACTAAGAAATGTCTATCAAGTGAACTTGAATGTCAAAGGTTGAAAATGGTCCCTAATCGGAGTTTTCTATAAAATTGGACGCATAGAAAACGTTAGACGATTAGAATGCAAGATGACTAGTAGTTCTGTTTCTTGAACTATGTGGACATGGCAATGTCATAATCATTTGCATAGATACTTACTTTGGGAAGACTAGTATCGGACAAGACCTATGAAACTTTACTGTAAGAGATGAAAATCTGTCATGAGTAAATTTCATTAAATTATTAGACACTAAATCCTCAATACCTGAGTGATTTGAGATTACTTGTTTGAGAACTGGTTGCTTTGACGTTGACCAACCGTCGCACCGTAAAAGGAGGCTATAAAGGCAACGCTCAGGTAATCACCTATCAAACGAAGTCTAATCTCAAGATCGCAAGATTGGGATTGTCCTCCCATAAATCGGGATGAGATGCTTAAAAGTTGTACAAGACCACTCGGAGAGCTAGAAACTGTGAAATGCATGGCCGTGCTCGGATGAATCATAGGCTATGATTATCTGTTTATTTGATCAGTTGAACTCTGAAACCGAGGAACACCTCTGGACATAATAAGGATGACAACTCTTACCTTATGTTCAAGAGCAAGCATCGAGCGACAAAGGAATTAGGAAATGCACACTTGTCCCTAAGGACAAGTGGGAGACTGAAGGAAATAATGCCCTTGGTCCAAGTATGCATTCTATGTTAAGTCTAATAAATGCGGTTCAGTATTAATTAACAAGTTAATAATTCAGTGAGATCAAGTGAGCTGAATGCCTAGCTAGAGGCCGCTTCAGTTCAAGTGGAATTAATGATATTAATCCACAGCTTACTCTTGACTGAACCCGTAGGGTCACACAAATAGTACGTAAACGGATCAAGTATTTAATGGCATTAAATACTCCATCTATGAATATTCGGAACCGACGGATCTTGGTTTCAGTGGGAGCTAAGATCGTCACAGGCAAGAAATGAATACTCCGGAAACGATGATATTGCCGGAAACGGAAATATGGATCGTATCGGAAATATGAATATTATCCAAGTCGTAGATGTTGCCGGAAACGGAAACATGGTACGTATCGGAAAATATTATTGGAAATGGAAATATTACCAGAATCGGAAATATTGCCGGAAACGGAAATATTGTCAGAATCGGAAATATTACCGGAATCGGAAAATAATTCCGGAAACGGAAATATTAAATATTTGTTCGAAACGGAAATTAATTCCGGAATCGGAAATATTAAATATTGTTCGTATCGGAAATAGATTCCGGAAATGGAAATTTAAACGGAAGCGTATCGTACGAATTAGCATCGGACGAGGCTTGCCGGACGAAGGCCCAGCACGAAGCTGGGGCCATCGCCCAGCAAGCATGCGCGCCACAAGCCCAGCCAAGGCAGCGCCCAGGCCTACCGCAAGGCAGGCCCAGCGTGCGCCAAGGGCCACGGATGCGTGGGCCGTGCTGCGCGGGGCTGCTGCTCGCACGCGCATGGGCAGCCCTTGTGGCTGCCGTGTGTGTGTGAGTTTGTGCTCATGCGTGATTCCTGAATCTACAAGAGTCAGTGTATGATTAAATTTCTATTCCTAATTGGATAAATTAATTAAATAGAATTCATGTAGGATTCTAATTTCAATTAATTCGTATCCTACTAGGATTACGATTCCTTTTCCATAACTCTATAAATAAAGGCCTAGGGGTCATAATTTATACACAATGTTTCAAAGTATTCAAAAAGTGAGTTTTTGAGAGAAAATTAAAACACACATCTTGCTCATAAAGTGCCGAAATTTTCTAGTACCTTAAGGGCGATTCTAGTTGGTCAATCTTAAGGCGGATCCGGACGTGCTGTGGACTATCTACGGAGGGACGACACTTGGAGTCCTAAAAGACTTGTTCTTGTTCGGTTCGGGCGCAGCTAGGGAGGGCACGCAACAAAGAGTATGCATCTAAATTATGCTATATGATTATGTGTAAATAATATGTTGTCCTGGGTTAATGGTTGTTTCCGCATGATCTATGTAATGTCATATGTATCATAACCTAACAGATCTGGCTTAGGGTATTTAGAATATACCTTCTTTACTTGCATACGCCCATTTTTATCAGGATATACAACTGCAAATGACAATTTTGCATCTCGTCTTCTGGCAGCTGGAGATACTTCTTTCACCTGAAGGTAATAACAACCAATATCACACACATGAAACCTGTGGATACGAGTGAGGGAAGACAGGAGATAAAAATGATGAATAATAATGCGGAGTTCAGGTTTGCAAACATACGAGATCAGTCATCTCTCTAAGTGTAGCATCCATCCAGGTATAAATTTGAACCTTGTCCTTGGGTTCTCCTTGCCTCTCACTGAAAAATCTTCTTGGGTATGGTGACCTCCAATCTAAAGAAGATGAGGAAATTAAATTTAAATTCAGCCAATCTGCAAAATAAACCTGTTTGACAAACCAGGAAATGCATACTAGATACAGAATCATTACAAAGCCATTATCATCTCATAATGACAGCACCAACATATTTTAAAGCATTAAAGAAATGGTCACTAAATAAGTGAAAAGACTGTAGTTTGATCTGCTAGCGCGCAAACGGATAGGAACCTTATGAGAATCATGGCAATCTAAAGAGCTAAAATGCTCACAGGCTAACCATAAGTTATTCAGCAAATGTGCTTTCTCAAAAACATCTTGAGCTAAAAAAGAATCAGTAACAGAATGCTTTTGAGGAAAAGGCGAAATCAAAATTGGAGTATGATTATTTAACTGGATGTGCGGCCGGAGCTCGAGAGATTGCTGACAAGAAAGTGTCAGCAGCTCATGCATGGGTAGAAGCATTAAAGGCCAGTGAGAGAGAGATCAACATAAAAACTGCACTAGTGGAGAGAAAAATTGGAGAACTGAAGCTAGAAGAAGTAAAAAGGATAGAAGAATCGAAAAACATGGCAGAATCGACAACAGAGGAGCTACAGCAAGAGAGACACCAAAAAAACAAGAGCTTTCAGGAAAAAAAACAAGAGACCACGAGTATACCTCAACACCAGTAAGTCAACCAAAGTTCTGGAGATCTCTCAACTCTCCTACTACAAGACGTATGAGCACTTCAACTTCTTTATCTGTGAAAAGGAGGAGAAATGCAATGCTCAAAGTTGCTTAATATTTTTCTAATGAACACACTGAGAATGACAAGGCAGACACTCACAATTAATCAGGTTCTCTTATATTTATTCCATAGAATCACATTCAACTGCTATGGGATATACAAACCTGCTTCTTCAGAGTGTATTTCTTTTTGGAGATTTTGTAGCCAATACAATGATTTAATAACAAAGTTCTACAGTTAATCTTTAGCAAACTTCAAAAGCAGTCTACTCGTACTTTAAAGCCGATTACAGTAGAAAGCATACCAATCAAAGTTGTACTATACTGCAAGCAGCAAGAGGTGATCAAGCTGACTCCAAACCGAGAATGACCTGTCAAGTCTTCAGGCCCATCACTCCAATTATCTTCATACGCTTTGCGCCAGATTCATGTTAATACGAATCTCAATTGCATACTGCGCTTTCTGAAATTGCACGGAGAAGTTTTATAGGTCAAAAACTGTAGAAAGAGAACACACCCAGGGAGAAAAGATGCAGCTCAGAGAGATAGAGAGGACTGTTAGGTTATGATACATATGACATTACATAGATCATGCGGAAACAACCATTAACCCAGGACAACATATTATTTACACATAATCATATAGCATAATTTAGATGCATACTCTTTGTTGCGTGCCCTCCCTAGCTGCGCCCGAACCGAACAAGAACAAGTCTTTTAGGACTCCAAGTGTCGTCCCTCCGTAGATAGTCCACAGCACGTCCGGATCCGCCTTAAGATTGACCAACTAGAATCGCCCTTAAGGTACTAGAAAATTTCGGCACTTTATGAGCAAGATGTGTGTTTTAATTTTCTCTCAAAAACTCACTTTTTGAATACTTTGAAACTTGTGTATAAATTATGACCCCTAGGCCTTTATTTATAGAGTTATGGAAAAGGAATCGTAATCCTAGTAGGATACGAATTAATTGAAATTAGAATCCTACATGAATTCTATTTAATTAATTTATCCAATTAGGAATAGAAATTTAATCATACACTGACTCTTGTAGATTCAGGAATCACGCATGAGCACAAACTCACACACACACGGCAGCCACAAGGGCTGCCCATGCGCGTGCGAGCAGCAGCCCCGCGCAGCACGGCCCACGCATCCGTGGCCCTTGGCGCGCGTTGGGCCTGCCTTGCGGTAGGCCTGGGCGCTGCCTTGGCTGGGCTTGTGGCGCGCATGCTTGCTGGGCGATGGCCCCAGCTTCGTGCTGGGCCTTCGTCCGGCAAGCCTCGTCCGATGCTAATTCGTACGATACGCTTCCGTTTAAATTTCCATTTCCGGAATCTATTTCCGATACGAACAATATTTAATATTTCCGATTCCGGAATTAATTTCCGTTTCGAACAAATATTTAATATTTCCGTTTCCGGAATTATTTTCCGATTCCGGTAATATTTCCGATTCTGACAATATTTCCGTTTCCGGCAATATTTCCGATTCTGGTAATATTTCCATTTCCAATAATATTTTCCGATACGTACCATGTTTCCGTTTCCGGCAACATCTACGACTTGGATAATATTCATATTTCCGATACGATCCATATTTCCGTTTCCGGCAATATCATCGTTTCCGGAGTATTCATTTCTTGCCTGTGACGATCTTAGCTCCCACTGAAACCAAGATCCGTCGGTTCCGAATATTCATAGATGGAGTATTTAATGCCATTAAATACTTGATCCGTTTACGTACTATTTGTGTGACCCTACGGGTTCAGTCAAGAGTAAGCTGTGGATTAATATCATTAATTCCACTTGAACTGAAGCGGCCTCTAGCTAGGCATTCAGCTCACTTGATCTCACTGAATTATTAACTTGTTAATTAATACTGAACCGCATTTATTAGACTTAACATAGAATGCATACTTGGACCAAGGGCATTATTTCCTTCAGTCTCCCACTTGTCCTTAGGGACAAGTGTGCATTTCCTAATTCCTTTGTCGCTCGATGCTTGCTCTTGAACATAAGGTAAGAGTTGTCATCCTTATTATGTCCAGAGGTGTTCCTCGGTTTCAGAGTTCAACTGATCAAATAAACAGATAATCATAGCCTATGATTCATCCGAGCACGGCCATGCATTTCACAGTTTCTAGCTCTCCGAGTGGCCTTGTACAACTTTTAAGCATCTCTTCCCGATTTATGGGAGGACAATCCCAATCTTGCGATCTTGAGATTAGACTTCGTTTGATAGGTGATTACCTGAGCGTTGCCTTTATAGCCTCCTTTTACGGTGCGACGGTTGGTCAACGTCAAAGCAACCAGTTCTCAAACAAGTAATCTCAAATCACTCAGGTATTGAGGATTTAGTGTCTAATAATTTAATGAAATTTACTCATGACAGATTTTCATCTCTTACAGTAAAGTTTCATAGGTCTTGTCCGATACTAGTCTTCCCAAAGTAAGTATCTATGCAAATGATTATGACATTGCCATGTCCACATAGTTCAAGAAACAGAACTACTAGTCATCTTGCATTCTAATCGTCTAACGTTTTCTATGCGTCCAATTTTATAGAAAACTCCGATTAGGGACCATTTTCAACCTTTGACATTCAAGTTCACTTGATAGACATTTCTTAGTCACAGGACTGGTCCTGACAGTCTATCTTGAATATATCGTCAAGTTGAAGGGACTCATCATTTAATAAACCACAAATTAAATGGAAAAATGAATTTCTTTCATTTATTGTGAATGATTAACCAATAATGTTTTACAAAGATTTAAACTCTAAAACTTTAAAACATTAAACAGAGACATCAAAGCCATTCTCCAATATGCTTGATTCCCATAGCTGCAGTGTGCGAGTTGTGCTTCGCTTGCGGCAGAGGTTTAGTTAATGGATCTGATATGTTGTCATCAGTTCCAATTTTGCTTATCTCGACTTCTTTTCTTTCAACGAACTCTCGTAGAAGGTGAAATCTACGAAGTACATGCTTGACTCTCTGGTGGTGTCTAGGCTCTTTTGCCTGTGCAATAGCTCCGTTATTATCACAATACAGGGCTATTGGTCCTTTAATGGAGGGGACTACACCAAGTTCTCCTATGAACTTCCTTAGCCATATAGCTTCCTTTGCTGCTTCATGTGCAGCAATGTACTCCGCTTCAGTTGTAGAATCCGCAATGGTGCTTTGCTTAGCACTTTTCCAGCTTACTGCTCCTCCGTTGAGGCAGAAGACAAACCCAGACTGTGATCTGAAATCATCTTTGTCGGTTTGGAAACTTGCGTCCGTATAGCCTTTAACAATTAATTCATCATCTCCACCATAGACCAGGAAGTCATCTTTGTGCCTTTTCAGGTACTTCAGAATGTTCTTGGCAGCAGTCCAATGCGCCTCTCCTGGGTCTGACTGGTATCTGCTCGTAGCACTGAGTGCGTACGCAACATCCGGGCGTGTACATATCATAGCATACATTATTGAACCAATCAATGATGCATATGGAATCCCATTCATTCGTCTACGCTCATCAAGTGTTTTTGGGCACTGAGTCTTGCTTAGAGTCATTCCATGAGACATGGGTAGGTAGCCTCGCTTGGAGTCCGCCATCTTGAACCTATCAAGCACCTTATTGATATAAGTGCTTTGACTAAGTCCAATCATCTTTTGAGATCTATCCCTGTAAATCTTGATGCCCAATATGTACTGTGCTTCTCCTAGATCCTTCATCGAAAAACATTTCCCAAGCCAAATCTTGACAGAGTTCAACATAGGAATGTCATTTCCGATAAGCAATATGTCGTCGACATATAATACTAGGAAAGCAATTTTGCTCCCACTGACCTTCTTGTATACACAAGATTCGTCCGCGTTCTTGATGAAACCAAAGTCACTGACTGCTTCATCAAAACGTATATTCCAGCTCCTGGATGCCTGCTTCAATCCGTAGATTGACTTCTTTAGCTTGCATACCTTTTTAGCATTCTTTGGATCCTCAAAACCTTCAGGCTGTGTCATAAACACAGTTTCTGTTAAAACGCCGTTTAAGAAAGCAGTTTTGACATCCATCTGCCATATTTCGTAATCGTAATATGCAGCGATTGCTAACATTATTCGAATAGACTTTAGCATTGCAACTGGTGAAAAGGTTTCATCGTAATCCACACCGTGGACTTGCCTGTAACCTTTTGCAACCAATCTAGCTTTGAAAACTTCAAGTTTCCCATCCTTGTCCTTTTTCAGTTTGAAAACCCATTTGCTTCCAATGGCTTGGTAGCCATCTGGCAAATCGACTAAATCCCATACTTGGTTTTCAGACATGGAGTCTAATTCAGATTGCATGGCTTCTTGCCATTGCTTGGAGCTAGGGCTCGTCATAGCTTGCTTGTAAGTCGCAGGTTCATCACTTTCAAGTAATAGAACGTCATAGCTCTCGTTCGTCAAAATACCTAAGTACCTTTCCGGTTGAGATCTATATCTTTGCGATCTACGCGGGGTAACATTTCTAGATTGACCATGATTCTCACCAGATTCTTCTAAAGATCTCTGAGTTTCATCCTGAATGTCATCTTGAGCATTCTCTAGAGTTTGTTGTTCGACTCGAATTTCTTCGAGGTCTACTTTTCTCCCACTTGTCATTTTGGAAATGTGATCTTTCTCCAAAAAGACACCATCTCGAGCAACAAACACTTTGTTCTCAGATGTATTGTAGAAGTAATACCCCTTTGTTTCCTTTGGATAGCCCACAAGGATACATTTGTCAGATTTTGGATGAAGTTTGTCTGAAATTAATCGTTTGACGTATACTTCACATCCCCAAATCTTAAGAAAAGACACATTTGGAGGCTTTCCAAACCATAATTCGTATGGAGTCTTTTCGACAGCTTTAGACGGAGCTCTATTTATAGTGAGTGCAGCTGTATTTAGTGCATGTCCCCAAAATTCTAATGGAAGTTCGGCTTGACCCATCATTGACCTGACCATGTCTAGCAAGGTTCTGTTCCTCCGTTCTGACACACCGTTCCATTGTGGTGTTCCAGGAGGAGTCAATTCTGATAGAATTCCACATTCTTTCAGATGGTCATCAAATTCATAGCTCAGATATTCACCGCCTCTATCAGACCGCAGTGCCTTGATCTTCTTGCCTAATTGATTCTCTACTTCACTCTGAAATTCCTTGAATTTGTCAAAGGATTCAGACTTATGCTTCATTAGGTAGACATAACCATACCTACTGAAGTCATCAGTGAAAGTGATAAAGTAGCTGAAACCACCTCTAGCATTTGTACTCATTGGTCCACATACATCTGTATGGATTAAACCCAATAGTTCATTTGCTCTTTCTCCAACTTTAGAGAAAGGTTGCTTTGTCATTTTGCCAAGTAAACATGATTCGCATTTACCATAATCCTCTAAGTCAAATGGTTCTAGAATTCCTTCTCTTTGAAGTCTTTCTAAGCGTTTCAAGTTTATATGGCCTAATCGACAATGCCACAGATAGGTGAGATCTGAATCATCCTTTTTGGCCTTTTTGGTATTTATGTTATATACTTGTTTGTCGTGATCTAATAAATAAAGTCCATTGACTAATCTAGCAGATCCATAAAACATCTCTTTAAAATAAAACGAACAACTATTGTCTTTTATTATAAAGGAAAATCCCTTAGCATCTAAGCAAGAAACTGAAATGATGTTTTTAGTAAGACTTGGAACATGGAAACATTCTTCCAGTTCCAAAACTAGCCCGGAGGGCAACGATAAATAGTAAGTTCCTACAGCTAATGCAGCAATCCGTGCTCCATTTCCCACTCGTAGGTCGACTTCACCCTTGCTTAACTTTCTACTTCTTCTTAGTCCCTGTGGATTGGAACATAAGTGTGAGCCACAACCTGTATCTAATACCCAAGAAGTTGAATTAGCAAGTATACAGTCTATAACGAAAATACCTGAAGATGGAACGACTGTTCCGTTCTTCTGATCTTCCTTTAGCTTCAAGCAATCTCTCTTCCAATGCCCCTTCTTCTTGCAGTAGAAGCATTCGGATTCAGAAGTGGGTTGACTGAACTTCCTCTTTGCAGATTTGGCGCCAGTTTGCTTAGTTGGGTTGGCCTTGTTGCCACCTTTCTTAGCATTCCTCTTCTTTCCAGATTTCTTGAACTTGCCCCCACGCACCATAAGCACATCCTGCTTATCACTTTTGAGCGTCTTTTCAGCGGTCTTCAGCATACCGTGAAGCTCAGTGAGCGTTTTGTCCAGACTATTCATACTGTAGTTCAGTTTGAACTGATCATACCCGCTATGAAGAGAATGGAGGATGGTGTCTATAGCCATTTCCTGAGAAAATTGCTGATCCAGCCGACTCATATTCTCAATGAGTCCAATCATTTTGAGAACATGTGGACTTACGGGCTCGCCTTTCTTAAGCTTGGTCTCAAGAATTTGCCTATGAGTCTCGAATCTTTCGACTCGAGCCAGATCTTGGAACATGTTCTTCAACTCACTGATGATTGTGAAAGCATCTGAGTTGATGAACGTTTTCTGCAGATCCGCACTCATGGTGGCGAGCATTAGACATTTCACATCCTTGTTGGCATCAATCCAACGATTGAGGGCTGCCTGAGTGACCCCGTCGCCTGGAGCTTCGGGCATCGCCTCATCTAGGACATACTCCTTTTCTTCCTGCATAAGAACTATTTGCAAGTTCCTTTGCCAGTCAAGGAAGTTTTTCCCGTTCAACTTCTCCTTTTCGAGAATTGATCGAATGTTGAATGAATTGTTGTTTGCCATATTAAAAACTACAATTGAAAAGAATAAACAAATAAATAACCATTCACAGTTTCTCTTAATAAACTTAAATTCTAGCATACATGCATAATTCAATGTTTATTAAGCATTTTATTCAAGTTATGTGTTCCGGCAGGTGTGAATAAAATGATTCCAAGATCCTAAAATCATTGAAGAACTAAGCACAGTTTGTCGACTTAATCCTAGAACATCTTAGGTAAGCAAAAGCCTTTTGCTAATAGTCTAGAAACTATTCTTGGTTGATAGGTACGTCTAAGAACTTATTAGGTAAACCTATCGAATTTGCCACGACATAAAAGGACTCCTTACTTATATCGTTGAGTTTCACCAAAACTAACATGTACTCACAACTATTTGTGTACCTTGCCCCTTTAGGACCAATAAGTAACACCTCGCTGAGCGAAAACTATTACTAGATTGATGTAAAGGATATCCAAGCAAGTGTATATTTTGGCATGGCACCTTTTAACTCAATTTTTAAGTTTGGAACTTAAGGCTCTTACTATGTTGGTTAGATTTTAAGTGAACTAAAATCCTTAATCATGCAACATAATCAAGCTTTTGATCTCATGCATTTTAAGACATATTTAAAACAGTAAATAACTTAAAACATGCATAAGATATTTGTGATCTAGTATGGCCCGACTTCATCTTGAAGCTTTGACTTCAAAGTCCGTCTTGAAAATCTCCGTGGGAGGCACCATTTTCTTCAAATAGGATAAGCTATAACTAATTACAACTATTTGATGGTACGCAGACCATATTTGAATTGAAAAATAACTTTGGTGCTTTAGACCAATTACATTCAAATTAATGGTACGCAGACCATATTTTCTATCCTATTTGGGCCATACTAGTCACTTCATAACCTGCAAAACAGTACATATACAATATATACCATTCACCCATTCATTATCATGAATGGCCCACATAGCTGGTTAGTAAAACACATTATGCATCACGTAAACATTTGCAGCAATTAATCAAGGGCACCAATAATCTACCAATTATTCAGTCCTTATTAATTCTAATCAAGTTGTTTTAACCTTAAGGATTTGTAGACCTAATCAAGAGTTTATGACTAAAAAGCGCTCCCACTTAAACCAATAAATTCATATGCTTTACTAATTTTAAACATAAAATTGTATTTCTAGTCTAACCGGAAACATACAAATTTAATTAAAATTTAAAGCTCATATAAATTTATAATTGAATCCAAAAATTTAATTTAATTTCAGTCGCATTTAAATTAATTCATGATTTTAATTTTAGTAAAATAATTAGAATAAATTCCATTTATTATAATTATAATATTCAAAATTAAAATCCAAGAAATTAATTCAAATTATTAATTTTAAAATTAATTAAAATTACGTGAACTGAAATTTTCAAATTAAACATTCAAAACGATCTAATCGTAACGCAAACACCCTACGCGTTGCACGCCCATGGGCCGTACGCACACAGCCATTGCTGGCCATGTGCGCGCACCCCATGCGCTCGTCGCATAGCTGCTGCTGTCCTATCGCAAGCCTCCGCACAGCGCCCCATCGCACGCGAGCTATCGCTCGCAGTGCGCGCGCGCGAGATCGCTCGCTGGGCGCGCGACATCGCTCGCTGGGCGCGCTGGCTCGCTCGCTGTGCGCGCGAGCCATCGCTCGCTGGGGCGCGACATCGCTCGCTGGGCGGGCGACATCGCGCGCTGTGCGCGCGAGCCATCGCTCGCTGGGGCGCGACATCGCTCGCTGGGCGAGCGACATCGCGCGCTGTGCGCGCGAGTAGTGCTGGGCGCAGCGCTCGTGGCACGCGAGCTTGCGCTCGCTGCGCGCGAGGCTGCGCGCACTTGTGCGAGGCAGCGCGCGTTGTGGCGCAGCTCGCTTGCTGCCCACACGCGACTGCCTTGGCTCGCCCCTCGCCCATGCCCATTCGTTCATTGCTCGTGGCACACGACACAAGGCAGGGCTGCTGCCTTGTGCTCGTGCACTACGCCCTTGCTCATTGCATTCGTGCCGCACGGGCGACGAGCTCCCTTGCTCGTCGTCGCATGCCCGCATTATACAACACCCCTTAAGGGTAACACGAAGCGTCCATTGCTTCGTGCGTGCAAGTTATATGAACGAATCGCATAAAAATTTAAAATTTATATTTAAAATTAATGACAAATTAATAAATATTATTAATTTCATAATTTTAGGGCGAAAAATCGAAAATTTATTATCCAATTGATTTCCGATTGTTATGGATTCAAGTCTAGGTCATAAAAATTTAAAATTTATCGTAAATTTACAATTTTTATGGTGGTTTTTAATCATAGGTTTCTAATTAAATTACAATTAATTATGAAAATCAAATTAATTCTAAATTATTCTAATTTTCAACAAATTAATCATAATTACAAATTAGATTGCATAATTAACAAGACTAGGCATTCAAACTTGTTAAACATATGCAGTAGGTCAATCAAAAATTCAAGATTTATCAACAAGAATCGCAAATATTTAATTTAACATCTTAAATTTACGAAATTTTGCATTCGAAAAACTAAAACCTTCGAAAAGTCATAGTTAGGATTCGCATGTCAAAATTTTAGAATGCCTTTTACATGCGGAATTGACACAAAAATCACTCAATTCGGATGAGAAATGAAGAAACTGCCGAAAAACTGCGTACGTATAATTAAATAAACGCAATTTGCAATTAATTAACAATTACGAAAATTAATCACCCCTTTTAATTCTTGCAAATTTGTAATATTTAACCATGTTCATGCAATTTAGATTATGAAAATAATAAGGGGCTCGTGATACCACTGTTAGGTTATGATACATATGACATTACATAGATCATGCGGAAACAACCATTAACCCAGGACAACATATTATTTACACATAATCATATAGCATAATTTAGATGCATACTCTTTGTTGCGTGCCCTCCCTAGCTGCGCCCGAACCGAACAAGAACAAGTCTTTTAGGACTCCAAGTGTCGTCCCTCCGTAGATAGTCCACAGCACGTCCGGATCCGCCTTAAGATTGACCAACTAGAATCGCCCTTAAGGTACTAGAAAATTTCGGCACTTTATGAGCAAGATGTGTGTTTTAATTTTCTCTCAAAAACTCACTTTTTGAATACTTTGAAACTTGTGTATAAATTATGACCCCTAGGCCTTTATTTATAGAGTTATGGAAAAGGAATCGTAATCCTAGTAGGATACGAATTAATTGAAATTAGAATCCTACATGAATTCTATTTAATTAATTTATCCAATTAGGAATAGAAATTTAATCATACACTGACTCTTGTAGATTCAGGAATCACGCATGAGCACAAACTCACACACACACGGCAGCCACAAGGGCTGCCCATGCGCGTGCGAGCAGCAGCCCCGCGCAGCACGGCCCACGCATCCGTGGCCCTTGGCGCGCGCTGGGCCTGCCTTGCGGTAGGCCTGGGCGCTGCCTTGGCTGGGCTTGTGGCGCGCATGCTTGCTGGGCGATGGCCCCAGCTTCGTGCTGGGCCTTCGTCCGGCAAGCCTCGTCCGATGCTAATTCGTACGATACGCTTCCGTTTAAATTTCCATTTCCGGAATCTATTTCCGATACGAACAATATTTAATATTTCCGATTCCGGAATTAATTTCCGTTTCGAACAAATATTTAATATTTCCGTTTCCGGAATTATTTTCCGATTCCGGTAATATTTCCGATTCTGACAATATTTCCGTTTCCGGCAATATTTCCGATTCTGGTAATATTTCCATTTCCAATAATATTTTCCGATACGTACCATGTTTCCGTTTCCGGCAACATCTACGACTTGGATAATATTCATATTTCCGATACGATCCATATTTCCGTTTCCGGCAATATCATCGTTTCCGGAGTATTCATTTCTTGCCTGTGACGATCTTAGCTCCCACTGAAACCAAGATCCGTCGGTTCCGAATATTCATAGATGGAGTATTTAATGCCATTAAATACTTGATCCGTTTACGTACTATTTGTGTGACCCTACGGGTTCAGTCAAGAGTAAGCTGTGGATTAATATCATTAATTCCACTTGAACTGAAGCGGCCTCTAGCTAGGCATTCAGCTCACTTGATCTCACTGAATTATTAACTTGTTAATTAATACTGAACCGCATTTATTAGACTTAACATAGAATGCATACTTGGACCAAGGGCATTATTTCCTTCAAGGACCTCTATAACCGGAAGAGAGGCAAATGTCCTCTTTGCTTGAGCATTCTTCAAATAATGCGACTCATCTGCTATGACGACCTGCATAAACACAATAGTTCCTAAGACTTTTACCTTGATTTTTATTTGCAATTTCAAGTAAAACCCATCACTAAATTAAATTCACCAACCACATTTATCAACGAAGAAACAAAAACTAACAAAATTCAGTCAATTGCAAGAGTAGCAGCTAGATCTGTATTTTATCTATTTCCTCAAAAATATGTTTTTTCTTGCAGGCCAAGGCAAGAAAGGAGCCAAGAAATCAATACCAGGCATCCAGACCAACAGTGAGACAGAGTGTTGCATTTTGGGAACAGGGAGAAGGTCAGTGATCAGCCAACGAACCAGGTTTAGACAGACAAATATCTGTTCAAATCCAAATCAAATTTTCACAGACTGAATACAGAAAAGGGATAGTGAACCCTCCTAAGACACTAAATCAGAAAAATACAATTAAAGAAGCGAGCTAGAAAGTCTAAATAAAGCTCAATAAGAGAATCAAACAAACAACTTTTCTTGTGGAGATATCCTCTGGAAAATATCCACCACTAGGACTCTCAACTAAATTACACGTGACCTAATGCTTCATATTTATATTTCTTAAGCCTATAACTAAGGCTATCTACGAAGTAATATCAAGCACCAATATCAACAACACTGGTACAATAAAAAGATCAAGAATTCAACCAGAAAAGAAAAAAAGAGATCAAGAATGAAGAATCAAATATGGCCATCATCTTTTGGAGGCTGAACTCTGAGTTAGATCCATTTTCAACTCAAAACTGAAACAATTCAAGAGTTCTTGCAGATAAAATGGAGAAAAGATAAGAAGAGATTTCATGAAGTGTGTATATTGTAATTCATGTGTATCATTTAATTCCTACTTTGTGCAACATCAAACCCATAGCTTTTTTAATAATTCAACATGTACACATTTATTCCATGAGTTATTAATGTGACCAACATGTTCAAATGCCGCATTTAACAATCATTGTAAGGTTAGTGGTTACATGAATACAAGGTGCTTAAGGTAGAGACCAAAAGCTAAACTGTAATTATGTCAAACCATTTCCCCCGTAAAATATCCCAACAGAAAATTGGGTGTAGTTAGCAGAGAACAGCAGTGGAATTGTGTGTGAATGCATGAGAATTTACTCAGAGAACTACTGAAGGTTTATTACAAGGTTGTAAGCTTTGACAGTTTTCCGATAGTCGTTGGAAGTGAACCTGTAATCCCTTTATAGAAGGATATATCACTGCATTAATTAAAGAGAATGAATCAGAATCTCAACAGGACAAGTAAAATACCTTCAAGCCTATCAACTTGTTCGATTGAACATGGGCATATTTCAGATGCATTACATGTATAATGTGGTTAAAAAGTTATGAAAACCTACAGAATCTGCAGTTCAGACAATGAATCCGGGTCTCCAGTTAGCTGACCTGTCAAATCCATACTTGTTAGTGTTCTGAACAACAACAAAACAACATTGAAAAGTTAGTTTTCACCCCAGAAAAGTTGTATAGGAATTGTGAGCAGGAAAAGACATCATGAATCTTCAGGTTGCTGCGAATCTTAAGAGCAGGAAAAGAATTTTCAGATATCAAAAGAAGATAAAATCTGAACACCAAAAACCCCTAAAAGTACCTAGACTTAGAAAATTCGTAAATTGACAGAAGGTAGGAATTTGAAACAACTAAAACCCCTAAAATTCGAATTTAAAATATCAAGACCCTAGACAATGCAGAAATTGAGAGAAGCGAATCTGAAACACCAAAAACCCTAAAAAAATCGAAAATTCTAAAAATCAAATTCAGCCCCAAATTATAGAAAAGAAAACCCTAATATACAATTAAATTCATCGAAAATTTTTAGTCACTAAGCCAATAATGGAACAACTTGTATAAATTCAAATTCTACAGAGAAAAAGAAGATGTAAAATTTGAAGAACTTACCTAGTACATATGGTGAGAGGTTGAGAGCATAACTGAAGGAAGGAGAGAGGAAATCATGAAGAAACGAAGTTCGTAGGAGGAGGAGGGACTGAGGAAGTTCGTAGGAGGAGGAGGGACTGAGGAAGTTCGTAGGAGGAGGGACTCGTCAGTGAATTTCGTAGGAGGAAAGAAAAGGATAGAGAGGAGGATAGAGAGGAAAGAAAAGAAAAACCAATATTGCAGCAAACTAATTTTTTACCCGGGCTATTGCAGGGGGCTTTTACTATGTACGCTGCAAAATGAAAGGTCTATTGCAGGGGGCTTTTACTATGTACGCTGCAACAAACTCTTTTGCAGGGGGCAATTAATTTGTACGCTGCAATAACCCTTTAAAGGGTTTGACCCGCGTTGACCTACAGGTTGTTGAAGCGTATTAATCTTTGTACGCTGCAACAAGGGGGCTGCAAAAGGGGGTTTTTCTACTAGTGTATTTATATTTCCGATACGATCCATATTTCCATTTCCGGCAATATCATCGTTTCCGGAGTATTCATTTCTTGCCTGTGACGATCTCAGCTCCCACTGAAACCAAGATCCGTCGATTCCGAATATCCATAGATGGAGTATTTAATGCCATTAAATACTTGATCCGTTTACGTACTATTTGTGTGACCCTACGGGTTCAGTCAAGAGTAAGCTGTGGATTAATATCATTAATTCCACTTGAACTGAAGCGGCCTCTAGCTAGGCATTCAGCTCACTTGATCTCACTGAATTATTAACTTGTTAATTAATACTGAACCGCACTTATTAGACTTAACATAGAATGCATACTTGGACCAAGGGCATTATTTCCTTCAGTCTCCCACTTGTCCTTAGGGACAAGTGTGCATTTCCTAATTCCTTTGTCGCTCGATGCTTGCTCTTGAACATAAGGTAAGAGTTGTCATCCTTATTATGTCCAGAGGTGTTCCTCGGTTTCAGAGTTCAACTGATCAAATAAACAGATAATCATAGCCTATGATTCATCCGAGCACGGCCATGCATTTCACAGTTTCTAGCTCTCCGAGTGGCCTTGTACAACTTTTAAGCATCTCATCCCGATTTATGGGAGGACAATCCCAATCTTGCGATCTTGAGATTAGACTTCGTTTGATAGGTGATTACCTGAGCGTTGCCTTTATAGCCTCCTTTTACGGTGCGAAGGTTGGTCAACGTCAAAGCAACCAGTTCTCAAACAAGTAATCTCAAATCACCCAGGTATTGAGGATTTAGTGTCTAATAATTTTAATGAAATTTACTTATGACAGATTTTCATCTCTTACAGTAAAGTTTCATAGGTCTTGTCCGATACTAGTCTTCCCAAAGTAAGTATCTATGCAAATGATTATGACATTGCCATGTCCACATAGTTCAAGAAACAGAACTACTAGTCATCTTGCATTCTAGTCGTCTAACGTTTTCTATGCGTCCAATTTTATAGAAAACTCCGACCAGGGACCATTTTCAACTTTTGACATTCAAGTTCACTTGATAGACATTTCTTAGTCACAGGACTGGTCCTGACAGTCTATCTTGAATATTTCGTCAAATTGAAGGGACTCATCATTTAATACTAAACCAAGATTAAATGGAATATGAAAATACATTTCATATATGATAAATGTTCAACCCCAATGTTTTACAACCATGGGCCTCAAACCCATCTTCTAAAACAGTTCATGGAATTTCAAAGCTATGCTTGATTTCCAGTGCTACAATGTAAGTGTTGCTTCTCACTTGTTGCATAGGTTTAGTTATCATGCTTTGCCAATCTTAATATCCTTTTCATCGAATGTTCTTCGAGATATGATGATAAGATCTTTTGAGTATGTTTATTTTGTGATCTAGTCTTTCTTGCTACATTAGTGGTACTACGCATTTTGCAATGAAGAACCATTAAGTCAACAGACATGTGATCTTCCCAAGTTCAATGAAGAACTCATTAATATAAACAACTCTGTTTTATTGCTTCTTAGGCAATAAGTACTTTTACTTCAACTGTTTAGGTTGCTAGTGATGCTTTGTTTAGATTTGCTTATCCAAGCAGTTCACAGATATGTGGAAGACTCTCCAACTATATCTTAGAACATAGAAATTATTATTTTAATTTCCCACGCAACAACTCATGGTCTTCAATCCATGTTGCCATTTCAAAACAAGATGCTCTTTAGCTCGTCCTTGTCAATGGTTAACTCCAAAGGGTCTTGCTTAGTGTTTATGCGTGTAGCATCAATATTTAGCATATCTTTATTTCCTTGAATCAAGAACTATTCCTATGTACCTTTTCAAGTACCATAAGTGTTCTTGATCTCAATCTAGTTTATCTTCACTTAGATCAATAGAGATTGGTATATGTTCGTCATGCCTAAAGTCATACGATACGTTTTTGGCGATCCTCAAATTATATTATATATGATAAATTCTTTTGCAGAATAATTCCCAATTGAATTCTATTCATATAAGTTTAGCTCATCTAGTTTCAGTAGATACTAAATCCAACTAAATTCTTTGACATATAATATAGGTTAAGAATCTTACTTAGATCCTTTGATGTTTAACTTAGTAAATGCTTATACATAGTTCAAACATTCTTTACTCAGATTTATTCATATGGGTCGAATATCTCCAATGGAGTCTTTCGTGTTTGATTTAGTAAATGCCATTACTTAATCCAAAACAATATTATAAGATCTTTGTAAATAGATCTTAATACCCAGTATGTACTAAGTTTCGCCATGGTCCATTATTGATGAATAATTTCAAACCTAAGTTAATAGCATTTGAATGTTATTTCACAATAGAGAGACATGTGTGTGATACACATAGGACCAATTAAGTTTCACGTACTCCCACTAAACTTCTTATATATCTATAAGAATTATGTACATTTTATGAAACCAAAATACTTATTAGCTTCACTAAAATACACTTCCAATTCCCAATTGCTTGCTTAAATCCGTACTTAGATTTCATGAGCTAGCTTTCCTTTTCAAGCATTTATTTGGATCCACAAATCCCATGACATACCATGTACATAGTTATTCCAACATTTGATTGAGGAATAAGTTTTGTCATTCAATTGCCATATGTACCAATATGCAATCATTGCTTGAATTATAGACTTGAAGCATTACGATTTTGCATGAGGTTTCAACACAATCCACATCGTGAATTTGCTTGTAACCTTTAGCAACTAATCTAGATTTGTGTGTGAACACAATTTCATGTTTGATGGTTTTTATCCTTAAAACAAACTTGCAACCAATAGGTGTGAAACTATTCTTGTAAATCAACAAAATTTCAATTTTGTCATCAAAGCATTGAGTATGTTTTATGGCTCTAACCATTTAAAACATTTGAGTCTATATATGGCCTCTAACCATTTTAGGGAATCTAGGTTTCGTCATAGCTTTCTTACAGGTCACAAACTCATTAATCTACATGATAATAGTTTGACTGCAAGTTGTAGGTTTCTTCACTATCTAATAGAAGAATCTCATAGTTTCATTGACCAGAACTCTATGTTTCTTTACTATCTAATAGAAGAATCTCATAGTTCCAGTGACTTGAACTCTTTGCCTACTTGGGTATAGAACATCAAACAATAGAATATCAATAGCCATTTGAAAGTCCTTTGAATATTCTGTTCTCCTTGAAGCACTTGTAAAGTCTTCTAAGAGATGTCTATTCTTTAAAGCCACTTCTAAAGTCCTTAAAGAATAAGCTCGGATTTTCTGAAGCACTTCGAAAAGCCTCCGGAATGTCCGTTTATGTTTGTTGTTCGCCTCGAAGACTTTCGAGGTCTATTTTCTCCCACTTGTCATTTTGGAAACGAATCTCCAAAAGGACATTATTTCGAGCAAACAAACATTATGTTCTCAAAAATTCGTGGTAGAAACAATACCCTTGTGTCTCATTTGAATAAATCACAATGAAACATATATCTAGACTTGGGCCTTAGTTTGTTGAATAACAAACACTAAGCTCCCACTGAGTTTAGCAACTCTTTAGATATATATAATTGAAAAGATATCCTGAAATTACTTTTCAATAGCTTTGAGGAATTTGGTTTAGTTTGGTGGTAGTTGAGCATTTTGTTTTAGAAATTATAGGAAAAGTCTCTATGATTCATCATTGATCGAATCAAGTACTAATTGACTTCGATTATTCCAACTAAGATATGCCATATCTTATGGACCTAGATTTTGAAATTACAACACACAATCATTGATGATCATATTTGGTCTCAAGTAATCATCAACATGATCTAACCTAGATCTTTATGATTTCTTGCCAAGTGGATTTTATACTTCTGAATCTTTGAACTAGCCAAACAGATTTAAACTTATATCACTTTGAGTAAATAAACTTATATTCACTCAAATCTATGTGAAATAATAAAGTCATAAAATCTTTCTTTAGCTTTGAACTCTATTGTCTAGGCGTTCTAACAATAGTTCATATCTTTTGTTACTTTCAACAAGTAAGACTAGTTGTCTTAAATTGATCTAGAAATCAATGAACTTTCAAAAGTCCATTAAAATAGAGCTCTTGAATGTTAACTTGTTGATATGGTCTAAGCAACAATGCCAAAGATTAGTGGAACTCAAATCAAGGGTTTGATTTGAACCTAGTAAAGTTTTATTGTTAAAGAGTTGTTTGTTTTAATCAAGCATATTGACTCAACCCGTAATTGACCATTTCATTCAAATAAACAAACAAACATTGTTTTTGTTTTCTTGAATGTGAGTCTTTCTGTGTTTGAAAACAGAAATTTAGGTATGCTGATTATGGAACAAAATAACCATTTAGTTCCAGCCTTGAAAGGACTTAAAACAAACTAGATGACCCTACAACTAATGTAGCATTGCCATGCTTCATTTCCCACTTGTAGGTCATTAGTGTAGCCTAGCTTCCATTGTTTGAGTTATTACCGAAGTAAGAACCTCAAGCGGTATATGATACCAAGGAAGTTTGATTGCTAGGTCACTTTTCTTTAAACATAAACTTATAGGTAGAAACGGAATCGTAAACTCCTTTCATTTGTTTCTTGTTTTCCTATTTCTTGTACCCTTTCTTATAGTCTTAAGAATTGAATTCTTTAGTGTTGACTTTTATACTTTGTTAGACATGTCCAATGTCACCAACAAGGTTCTTTACCATTTTAATTTATGTTGAATATTTTGTTTCAACTAGATGATCTTACCAGAAGCTTCTAAAGTTCTCTAAGCATCGATCTATTCGAATGTCTAGGGACTAGACTCATTCGAGAATTAAATGGAAAAAAAGATTTTAGGTTGTTAACCATTGGTAAAGTTGAGCGTTTAAACTCAATGTTTTATGATCTCAAAACTACATTGTATTTTGAATTCACAAGCACCAATTGGTTTGCCATTCGATTTTGATATTCGAAAACAACCATAAAAGTTGCGAAAAGAAACGTACATTTTAAATTGCTCATTTTCTCTCATTTCCGTGAATCGTTCTTGGATTCACTACCAATCGAGGAAATTTACTGTTACCTTTCTAAAAGGATTTACTGCAGTGCAAGATATTTAATTATAAACAATAATTAAAACATACATTGAAGTATGCAAAGTCTAAACATTTATCATGAGTAATAACTTGAAAAGCAATCATGCAATTTAAACAAGTTATTAGCATTTTATTCGAATTTATTGTTCCGGCAGGTGTGAATAAAATGATTCCAAGATCCTAAAACCATTGAAGAATTAAGCACAGTTTGTCGACTCAATTCTAAAACATTTTAGGTAAGCAAAAGCCTTTTGCTAATAGTCTAGAAACTACTCTTGGTTGATAGGTACGTCTAAGAACTTATTAGGTAAACCTATCGATTTTGCCACGACATAAAAGGACTCCTTACTTATATCGTTGAGTTTCACCAAAACTAACATGTACTCACAATTATTTGTGTACCTTGCCCCTTTAGGACCAATAAGTAACACCTCGCTGAGCGAAAACTATTACTAGATTGATGTAAAGGATATCCAAGCAAGTGTATATTTTGGCATGGCACCTTTTAACTCAATTTTTAAGTTTGGAACTTAAGGCTCTTACTATGTTGGTTAGATTTTAAGTGAACTAAAATCCTTAATCATGCAACATAATCAAGCCGTATGAGCATTTTAAGACATATTTAAAGCAATAAATAACTTAAAACATGCATAAGATCTTGAAGTTTCAACTTCAAAGTCCGTCTTGAAAATCTCCGTGGGAGGCACCATTTTCTTCAAATAGAATAAGCTATAATTAGAACTAATTACAACTATTTGATGGTACGCAGACCATATTTGAATTGAAAAACAACTTTGGTACTTTAGACCAATTACATTCAAATTAATGGTACGCAGACCATATTTTCTATTCAATTTGGGCCACACTAGTCACTTCATAACCTGCAAAACAGTACATATACAATATATACCATTCACCCATTCATTATCATGAATGGCCCACATAGCTGGTTAGTAAAACACATTATGCATCACATAAACATTTGCAGCAATTAATCAAGGGCGCCAATAATCTACAAATTATTCAGTCCTTATTAATTCTAATCAAGTTGTTTTAACCTTAAGGATTTGTAGACCTAATCAAGAGTTTATGACTAAAAAGGGCTCCCACTTAAACCAATAAATTCATATGCTTTACTAATTTTAAACATAAAAGTGTATTTCTAGTCTAACCGGAAACATACAAATTTAATTAAAATTTAAAGCTCATGTAAATTTATAATTGAATCCAAAAAGTTTAATTTAATTTCAGTCGTATTTAAATTAATTCATGATTTTAATTTTAGTAAAATAATTAGAATAAATAAAATTTATTATAAATACAATATTCAAAATTAAAATCCAAGAAAATAATTTAAATTATTAATTTTAAAATTAATTAAAATTACGTAAACTGAAAATTTCAAATTAAAATTTCAAAACGATCTAATCGCAACGCAACAATCCCACGCAACGCACGCCCATGGGCCATGCGCACACAGCCATTGCTGGCCATGTGCGCGCAGCCCATGCGCTGCGTCGCATCGCTGCTGCTCCCCATCGCAAGGCATCAATCGAACACGCGAGCCAGTGCTCGCTGCGCGCGCCAGCGCTCGACCCAACAAGCATGCTGCCGCAGCCCATCGCTGGGCGCAGCGCTCGTCGCACGCTGCTCGCCATCGCTGGGCGCAGCGCTCGTCGCACGTCGCAACAAGCACGCTGCACGCCATCGCTGGGCGCAGCGCACGTCGCACGTCGCAACAAGCACGCTGCACGCCATCGCTGGGCGCAGCGCTCGTCGCACGTCGCAACAAGCACGCTGCACGCCATCGCTGGGCGCAGCGCTCGTCGCACGTCGCTTGCGCTCGCTGCGCGCGAGGCTCCGCACGCTTGCGCGAGGCAGTGTGCGCTGTGGCGCAGCACGCTTGCTGCCCACACGCGACTGCTCGTGCCTTGCTCTCGCCCCTGCCCACACGCCCATTGCTCACAGCCCACGACACAAGGCAGGGCTGCTGCCTTGTGCTCGTGCACCATGCCCTTGCTCGCTGCATTCGTACCGCATGGGCGACGAGCTCCCTTGCTCGTCGTCGCATGCCCGCACTATACAACACCCCTTAAGGGTAACACGTAGCGTCCATTGCTTTGTGCGTGCAAGTTATATGAGCGAGTCGCATAAAAATTAAAAATTTATATTCAAAATTAATGACAAATTAATAAATAATATTAATTTCATAATTTTAGGGCGAAAAATCAAAAATTTATTATTTAATTGATTTCCAATTAACATGGATTCAAGTCTAGGTCATAAAAATTTAAAATTTAACATAAATTTACAATTTTTAAGGTGGTTTTTAATCATAGGTATCTAATTAAATTATAACTAATTATGAAAATCAAATTAATTCTAAATTATTTCAATTTTCAACAAATTAATCATAATTACAAATTAGATTGCATAATTAACAAGGCTAGGCATTCAAACTTGTTAAACATATACAGTAGGTCAATCAAAAATTCAAGATTTATCAACAAGAATCGCAAATATTTAATTTAACATCTTAAATTTACGAAATTTTGCATTCGAAAAACTAAAACCTCCGAAAGGACATAGTTAAGCTTCGAATTTGAGAATTCTGGGTTCGGCCGAAAAAAACTCTTTTTGTCAAAATTTTAGAATGCCTTTTACATGCGGAATTGACACAAAAATCACTCGATTTGGATGAGTAACGAAGAAACTGCCGAAAAACTGCGTACGTATAATTAAATAAACGCAATTTGCAATTAATTAACAATTACGAAAATTAATCACCCCTTTTAATTCTTGCAAATTTGTAATATTTAATCATGTTCATGCAATTTAGATTATGAAAATAATAAGAGGCTCGTGATACCACTGTTAGGTTATGATACATATGACAATTCATAAATCATGCGGAAAAACCATAAAGCCATGAAAACATATTATTTACACATAATCATTTAGCATAGTTTAGATGCATACACTTTGTTGCGTGCCTTCCCTAGCTGCGCCCGAACCGAACAAGAACAAGTCTTTAGGACTCCAAGTGTCGTCCCTCCGTAGATAGTCCACAGCACGTCCGGATCCGCCTTAAGCTTGACCAACTAGGATCGCCCTTAAGGTACTTAGAATTTTCGGTTATTATAGGCAATTATGTGACTGAATTTTTGCTCTCAAAAATCACTTTGAATACTTGAATTGTCTGTACAAATAATGACCCTAGGCCCTTATTTATAGAGGTATGGAAAAGGAATTGTAATCCTACTAGGATGTGGATTTGTTAATTAGAACTTTATTAGGACTCTAAATAAAAAAGCAAATCTAATAGGATTAGGATTTTAATCTTCGCACAAATCCTAATAGGATTAGGATTTCCCGCACACGCATCGTACAAGCCGTGCACCCGCGCAGGCCTTGCGGCCCACGACAAGCGCACAGCCCATGTGCGGTGCTGCGCGCGCGCGCGCCCTTGGCTGGGCCTGGCCTTGCGCTGGGCCTGGTCGAGGCGTGTGTTGCTGCGTGCGGCTCGCTGGGCGATGGCCTAGCTTCGTGCTGGGCCTTCGTCTAGCGGGCCTCGTCCGATGCTAATTCGTACGATACGCTTCCGGTTAAATTCCCGATTCCGGAATTCATTTCCGATACGAACAACATTTAATATTTCTGATTCCGGAATTAATTTCCGTTTCGAACAAATATTTAATATTTCCGTTTCCGGAATTATTTTCCGATTCCGATAATATTTCCGATTCTGACAATATTTTCGTTTCCGGCAATATTTCCGATTCCGACAATATTTTCATTTCCGATAATATTTTCCGATACGTACCATGTTTCCGTTTCCGGCAACATCTACGACTTGGATAATATTTATATTTCCGATACGATCCATATTTCCGTTTCCGGCAATATCATCGTTTCCGGAGTATTCATTTCTTGCCTGTGACGATCTCAGCTCCCACTGAACCAAGATCCGTCGATTCCGAATATCCATAGATGGAGTATTTAATGCCATTAAATACTTGATCCGTTTACGTACTATTTGTGTGACCCTACGGGTTCAGTCAAGAGTAAGCTGTGGATTAATATCATTAATTCCACTTGAACTGAAGCGGCCTCTAGCTAGGCATTCAGCTCACTTGATCTCACTGAATTATTAACTTGTTAATTAATACTGAACCGCACTTATTAGACTTAACATAGAATTCATACTTGGACCAAGGGTATTATTTCCTTCACATGGAACTGGCAATATAACTTGGGATCTCGAGTCTCAGCATGGGACTTCATGGGAAAGGGTCGATCAAGGTCGTACTTTGCCCCTACGTCTTTTAGTATGGTGAGAAGTTCTGTGTTGTATTCGAAATATTCCCGCTCTTGCGGCCGTTCTCTCTTGTGCCCCGGAAAGTTGGTATCATGCTCTTTAGAGAGAGCCCATGTGCCATTAACCCGTGGAGGTTTTCGGTCCACCTTATCCTTCTTCCCGGAGGAGTCTATTGTTTCTCCAATCCTCCCTTCCTTTGACGCGCTGCATATTTCTGTTGCATGGATATATGCTTCAGCCTCGTCTAGGACCTCTGCCATAGTCCTTACACTCTTCTTAACTAGGTCAAACTTGAAGGAGCCCTTCTTCAATCCCCTGATAAAGTTATCAAAAGAGACACCATCGGGCAAGTCTGGGATCTGTCCTGTCTCCAGATTGAAACGCTTCACGTAGCTTCTTAGGGACTCGTCCTTCCCTTGCTGGATCCGTCCTAAATGCATGCTAGTTTTCCTTTCTTCCTTGTGTGCCATGAACCTTGTAGAGAACAAAGTCTGTAATTCGCTAAAAGAGGCAATTGATCCTGGAGGCAGCCGTTCAAACCATTTAGACGCTACTCCCTTAAGCGTGGCTGTGAAGTGTTTGCACCAGGTGGTTTCATTGGTTCCCTGTACGTACATGTGGTGGCGGTATGCGACAAGATGCATGTCGGGATCAGTGGTCCCGACATAAGCTTCAATGGTAGGGGTTTTTACTTTGGGTTCCTTCGGGGTGTTCATAATCTCGTCAGAAAAAGGGGTACTCATGTGCCTTAACGTCAGGTTGTTGAATCCTTGATGAATATGATAGGTTGGCTCACGGCGGCTTGATAGTAGGCCGGGGCGCATGCTTACCCTATGGGGCGTCATCTGGGTTGGTCCACGTGTAGTGGGATAAAATGGCGGGTCTTCCATCACAGGGGTGGACCCGGTGTCTGACAGTTCAGATTCAGCCTCATAGTGCTCTTGACGCCTTGCAGCTGGTCGCAAGACGGCTGGGGGACCTTCCCTAGATGATGGTCGTAGGACCGGGTCCCTTTGAGGTAAGAAGGTGGGCGGGTCACGACCATATTCTGAGTGCTCAGGCACAGGGCTAACTCCCCTGCTTGCTTGTGGACGAGAACCTTCTCCAGCTCTCCAGACGTTGGACCTGAGCGGCATTCTGCATATCCGATTGACGCCTAGATTGAGGGGCCTCTGCGGAGCCGTCCTCTCAGCGCAGTAGATCAACATGTTCTTCCGAATTTCATCTTGCAGTGTAGTGCTCATCTGTTGTCGGAAGGTCTGGTTCATTTGCTGTTGGAATCCTGTTAAAATCTCGCGTAGGGAGCCCACTGATACTGGCAAATCTAGATTCTCGTCCAACACGACGTCTCGGACGCTAGGGCTTAGATGGCCGCCTGGCGGAGACGCCTCGGTTATTGGTTCTTCTTCCACCACCACCTCAGCTTGCATTCGTCCTGGTGTGTTCCCTGCATTTGCAATTCGATTCGTTTCTTCAATGTGTCGTCTCTCTTCTTCACTAGCATGCTCTCTGTCAGGGTGTAGTTCGGCCATGACACTGTACCTCCCCACAGACGGCGCCAAATGTTGTGGGAACTTTTACGGTGCTGACGTGGCACGCGCTCCTAGGAGGTATCAAGTATGACCTGGCACGAACTTCTGGCAACCTGCAAAACAAGAATATTCTCGTAGGAATATTCCCTCTGATGCTTAAGTAAGTATAAGCTAGAGAGATAAGTAATTTGTAGAGAGAAGGCAGAGCAAAGATAGGTTTTCTTTTGCTGGGCCAGAATTGATTGCCCTTTTACCTAGGGATCTGCACTATTTATAGTGCTAGGGTTACTCGGGAACTGGTCCCGCATGATTGAGTGTTTACGCAAGATTGGGACACGTGTCCTGCATTGGTTCTGTAGGCTTGTTTAGGCCCAATGTGGACCTCTTTATCGTTTGGGCCTGGGCTCTGTACAGTTTTGAAAAATGCCCGTAGGCAAGCTTTTGGGCTCTTTCTTCTGAGTTTTGATAGTGCAGTTAGGTGGCATTCTTTTAGGCCACATCAAAAAGAAATATATATTTTCCTTGACAAAGGATCATAACAAAAATTAGGGATCAAAATTTAGTGTCTACCAGTCACATACATGACCTCCCGTCAAGCTTCCTCTTGCCAAATGAAGAAATATATCATTAGTTTTCTATTTATCTTTTGTTGTTTGGAAAACAAAATGCATTATTTTTATGTTTCTTTTTCTTTTACCGGACAAGAAGTAGAAAATGGTGGGATTTTGCAAATTTAACGAATTTGTTGCCATATTGAACGTCATTATGCGCCATTCAATATTAATACTTCGTATTTTTTTATATATAATAATATCATTTTCATTAGTATGATTAATAATAACAATATCAATTAATAAAATGAACTTTCATATACGTGCAGACGTGCAGTAGTCAAATAATTACGGAGTATAAATTTATTAGTAGTTGAAATGAGTAATTGTATATGAGAAAAACAATTGGGGTAGGATTATATATAAAAAAGGTAAATTTCATGAAATACCCCCGAGTTTAGACATATTTAACCAAATGCTCATCAAGTTTCAATAATTCATAAAATACCCCTCACAAATGACTTAATGCCCCAAATACCCCTTCATGGCGTCATCATCCCTAATTAACATCTAATTAACCCACCCATTTACCCACTTTCCTAATTAACCCATATTCTTCCTCTCCCTTCTTCCGTCACCGCCTCTTCTTCCTCTCTCTTCTTCTGCCACCCCCTCGCCATTGTCTTATCCGCCATTGTAATTCCCGCTGAACTAGATCCCCGCCGTTGTCGTCGAGTGAACCTGGCGTAGCACCGCCAATAGTGGCGGAACGACGTTGAATTGCTACACGCGAACACCAATCGCAGTTCAACAATGGCGGCAAAGCAACCTCCTCCACCATTAAAGTTAAGCTCAAGATTTCTCACTCCTCCATTTTATTTTTAATTTGACTGCAAGTGGTGTTCTCTGCGCTTCTCGGCGGGGGTGTTCTCGGCAAGTGTTGTTCTCGACGGGGGTGAGTCTTGGCGGGCGCCGACGGTTGAGCGTGGCCGGATTATCAAATTAATTTCATACAGAAATTGAAGAAATAATATCAATTCAAACAGAAATTCAAAGGAGCGGCATCAAAGAATGCTCCAACACGCAATGATTTGCTTCAAAAAATTAGAGGAAAATTCAATTTTTTCCCTAACTTGAAGAACTAGCAATTAAATTCAATTTAATATGTAATTGGTAGTTAATTAATTTTACAATTTTGGGATTTTCTGTAGGTGGCGGTGGCTATGTGGGGTGGTGAGGAAGAGAAGGGTTGTGGGGTGTCGGTGGCGGTGGCGGTGTGTGGTGGTGGTGAGGAAGAGAAGGGGTGAGGAGGAAAGGAAGAGAGAAGGAGAGTCAGATGTGGGTTAAACCAGAGGAATTGGGGCGCCGGTGGTGGAAAATCAAACTCTGGTGGAATCCTTAAGGTGGGTGGTGGGTTAATGGAAGAAGGAAGGGGAGAGAGAAAGAAACAAAATGGGTGGATTAATGGAGAATTATGTGGGTAATTAGGGATTAGGGGGTTATTAGGGATTAGGTGGGTAATTAGATTGTAATTGGTTGATTATGAGGATGATGACGTCATGAAGGGGTATTTGGGGGTATGTAAGTCATTTGTAAGGAGTATTTTATCAATTATTAAAATTTGATGGGCGTTTGATAAATTATGGCTAAACTCAGGGGTATTTCATGAAATTTTCGTATAAAAAATAGGTGAAAGAGATCACCTTGAGTCAAGATTGTAGAGAAAAAATAAGAGGGTTTTTATTCGACGTCCTATTTCGCTAAAAACGCCCTCGTTTTAATGACAAAAGTACGTTATTACCTTTACAAAAATGAAACCTCCCCTCCTTCCTCTCTCACCCCATACACTATTCACGCCCACCACTCCATTCATCCCCCACCACCCCATTCAGCCCCCACCACCTCCAACCACCCCCACCATTCCCGCCCAACACCTCCACCAATCACGTTCACCACCAAAAAAATTAAAATTATTCATTTTTCATTAAGACATTAATATAAATTATAAAGGCATTATATAAAAAATTATAAAATAAATTCACATTATTTTTTAATCTACATTAATAAATAAACAAATAAATTTTGAAACAAATAATTATAACAATTTCATTTTTTTTAATTAGCCTACAATTCCGAAAAGAATAATAAAAAAAATTCAGATTATTTGGGCCGCCCAGAGATGGCGGCCCAAACCATGTACGGGCCGCCTAGAGATGGCGGTCGGAACCATGTCGCGGCCGCCATCTCTGGGCGGCCGGAAAATTCAAAAAAAAAAAAAAAAATTCATACCTTCGGCGACGATGCGTCCATCATGGACGACGACTACGACGTTGAAGGAGCGAAGTCGTCCATGAGGTGGTCAGCTCAAGCCGGTGGTAGGTGGCGGGGGATTGGTGGAGGGTGGCGGTGGTCAAGATGGTGGTTGGAGCTAAGTTGTGGTCAGCCCGCAAAGTAGAATTGGGGATGCCGGAAAGTTTGAGTGGGGCTGCCGGAAAATTGAACCGGGGTGGGAGGGGCTGCCGGAAAGTTGATAGTGAAAAGTTGAGGTGAAAAGTGAAGAATTGAGGTTCTCTTTTATAAGGGTAACATCATACTTTCACGTTAATTTTTGCGGCCGATTTTAGCATATGCGGACGTCGAATAGCGATACACAAAAATAATGGGTTAGAGTAAGAAGTATGTTAAGATAGTGGAAAATGAGTTGGATAAAGGGGGAGGATGAGAGAAATTATTTTGCACTTAACCAAAGATAAGGATGCACATGGTATTACCAATTATATTTGTGCTAGCTCAAAGTCATTTCTTAAACATTGTTTGGTTCAACATAAATTCACGGTTCAATTGAAATCCACTTATCTGAACTTGTCTAAATTTAGTTTGATGCTGTACTTTTTTTTACTTGTGTGTGTAAATTATCTAAAAATACTTAATTTATTGAGCTAGACTTATATGAATTTATATACTCCGTACTTTCTTTGTCCCTAAAAAACTTGTCTTGTACGTATATATTTTTTGAGGTGTCCCTTTAAGTTTACCCTATACCTTAATTATTGGTTTTCCCCATTTGATCTCTATGAGCCCCATTAAACAACCAATGCGCACAACTTACACCCAAATATTAAATAAAGTGAAGTTATATAAACTAATTTTTGTTTAAATAAGTCAAAATAAGTTAGAAACAAACAGACTCTAAATCTGGATGAAGTTTATCCAAGGTTTTATTTATTGTTAACATACGATTTTGTTATTGCTGCGAGTTTTCAGTTTTACTGAAAACCAAAAACAAGTTTATGGCCAGAAATAAATAGGTCTGATTCTTTGGGTTTGAGCTAAACATTTGGCTCAGATCAGCCCACATATAAGATATACCTAGCCAAAATGGGCAATGGATCGCCACCAAGTCGATCCATGATACTCTATACCACCTACCTAAAACCTACAACTCTACAATCAGTTTCAACATTAGCATCAGACGCTATCATACTTCTAGTTTCGTATTCCATACATACTCGCGTTAACTAAAGACCCGATGTTATAGGTCTGCTGTGAGGAAGACGGTGCCTGATGTGCAACCACAAAGGACAGAACAATGAAAACATGCTTTAATTAAGAACAAAAATGTACAGTCTATTTGACAGCAAACAAGAGCAAAGAAGGATAACAAAATTCTTGTAAGCACCAGCCAAAGAGTGGACTGAACTGAACTACCTTGCTGGCCTTACTGCCTTACAATAAAATACTGTTGCAACACATCCTCCCACCGCAGCAATGTGTAAACTTATACTTGACCATGCGCGCATTACTGCTCCTTCGGTATTTAGCAAAATGCAAACAGTATCTCCAAAAGCTTTGCTTTACGCAATTGTTAACCTGGATCAAAGATAATATCATATTATCAAACACAAGTTGTAATAACTCCACGTAGTTTTGAACAGGCACGTGACCATCACACGCGAGTCAACGCCGGAAAAGTGGAATCAACCATAAAATGGGTAAAGGTCCCATCTCACAACAAAAAATCAATTTTAGGTCCAAATCTCACAACAATTTTCTATATGGTCCTTTGTCACAATTCTTGGTCTTTAAAAGGTGGTTTTGACAAAAAAAACCTAAAAAGAAAGGAGCAAAGCCTTTAGAGTTCCTAACCTTACGAGGAGGCTGATTCAGAGGGTGCAGTCTCTTGTCTAGGTTTTCTGGGAGGAGTTCCTGGTGGACCATCTCGTCGCCTTTCATACCTTCTACTCTCATACTTTGCAGTGTTGCGTTGCTTAGGTTGATAGGTGGGATACTTGCAAGGAATTATCTCACCATTAACATACTTGTCCCCTGAAGCAAAACATTTCGAGGAAAATGAGATATCGAGACCATTTGTGACTATAATCCTGTATAGGCACAAATGAAAAATTTCTATATAAACGAAATGGAGAGTGTACCTCCATAGTCCTTGTTTTTAACATCTATGTAAGAATCGGGTAATACCCATAGAACTCCCGGCAATCCTGCAGGTCATGAAGGGTTGAATTCTTAGCTAAGAAAATCAGATCAGTTTTTCATGCACAAACAAGAGAATGGAAAATTTCATCAGTTACCCTTGAATTTTTCAGACGTTTCTTCGTCTACAGTACATTGGAAACCAGTGTAGGTTGTGGTACTAAACGCATACATGTTCTTCTTTGCCTCTTCCATGCTGGAGTGGAGTGACAGAAAGCAAACAGTCAATCAACTTATCAGACTAGCATTATCAAATATCATAGCAAAAATCCAAAGATTCCCAGTCCTGAAAAGCTCAAACTGAACTTTTTTCCTTCAAAGCTACTTCACCGAGTAAGTGAGCAACTAAACCAAAAATACATTCAACATTTTTCTTAGGTCAAACATAAACTAACCCAGCTAATGCACCTTGAGGAAATGAAAATGATGGACTTTGAAATGAAAGATTTTACAAGGAAACACATTGCCACCTTAGATATTTTTTTTTTTTCCAGCTAGATTAATGAGTTAAGTCCAATAAACCCAATTTAAGAACTCTCGTTGACAATGGAGAATGACTAAACGACAAACCAATGCAAACTCTTACATTTTGTAGATATTGATTGTTCCTTTTCACCTGTATTTACAATCAAATTGGGAAGTTCAGCTTCAAATTGCAATAGAAAAAACGAATTGTTTCATCAGCAAACCCTCTCCCTAGTTGTAGCATTTGAAAACTTCTCTTACCAACTCGCCCAAGGCCAGAGCCTAGTTAGAACTTAGAAGTATTTGCTAATAGTAGTTCAGGTAACTCTTTCATAGTTCCTCTAACAATAAGAAAGCCTTAATTTTGCAACAGTAATTCACTACAGTGGACGTCATTACTTGTCCACAATTTTGCATTACAAAAGGGCAATAACACTCTCACATAATATAGCCATACCCTATCCGAAAAAGAGCAAGCAAACTACAGTGTACTCACCAAGTTCACCAAGTTCACCAAGTTACCAGCAGCAACTTCTCACTAACAGAAGTCAAAACTAATTGAGTAACTCAAGTACCACTTCACAAAGTCTTTCGTTGGCTAACTATCCCAACCTCCATCTACGTTCCACACCATTCCCCATCACAATAACAGAAACACAACCAATTCAATCGTAAACCCATAATTACACATATTGTTTTCTCCAAATGAGCAGAAACAATTCTATCTCTATCTAATTCCAGAATCCAGAGATACTTAAATCAAACCCGAAATCTCGAAAAAGGTACACAATTTCTCCAAACAACCAACACAATACACCCCATAAGGACAAAGCTTCAATAACTTTTCCACTAGAGGTTTACCATTATGTTTTCTCTAAATGAGCATGTGAATCATGGTTTAGCAACTCCATTTACGTTGAATCCCACGAACATACAAATAAAACCCGAAATCCCGGAAAAAAGGCACATAATTTCACCAAATAATCAAATTTTAGATGGATTAAACCATGAAGAACAAAGCTTCAATAATTCAACCACGATTTTCTCCAAACAATCTACACTAAATTCCAGGAAATTTTCATAAAAACCCACAAATCAGAAGGGCATATAAACAATTAAATTAAATTGAACAACAAAATTAAATTAAGAACCCAATGAACAAGAACAAACCTTCCCAAGACAGTAGAAAGGGTATTAAGGTAAGTATCAATCATCTGTTCTCTACTAGGAGCAGGGTCTTTAGGAAACTCCATAACAATTAACCAATGGTTATAGTCACAGCCCGGTAACATTATCGTCTCCCTCTGCTCACCATTGTTGTTGTTGTTGTTGCTTCTCTTAGCAGAGTAATCCCCATCACCGGCAGCCCTAATTGCGAGGCTTCGTCTTCTTGAATGTGGGGTGTTGTGATTCGACTTCCATGATTGAAGGGTGAAGGAATTTGGGAGGAGAGAGGTTGAAGGTTTAAGGGGGTTCGATGAAGGGATTTTTAGGGTTTTGGGGAGGAGAGAAAATGAGAGGGTCGCCATTGTTGGAGGAGACAAATACGAAGTAGGGAGGAAGTGATAAGGTGAAAATTGAAATGGTGTAAGGATTGTTTTGTGGGATATTTGTATGTGCGGGGGCAAAATAAAAGGTCTTAAGCGCACAAGGTGTTCAATAAATTTATTGTACACCAAGATAATTTTAACCATTTTTTTTTTAACTTTAACTTAGTTTTGATTAACTTTTATATTAGTAAAAAAAATTGATAGATAAATATTTTTAAGGGTTAAATTATTAATTTTATACATTATTAGTGATTTTGAAGAAATAAGTTTTACTAAAATGAAAAAATTTATCACTTAAAAATAGATAACTTTTACATATATATGCTTAACTTTTAAGCATTTTGGGTTAACTTTTACTCAGGTATACAATATTTATTGTACACCGATTGTAAATAAGAATATGTGGGGGTAAAATACTCGAATTTTGGTTTTTCTTACACCAAAGTTTCTAATCACAACTCACAAGCAACACACAAAAAAAATACACAAATTCTTGTTTATAATGGTTGTACAATAAATATTGTACACCGGAGTAAAAGTTGACTCAAAATGCTTAAAAGTTACATTTATATAGGTAAAAGTTATCTATTTTTTAGTGATAAATTTTTTCATTTGAATAAATATTATTTCTTCAAAATCACCAATAATGTATAAATTAATCATTTAACCCTTTAAAATGTTTATCTATCAACTTTTTTATTTTATAATATAAAAGTTACAGAAAAATAGGTTAAAGTTATGAAAAACTGCATAAAAGTTATCTGGGTGTACAATAAATTTATTGTACACCTTGTGCGCGCAAGACCTTTTGAAAAAAATATATGTTAATCAAATTTGACAGACTCACAAGAAATGATTTTTGCACGCTAAAAATTTGATTTGGCATATCACTATAACATATAGTTTCCGTGATTTACATTTAAGTTGACGTGTCAAAATTTATTTTTCAAAGTTACCTAAGGTCTAACAAAATCTTTTTGGTTTTATATCAACTTGTAAGATACAATCAGTTGTATGATAAAATATGTCTGCACGCTCTTGGTAAAAAAAAAATCAATTTCACTCTTGTTTTCTAACTCATCACCGCATGTGCCATGTGATGTGTTTAAGTTTCTTTCTTTAACCTAAAAGAGGATACGAGTATTCATTTGAGATCTCCAACGGTAAGCTACTCGAAATTGTAGTTTAGTTTCACATAAATTTTTGAAGCTACACTACTTTAAAGGTACGAGTTCTTACAATAGTTGGCTACATCTACCCTTAGCTTGCATAAATTACACCCATTAATTATGTGAAGCGCTAAAAGCCGCCCCATATTACTCAAAACCGACCCACTATTTTCCCTTTATTTTCCATTAGTACCCTTACTTAATCTTACTTTCCAATTCTCTACCACCACCGCTGGCACCACCTCCGGCCACCATCGTCGACCACTATCTTCGGCCACCACGCCACCACCATCACGTCGTAGGCGACAAAATTGCCGAGTCTTCACAAGAGTTTGTTTTTTGTCCGAATTTTTTTTAGAAACTTATGCATTTTTAACTTGTACCATGGTACAAGCTTATGAATTTTGAGCTTGTACCATGGTACAGACTTATGAGTTTTTAGCTTCGACCATGGTATTGACCTATGCAATTTAAGCTTGTATCATGGAAGAAGCTTAAAATTCATAAGCTCATAACGTGGAAGGAGCTAAAAATTCATAAGTCTCTATTTTTTTTTCCGATTACATTAAATCAAATGTAACAACAAATCAAAATCTTAAATAATATAGACTTATGAATATTTAGTTTGTACCATGGTGCAGGCTTATGAATTTTTAGCTCCTTCCATGGTACAAGCTTAAACTGCATAAGTCAATACCATGGTCGAAGCTAAAAAGTCATAAGTATGTACCATGGTACAAGCTAAAAATGCATAAGTTTCTTAAAAATAATTCGGACAAAAAAAAAAACTCTTGAGAAAACTCGGTCGTTTTGTCGCCTACGACGTGATGGTGGTGGTCGGAGGTGGTGGCCGACGATGGTGGCTGGAGGTGGTGGTTAGATTTGGGGCGGGTATATGGGTAAATGTTGAATGAGGGGGGGGGGGGGTAAATAAATAAGGGTATATGGATAAATGAATTAGGCGATTTTGAGTAATATGGGGCGGTAAATAATAAGCCTCTTAATTATTCAACAAGTTGTTTTTATAATTAATTATTTTTCTAACTACAAGTTTTGTTTAGCTGAACCTTCTTGCAAGCATGTCAATTATTTTTATCTCTATTACATAAAGGAACAGCTGAGGGCGTTTTGGTAACAACACTTTTCGTGTCCCCTTTGGAAAATACTAAAACACCCTCTATCTCTTACCCTCAAACCCTTCGTCGTTCTCTGTCTCCCCCTCACTACTTCCTCCGCCGTTTCATCACTCTCACTGTCTCACATTATCTCCTCTCAAATCTTCAGTTCTCTTCCTCCCTTCAGTAAAGGATCTCAAATTTTGCGTTTTAATCCAAAATTTTTAAGTTTTGTGTGTAATCCAGTACTGCATCGAACCAGAAGGGGGTGGTTTGGTCACAAATTGAGAAGGGTCCGACTGGGCCTTGGTAACGGGTACTGCGTCGAACCAGAAGGCGGTGGTTTGGTCACAAATTGAGGAGGTCTGATTGGGCATCATAGCATTCACATCATCGTCTTATGGGAGCGGGGAGCAAAACGGGTTCTCGGGTCCGGAAGTATCGCATTTGGGTTGGGGACATTGTTACACGTTAAGAGAGTTGGAAGAAGGTACAAATGGGTTTGGTGATGAGAATCTGATTGGTGAAGGTGGGTATGGAATTGTTCATCATGGGATTTTGAGTGATAATTACTCATGTGGCTGTCCAAATTTGCTAAATAACAGGTTTGTTCTCTCCCTTACCTTTCGTTTCCGTAGTTGTAGTTGTCTTCTTTCTAATTTTGTACTGTAATTAAGTTTTTGTTTTTTTGTTAGACTATAATATGTTTTGGGCGGTTTACATAAAGGTTTTGCATTGTTTCTATGTATAGCTGAATGCCTGAATGTTTAAGCTGGTGTTTTCGTTGGCATTTCTTAGATTTATACTGTAATGAAGGTGGAAATTAGAATGTTTAAGTTGGTGTTGCCTTTGGCATTTCTGGGATTTAAGATTGTTTGATTTCCAAGAGCTTTCTGTTACTTTAATTCTCTGTTTACATCTTATATTTCCCCCAAAATCATTACCCTTTTAATCAATGTGCAATGTGTATAGTTGACCGTGTAATCAATGGGATATGTAAGTTGTATGTATCTCTCCCCCTTCTTTCTCTTCCTCGATTTTGCATTAGTTTTGTTGCTTCTTCGGATTTGGTGACTATGGAGTGATTAATTGAATATTTTTTGGTTGGAATTTGAGATTAATTAAGTTTAATTAGCTTCTTACTGCTGTGGGGAGTGGATGTAATTGGAATGATTGAAGTTGTTGATTTTAGAATTTCAGATTTAATTGAGTTGTTGATTTAATTGAATTTCGGATTCTGGCTTGAAATTTGTGAATTTTTTCAGGCTAATTTGACATGATTATAGAAGAAGAGGGGCGCTCTATTGAAGGCCATCTCAGAAAACCAGGTTTGAAAATCATATTTTGTTGTTGGTGTTCTCTTTGGTTATATGTTTTAGACTTCAAGTTATGACATGACATTAACTTTATATTGCATTTGCATGCTTAAAAACTCTGTACCAGCAAATCAATACCCCAATATTTCCAACGAGGCTTCCAAATTGGGCGTAGTATGGAGAGCTTATGCAAGCTACCTATACTATAGCTTCTCTAACAGCTTCGTTGAATATGGACCCTAATGAAACCGCCAGAAATTATAGAACCAAGGTAAATTTCTTAAATTTTGTTTTTTGCTATTAATTTGGGGTTATTTCTGTTGTAAATTTCAACAGTTTGATTGTCTATGTCTTCGTGGCAGCTCTGCACAGATCTAGAAAGTAGAAGTTTCCAAATCAATAATTGTGAGTATTTTACAATTCCAATCGCAATTTACCCTTCCATTCTTTATTTAATTTTCAATTTGATTTCAATTTTCTAATTGATTAATTCAAGTAAAAGGGGATATGATAATGGTCCAATTGCGTGATCCTTTCAAAAGTTTCTGATTGATTAATTTCCCCCTTTTATTTGGATATGCAATCTGATTCTTTGGTTACGATACATATGACAAAACATAAATCATGCGGAAAACCTTAATGCCAGGAAACATATTTATTACACATAATCATTTAGCATAATTCAGATGCATACACTTTGTAGCGTGCCCTCCCTAGCTGCGCCCGAACCGAACAAGAACAAGTCTTTAGGACTCCAAGTGTCGTCCCTCCGTAGATAGTCCACAGCACGTCCGGATCCGCCTTAAGCTTGACCAACTAGAATCGCCCTTAAGGTACTTAGAATTTTTGGCTATTTAGGTTGCAAGTGTTTGGCTGATTTTTACTTAAAAATCTTACCTTTGAATACTTCAATATTATATTGTATATATAAATATGTGACCCTAGGCACCTATTTATAGAGTTATGGAAAAGGAATTATAATCCTACTAGGATATGGATTTGAGCTAATCTGTCAATCACACTCCTCTGAATGCATCTGATAGTAGTTGAAGGAGTAGGAACCTTCTGATTCCAGAGAGCATCATTTCTTGCTCTCCATAGATTATACACAGTAGCATTGACAGCAGTGTGTATTGCTGTCTTTTGAAATTTGCTGCACTGGCTCTTCCATTTAACCCACCTCAGCAGGCCCATATAATGTACTTTGCTAGTAGGAATATCTAGCCATTCCTCAACCCCCTGTAGACATCTTCTACTGTATTCACAGTCAAAGAAAAGGTGTGGGTGAGTTTCATCTTTTGCCTCACAAAGCAAGCATGTAGTAGTGTTACAGACCCCAATCTTATGTAGCCTTTCTCTTGTTTGCAGTCTCCCTTGGACCATCAGCCAGCAAATCACTCTAATCTTGGGAATAGAGGCTCTATTCCACACTGCAGATCCCCAAGGGACCTTCTCATGCTGTTGAACCAACTTCTGGTATACCTTCTGGATAGAGTATTTAGGCATTTGATCCAACTCAGCCTCACTAAACAAACTCTTTAGTTTCTCCTTCACACTACAAATCTTTCTCCAGTACCAACCACTATCAGCTTTTGGCTGATAATTCCACCAACCTGCAGTCTTAATGTAGATTGCATTGACCCATCTAACCCACATTGTGTCCTGTTTTCTAGCTATAGCCCAAACATATTTCCCTAAAGCTGCAATATTCCATGCCTGAACTTGCCTTATTCCTAATCCCCCTTCCTTTTTAGGTCTGCAAACTCTATCCCAGGCAACATAACCTGGTTTAGAACAGAAGTAAGTGCCTTGCCATAAAAAGGCTCTACAGATAGCTTCAACATTTTTAAGCACATGTTTGGGAAGGATAAACACTTGAGCCCAGTAAGAGTGGATGCTTAAGAGGACTGAATTGATAAGAGTTATCCTTCCTGCAAAAGACAAGTTCCTAGAACTCCAAGTCTTGATTCTTGCCATCATTTTATCAACTAATCCTTCACAATCAGCATTAGTGATTCTTTTAAAGTAAATAGGAACCCCTAAATACCTAAAGGGAAAAGAACCCAAGGCAAACCCAGAAAAGTCCACTACCTGCTGAACTACCTCTGGTTTCATACCAGCACAATACACAGCTGACTTTTGAATGTTAGCCTTCAGACCAGAAGTGTCAGAAAAAAGTTTGAAACCTTGGAGAAGCAGCTGAATAGAGTGAAACTCACCTTTGCAGCATAAGATGAGATCATCTGCAAAGCAGAGGTGAGTCAGCTTTGTAGACCTACACCTTGGATGAAATTTAAAGCAGTTATCCTCACCCACCTTGTATAGAGTTCTAGACAGATATTCCATACATACTACAAACAATAAAGGAGACAAGGGATCCCCTTGTCTTAACCCCCTGCTGGAAGCAAAATATCCTTGAGCTGAACCATTTAGCATGATTGAGAATTTGGGAGTTGTAACACAAACCATGATCCAATTAACAAACTGAGCTAGAAATCCCAAAGCAAGCAGCATCTCTTCCAAGAAATCCCACTCAATTGTGTCATAAGCTTTCTGCATATCTAATTTGATCAAGCAACCAGGTAATGCATTCTTCCTTCCATATTGTCTGACAATTTCTTGACACATCATTATGTTATGCATGATAAATCTACCATGCACAAAGGCCCCTTGATTCTCAGCTATCAACATAGGTAGTACACATTTCATTCTCTCACAGAGGATTTTTGTGATGCATTTATAAATTACATTGCAACAGGATATGGGCCTGAATTCAGTAACATTTTTTGGACATTTTGTCTTGGGAATCAGAGTGATAGTAGTGGAATTAATCTCTTTTAGGAGTTTTCCAGTGTGGAAAAAGTCCAGAACAGCCTTTGTTACATCCTCCCCAACTATGTTCCAGTTTTCTCTGAAAAAATGGCTCCCAAACCCATCTGGGCCAGGGGCTTTGTCACCATTAATAGAGAACATAGCATACTTGACTTCCTCATTAGTGACAGGGCCTAATAATTGGTTTTTCTGCAGCTGTTCAAGTGTTGGACCAGCATGCACAATATCAATCATAACATGACTTCTACTAGAAGCTTTAGTGCCCAAGAGATTCTGGTAATACTCCAGAAAAGCGGCAGACACAGATGTTGGATCACACACCCACTTACCATGCATATCATGGATAGCATGCACTGTGTTATGAATAATTCGAGCTCTAATGCTTTTATGGAAGAGAGAGCTGTTCTCATCTCCATCCTTTGCCCAGGCTTCTTTTGCTTTCTGTTTCAGGAAAGAAATATAAGCAGCATGCATCAATTTATACCTCTTAGCAGCTTCAACTTCTCTATCAGCAAGCTCACTATCACCAGGTGCTAGGTGAAGATTCTTCTGACACAAATCCAAATCTTGCTTAGCTTTTATGTCAGCAGCATGGATATCATTGAAACCTGTTCTATTCAGCTCTTTAAAAACCCCTTTCATTCTTTTTAGCTTCTGAACCACCTGATACATCAGAGTACCAACCACACCCTTTGACCAATTCACCTTGACCAGATCAGTATAGCCTTCAGCATACTTCCACATGGCAAAGTACCTAAAAGGCTTCTTTGCAATGTTATCACAGGGGTACACAACAAGCACAATAGGACAATGATCATATTCTCCTTCAGACAAAAAACCAGCTTCAGCATTAGGATAATTCTGAAACCACAAGTCATTAGCCAGAACCCTATCAATTTTAGAAAACACCCTAGCCTCCCCTGCTTGTTTATTACTCCAAGTGTAGAAGTGTCCAGCAGCTTTAACATCTTCTAGGCCACATATATCTACACAATTCCTAAAGGCAACCATTGATTGATGCCTCACAGGAGCTCCCACCCTTTCATCTATATTTAGAACACAATTAAAATCACCCAGAACTATCCAAGGCTTGTGCACACCAATACCCAAGCCACACAGATCCCTCCATAGATCCTCTCTTTCCTTGCTCTGATTAAAAGCATAGACAAAAGTACAGCAAAAATCCACACTCCCACTTTTTGGACAAACCAAACAGTGAATCAATTGACTGGTAACTTTCAGAACACTAAGAGTGAAAGCATTTGGATTCCATGCTAACACAATTCTCCCTCCCTTACAACTGCTACTGTTGGTAGTGAAACACCAACCATTGAACATATTAACATATAAGGCCCCCATTTTTGTATGAGGCACCTTTGTCTCAAGGAGACCAACTAACCCAGCTCCATGAGAGTGAATAAAAGCCTTCACCTCATTTTGCTTCCTCTGGGTGTTGATCCCCCTCACATTCCAACTAACAATCCTATCCATCGTGACCAGGAGAGTCCCCCCTCCCAGAAACAATGTTCTGCAACATCTCCTCACCTCCTACATCATCACCCCCAAGTTGATCCTCACCCCCATCATCCTCCACTGTGGCATCATCCACTGTGGCATCATCAGTGTCTAGCACCTGGAAATGGTTCACAATGGGAATAATTGGAGGTCTTTGCTCTCTCCTCCTACTAGATTGCAAAACAGTTTGGAACCCACCATTCTCAGGCACCAAAACAGTTCTGGTAATTGGTGCAACAACAGGTGCAGCCTGTTGTCTAGGAACCCACATCTTTCTACTACCACCCTTCCTGCATTTTCTGGCATCATGCCCCATAGTCTTACAGACAGTACATACCAGTGGTTTCCACTCATACTCCACATCAATCTCCACCATCACCCCCTTCTCATTTACAAACTTGAGCACCTCAGGAAATTCTTGATCTACAAGCACCTCCACCTTCACCCTAGCAAACTGCAATTTATCTCTCTTTGCAGTTGCATTATCTACCCTTTTCAGTACCCCAAGCTTCCCTACTATCTTGCTCAAACTTCTCTCCCCCCAATACATGAATCCCAACCTGTGCAGTTTCACCCAGATTGGGATAGATCTCAAATCCTCCTTTGTGAAATCCATGTCCTGAGTCCAAGGCTTCAGTACAACTGGTTTACTATCAAAAAAGGGTCGAGTCAGTTTTAGCACAGCATCTCTCTTCTCCATTGTAGCAAATCTCACCAAGTATACCCCCTTTGCCCCCAATACCACCTTGTCCACCCCCATATTCCTCCAAATTCTTCGAATGAACCCTTCCATGACATGAATAGGGGGATTAGCACCCACCACATAGCACATTACAGCAGAGTTCCAATAATCAATTTCCTCCTGAATGTCCTCTAAATCAATAGTCACACAATCCCCTGTTTCCAGATTATGGAAAGGTATGGATTGATTCAAAATGTTCTCAGTATTATGTGGAGTTGCTTCAGTATTAACAGTATTATGTGCAGCAATGTCAAAATCAGTGTTCAAGTTACTCCTTATATCCCCAAATTTAATCGGAGAAACAGGGTTACCTTCAATGTCATCCACCCACGCAATCGGCCTCGAGTTCGAGTGAATGTGTGATAGCCACTCAGAGAAATCCCTTCGTGCTGATGACTGGTGTTGCAGAGCCAAAAGCGACGCCGCCGGAGATAAAATATCCCCAAAACCGCCATCTCCAACATTCTGGGTATTAACAATTAGTGGCGCCAACACCTCCCTTTCCTGTTCAAGGTCCTCCAAGATTCTCGCAGATGATCCAGTAGCTTGTGTGTCACTTCCATTCTTATCGAGGTTCGAATTTGTTGCCTTCATCCGAGCTCTAGCTTTCCTTGCCATGGCGTCACTGCTAAGCAGGAGAGAAAAACTAGAGAGAGAAACGCGCGCCCTCTTTTTTAATGTGAGTAATTTGTGAAGTCATTTTATGACAGTTTTATTGGAAGGGAATTGGTTGTACCGTTTTTTATGCGCTAGAGGCTCATACCAGTTTTTATGTGCTAGATGTTAAGGTCCTCGGCTTCTTGAGCCTTCGGTGCCTATTGGTCAAGTCCACGCAGAAGATAGCGAAGCCTGTGACGATACAGTGGCAGAGGTTGATGACAAGGGAAGAATTGAAGAGGGAGTGAAGAATATTGCTCTTGATGCTGACTCCAATTCCACGGAAGACTTGAAACCTATCCCCATCTTGTCAATGACAACAAAGGGATAGTTTAATTTGACTCATTGTGCATGCTTATGACTACTGTCTTGAGCTGCTTAATTTGACTCATTGTGCATGCTTATGTCTACTATCTAATCCTTCAATCTTCTAACTTACATTAATGGAGGTACACATTAATACAACAGCTCTATATCATGTTCCAACTGTTTGAAGCTTTTTGAATAGTTGTGCTATCAAATAGCAGGAAATTTGGCAATTGATTGATTGGCGTAATTGATTTTTGTATTGGGTCATTTTACTAGAGGAAAGCCTGATTTTAGAAGTGTCGAATTTCTACTTACCTTTTGCTGTTTGTTTTCATGCTGGTTGTTCCACTCTGTTGTTTCTGCAATATTGCGTTTTGTTTTTGGGGAATTCAGAAATTCTTAATTGGAAGCTTCTCAAATCTGCATACAGAGTACTAAGTATGTTGCAAGTTTCCCATTAATAGTACACAGTCACTCAATTTCTTTCATTTCTTGAACCTTTTGATTTCAAATTTGTAATATTTGGGGGTTTAATTTGTTCCAGGATCCCACCTACGGAACAGAACAAGAAATTGAAAGGCATGGGGAAGAAGAACGGGGAGTCAGGATCTGCAGTTGGGATGAGCAACTCTTTGAGTAAGGTATTTCAGAGTTGTAGTGCATGGCTGGATAAGTTAATGAAGCATAAGCATGGCTGGGTTTTTAATACCCCTGTTGATGTGAAGGCCCTTGATTTACATGATTATTTCACAGTAATTAAGCATCCAATGGACTAGGGTACTAATCTAAATACCAACTGGTACAAATATCCCAAGGACTTGAGTTTGATTGATCGAATTTAGGAATTTATATTTTGGTACTAAGATTTAGATTCTTTGTCATGTAAAGGCATGATTACTCGGTTTCACTATTTAGATGTATAATCGTATAGTATTAATTTTTTAAAATACGAACTTTGTGAATATTTATTTTTATCTAATATTTATATTTAATTGTTGCAATAAAATTTTAAGTTTTTATATAATTTCGCATGCATCGCGTGCATAAAATACTAGTATAATTAAAGCAAAGTGGTGGGCTATGAGAGGTGAGCAAATCCCCAATACTCCCGTCTCAGATATGCCACATAATATACTACGTCAAACCCATTAAAAAGGCAATCATTCAATCATGCACCAATCAAGCAAGGGAATA